>NC_056664.1:79283519-79584440 GCF_018350195.1 Panthera tigris | reverse complement strand
GTATAAGGCATGGCTTATCTTAGTTGGTTTAGTTTATAAATATTGCCCATATTCTTTCTCTTGTAAAGAAAGGAAAAGGGGCGCCTGGGTGGCTTGGTCGGTTAAGCATCCGACTTCAGCTCAGGTCATGATCTCACGGTCTGTGAGTTCGAGCCCCGCGTCAGGCTCTGTGCTGACAGCTCGGAGCCTGGAGCGTGTTTCAGATTCTGTGTCTCCCTCTCTCTCTGCCCCTCCCCTGTTCATGCTCTGTCTCCCTCTGTCTCAAAAATAAATAAACGTTAAAAAAAAATTTTTTTTTAAAAAGAAAGGAAAAAATGAATTTGCTACTCATTAACGATAACTACATTATTATCCAAATAGATCCAGGCAAGTTTTCTGTCTTTGTGATCATGATCTTTCAGGTACCATTATTCACATATCTGGGATGCTGTTTGGGGCCTCAATTTGAAAATGTGAAGAAGAGCTCCAGGACGACAACTCTAAAAGACTGCCACAAGGGAAAGTGAATTATTTGAATTAAAAGCAAAATGCTTTATTTCCTAAAATGTATGCTCTCTAGGGCCAAGGATAATATTTAATCAATTTTACGCAGTAGCACTATACAGAAACATTAGAAATACTTACATATTATCTGCTTTCTTCATCTGTAATAATTAAGCAGATAAATATTTACAGAAAGAAGTAAGGATGGGGCCTGATACATCTGCTTATAATTGTCATCATATTTAAATAAAACCAACCCTAATTCTCAAAAAGCTGCTTAAATAAATGATCTTTAGATGGCAGTGGAAATAGAGGCTGCAGGACCAAGCCAGGAAGGGACATTGTAGAGTCCAGTTCTTGGGAACAGAAGCTTTTAATTCACTTGAGGCTGATTTCAGTTACTGCTAGATTTATGGAAATTGAAGCGATCAACTTAAAGGCCTGGTAATTTGGAAGAACAAAGACTATCAGAAAAAGGAAAGACAAATGAGGGTGAAATTTGTGATACAACAGGATATGAGGCACCTACATCCACAGAAGTGCACACCCCCACCCCCACAGATTGCCTTGGGTTGCTCTGCCACCAGTCTGCAAATCAAAGGCTGGATCCAAGGTGGACCAGCAGTAGTAGCTCCCCATGGTACCGAACCCCAAGGCACACCACAGGCCAAAGACTAGGCAAGACCACTGTCCCTCAGTGGAATGTCACATACATTCTACTCCTCCATAATATTAGAGCCCAAAATCATCACCAGTTTTCCCCTATAATTTTCATTTATTAGTTGTACCCTTCAAATAGATTAATTAGGGGTGCCTGGATGGCTCAGTCGGTTAAGCATCTCACTTCAGCTCAGGTCATGGTCTCACAGTTCACGAGTTTGAGCCCCACATCGGGCTCTCTGCTGTCAGTGCAGAGCCCACTTTGGATCCTCTGTATCCCTCTGTCTCTGCCCCTCCCCTGCTCTCTCTCTCTGTCTCAAAAATAAGTAAACATTAAAAAAAATAGATTACTTACTTAGAAATCCTCTTTTCAGGGGCACCTGGGTGGCTCAGTCAGTTAAGCATCCGACTCTTGATTTCAGCTCAGGTCATGGTCCCAAGGTCACAGGATCAAGCCCTGCATGAGACTCTGTGCTAAGCATGGAGCCTGTTTATGATTCTCTCTCTCTCCCTCTGCCCCTCTCAAAAAACAAACAAACAAAATCCTCTTTTCACATAACAGACTAAAAAATTTGAGAAAAAATAGTTCAATTAGTTTAATTAGGGTTAACTCATAAAACTTCAGAGTTATAGCTTTAACCTATGAGTCACACTGTTTCCTAGTAACATAAGCCAAAATTCCTACTGCCACATTTTAGAGTTCAGAATCCACCATTTGATTCAAGATCAGTATCTCAGATGAATGACAAAGCTGAAGAGAAATCTATTAAGAGATAAATGTAGGTATTTGGACTGATATAATGCTTTTAGTCAGACACAGAAATTGAGCATAAAAAGTTATTTTGACAGGTGCCTGGCTGGCTCAGTCCATAGAACATGCAACTCCTGACCTCAGGGTTGTGACTTCTAGCCCCACATTGGAGTTTACTTTTAAAAAAGTTATCTTGGGGTGCATGGGTGGTCAGTCAGTTAAGTGTCCAACCCTTGATCTTGGCTCAGGTCATGAGCTCATGGTTGGTGAGATTGAGCACTGCATCAGTGCTGACAGCACAGAGCCTGCTTGGGATTCTCTCTCTCCCTCTCTCCCTCATACCCTCTAAAATAAATAAATAAATAAATAAATAAATAAATAAATAAATAAATAAACTTTTTTAAAGTTATCTTGAAAACTTTTAAAAACATGAACTCATTGGGGCACCTGGGTGACTCAGTCTGTAAAGTGTCTGACTCTTGATCTCATTTCAGGTCTTGATCTCAGGGTCATGAGTTCAAGTCCCACACTGGGCTCCATGCTGGGCATGGAGCCTACTTAAAAAAAAACAAAAACACTATTTACAAAAAAACACATTAACTCATTAAATGTGAAGTATGAAATAGAAAGTTAGCATTTAGTAATGTTTAATTTTTTTTACTAAGCTCTATGCCAAATGTGGGACTTAAACTCAACCCTGAGATCAAGAGTCTGTATGCTCTACCGACTGAGACAGGCAGGTGCCCCTAGTAATGTTTAATTTTGATGACTTATCTGTAAGATAATCAAGCATTTGAAGGTGGAGATTTGCAAACAGGTTTCCCAGAAGTGAGATACTTTTTCCCCATTTATGGCAGCCAGCCTCCAAGATGGCTCCCAATAATCCATACCTTGTGGCGTTCACACCACACCCTTGTGGCGTTAACACCCTTGTGGCGTTCCCTTATACAGTGAATCAAGGCTGAATCTATGTGACCAATAGAACATGGTGAAAATGACAATGCATTGCAGCTTCTGTCCTGGCCTCTTGGATTACCTTACTCAGGGGAAGTCAGCTGCCATGCCATCAGAACACTGTAGAAGGCTACTGAGGCCTCCCACCAGCAGCCATCACCAACATGACAACCATGTGAATAAGCCATTTTAGAGGAGGATTATCTGGCCCCAGTCAAGCTTTCAGATGAGTGTAGCCCCAGCTAGTATATGACAATAAACTTGAGAGATGAGAGTCAGAACCTCTCAGCTGGGACACTCTCCAATTCCTCACTGAAAGGCTATGGGAGATAATAAGTAATTATTGCTGTTTCAAGCTGCCAAGTTTTGGGGTGATTTGCTATACAGCCTTACAAATGGAACATATTTTTACCCAACATAATCGGGGCCTAATCTTTAACAGTGTCCTTCATGAATGATCCTGAGTCTTTAATGAAAAGTTTATGTAACTATAATTTAGGCTTTATGTGATTAGTGGTCAAACAGCCCAACTATTTCAATAGAGAAGTAGTAAAGGAAAGAAAGGGATAGTTTCATATGTTGAAACTCTAACTCCCAGTATTAGGAATGGGACTGTAGTTGGAGACAGGGTCTTTAAGGGGGAAATTAAGTTAAAATGAAGCCATTAAGGTAAGTGCTAGTCCAATAGGACTGGCATCGTTATAAGAAGTGAAAGAGACACTAGGAGCGCATGCACACAGAGGAAAGACCATATAAGGGTACAGTGAGAAGGTGACCATCTACAAGCCAAAGAGAGAGGCCTCAGGGAAAACCAAATCTGCTAACACCTTGATCTGGAACTTCCAGCCTCCAGAACTCTGAGAGAATAGTTTCTGTTGTTTAAGTCACCCCATCTGTGGTACTTTGTTATGGCAGCTCTAATAAACTAATATAGAAGAGAAACGCATAGATTACAGAGAGAGGAGACATAAAAACAATTTAAGGAACAACATTAAACCATAGTTTCTAAAGATGCACACGTGGGTAATAGAACTATAAAAAGGTAAATAAAAGAAAATGGTTACTATAACAGAATAGTACATGCAGCCTTCATTTTACATGGTTCTAAAATGCACAATTTCAGTTCCTAGAGTTTAGTTAAATTACACCACTCCTCCAAACCTCACTCACCACAGTGTATTAACCAAGAAATTGCATAAAATACAAACTTCACTAATAGCTCTTCAGCCTACAAATCATTAATTAATAGAATGTGCATCATGATCAGTGACGAATCATGTCACATCTCCCAAAGTCTGTCAGTGATGGGTCGCTCCTCATCTGTTACTCAGCTCACATGCAGACAGCAAACCATGTATTTGTATTGTCTCCTTGTCACCCGCTGATAAACCCACACAATATTTTACCAAAATGAACAACTGACAGCAATAATTGGCCAAAAAAGAAAGTACTATAAAGAAACGAGAAGTGATAGCACTGGTGTGCAATCTGAATGGAATGCAATGGAGTTACAGAAGCAATAGCCGACCAAGGGAATGTGGACATTGACACCACATGACAACTCTCAATGTGCAGCCAGAGGAACTTAATGAAGGCAGCTCATCAACATAAAGGAGGAAAAGGCCAAAGAAACGATGCCGGCACAAACTTCACATTAAGGGCACCTGGCTGGCTCAGTCGGAAGAGCATGTGACTCCTGATGTCACAGCTGTGAGTTCAAGCCCTACATTGGGCATAGAACTTACTTAAAAAGTAAATTAATTAATTAAAAGACAACAACAGCAACAACAACAACACAGGGGTGCCTGGGTGACTCAGTGGGTTAAGGGTCTGACTCTTCATTTCAGCTCAGGTCATGATCTCACAGTTCGTGAGTTTGAGCCCTGTGTCAGGCTCTGTGCTGATACCATGCAATCTGCTTGAGAGTCTCTCTCCCTCCCTCTCTGCCCCTGCCCTGGTCCCCCCCACCCTCTCTCTCTCCCTCCCTCCCTCTCTCTCTCTCTCTCTCTCTCTCTCTCTCTGTCCCGCCTCTATGCATGTGTATATGCTCTCTCTCATTTTCTCTCAAAATAAATAAATAAGCATACATACCTGCATAAAAGTGCAAAAGATAGGCTGACAGGCTCTCTGCTGTCCTGCTTGTTGCTCCCTTGCAGTGTATTCAATAAACTTCCACCTCCTTTAGGGGCACCTGGGTGGATCAGTTGGTTTCGCGTCTGACTTCAGCTCAGGTCATGATCTCGGGGTTCGGGAGTTCGAGCCACATGTCAGGCTCTGTGCTGACAGCTCAGAGCCTGGAGCCTGCTTCGGATTCTTTGTCTCCCTCTCTCTCTGCCCCTCCCCCACTCACACTCTGTCTCTCTCAGTCTCTCAAAAATGAATAAACGTTAAAAACATTTTTTTCTATCTCCTTTAAAAAAATAAAAATAAAAGCACAAAGGATAAAATACCAGAAATGGATCCAAATTTCAAAAGGACTATGAAAACATTTAAGACACAGAAGGGTACTTGTATCACAAGTTATAGGATGGGGAGAAAAAGGAAAGCCAAACCACTCTTGGTAAGTTTTTACAAAGCAATAAAAGCTTAACTCTCAACGTTGCTAATGTTTTAAATTACAGGTTTTTTTTTTCATTTCTCTATACAATTATAACGGACAGTAAGAGCATTTTTAATGTTGAAGCCAAATGTCTAAAGGTCCCAGGATAACTGCAGTTTCCCTCGCTGATTATTAAGATCGCCTGCGAGGGCTTTGGCACACACTATCATCCTTGCGGATCCACAGCGCCATGCCATGCCATGCAACGGCTGCCTGCAGTCACTCTGGAGGGACAAAGGGACAGGGTCGTGACTGAGATCTGACACAAGGAAAGGCTTCTGGGGTGATGGCAGAGCTCTGTTTCCTGACCACAGTGCCAATTATAAGGGTATTTTCCTTATAACAATTTGTTAAGCTAAAAAAATGTTTCTGTGACTTAAATCCATGGGAGCAGGGGACTCATAAACGAGGACCCATCGGAAACATCAGGCCTACGGTCACCTTTCTAAGAGAAAAGAAACGCAAAGCCACAGAAGTAGCGAAGTGACTTGGCAGAGGGCACAAAGGCTGCTGTCAGAGCTGAAACCAGAGCCCAGGCCTTCCTGGCAGCCAGGTGTGCACTCCTCTCTTTCAAGCCTGCCAGTCTCCCGTGAAACGGACATCCCCTAAAGGGCATCCTTATTGTCCACTTCCAACCGAGGTAATTCAGCCAGGTTTGAATGTGGGGGCCTGGGGTTTTAAGATACATTACCTAATGCTAACCAGAAAGAAAAAGACAAATAAATAAGGAGGCCAAAAGAAGAGTCTCTGACCTTAAAACCTGCTTCTTCAATTATTTTTCAGGTGGAGAGATTAGGCTTGCCGAGCATCCTCAAAACAGTCTGCATCCTGATCTTAGGGCAACCATACACTCAAATTTAATGAATGGCATTTATTCTGTGGGGCTAAATAAATTCAATGCTGCAGTGGATTTATGATACCTGGTTAGGTGATAATCCATACTTGGTCTTTCCTTCTACATTTAGTACTGTAATGTAACATTTTCCCCCTCACTTAAACACCCTAGGAGCCTCTGATGTTGCTTTTTTCATACAGAAGCCATCAGGCATTACATGGCTCCTATTTGCTGACTGATGTGGGGAGTATGTTTCCCCTTCATTTTACACACAGCCTTAATTAATACTAACAAGAAGCCCGCCTTAGAACAAAGAAGCAAACAAAAAACAGAAACAGACTCATAAATACAGAGAAAAAAAACTGTTGGGGGGGGGCGGTGGGCAAAATGGGTGAAAGGGATTAAGAGGTACAAGCTTCCAGTTATAAAATTAGTCACAGGGATGAAAAGTAAAGCATGGGGAATATAGTCAATAATATTGTAATAACTTTGTGTGGTAACAAATGGTAACCACATTTGCCATAGTGGCCCTTTTGTAATGCACAGAATTTTTTTTTTTTTTAAGTAGCCTCCATGACAAGTGTAGAGCCCCATCGGGTGCTTGAACTCATGACCCTGAGACCAAGATCTGTGCTGAGATCAAGAGTTGGATGCTTAACCGACTGAGCCACCCAGGTGCCCCGTAATGTACAGAATTTTCAAATCATTATGTTGTATACCTGAAACTCATATATGTCAACTATACTTCAGTTTAAAAATTTAAGGGGCACCTGGCTGCCTCAGTCGGTAGAGCATTTAACTCTTGTTCTTGGGGTTGTACGTTCAAGGCCTACATGTGGGTGTGGTGATTACATAAAAATAAAAGCTTTTTTAAAAATTTAAAAAAGAGGGGTGCCTGGGTGCCTCAGTTGGTTAAGCGTCCAACTTCGGCTCGGGTCATGATCTCACAGTTTGTGGGTTCAAGCCCCGCGTCAGACTCTGCACTGATAGCTCAGAGCCTGGAGCCTGCTTCAGATTCTGTCTGTCTGTCTGTCTCTCTCTCTCTCTCTCTCTCTCTGTCCCTCCCCTGTTTGTGCTCTCTCTCTGTCCCTCAAAAATAAATAAGTGTCAAAGAAATTTTTTTTAATTTAGAAAAGAAAAATACTAAATGATAATAATGACGATGATGTCATGCTAACATAAAAAAAGAACACTTTATAGAACTGAGATGTTGTTGACTTCCATCCAATTTAATTGGGTAGTAAATTCAGAGCAAATATTAAAGATATTTAAGATTTATTCTTTTACAGTCAATGTACCTGACATTAAGGGAATTCCAAAGGCTGGGGACAGAGAGAAATAATAAGAAACTGCACAGAAGTCCTGGGGCAAAATCTGACACAATATTTTATGTTCTATATTTAGATGCACAAAAAACATGGTCACTTTTAACACAACCAGTCAATGATTAGCGTTAGTGTTTCTGACTCTTTACTAAGGCAAGGGGGACCTGCGTGGCTCAGTCTATTGTGCATAGGACTCTTGATTTTGACTCTGGTGGTGATCTCACGGTTTGTGAGTTTGAGCCCCATGTGGGGCTCTGCCCTGACACCGTAGAGCCTCTTGGGATTCTCTCTCTCTCCCTCTCTCTCTGCCTCTCCCCTGCTCTCGCTCTCCCTCTCTTTTTCTTTTTTTTTTTTTTTTTTTTTAATTTTTTTTCAACGTTTTTTATTTATTTTTGGGACAGAGAGAGACCGAGCATGAACGGGGGAGGGGCAGAGAGAGAGGGAGACACAGAATCGGAAACAGGCTCCAGGCTCCGAGCCATCAGCCCAGAGCCTGACGCGGGGCTCGAACTCACGGACCGCGAGATCGTGACCTGGCTGAAGTCGGACGCTTAACCGACTGCGCCACCCAGGCGCCCCTCCCTCTCTTTTTCAAAATAAATAAGTATTTTAAATACCAAGGCAAGATATAAATTAGTGAATTTCGGATTTAAAAAAAAGGAAATGCACCAAGCATTAAGAAAATTGTTTCTTGGTATATCAAAATAATAATTAGCTTTTAAAGATACAAGCTTTATCTTCCAAGGTGCCTGACTGGCTTGGTCTGTAGAGAACACGTGACTCTTGATCTCATCATCATGAGTTTGAGTCTCACATTGGGAATAGAGTTTACTCTATCAGTCACATTAGCTAAAGACATAAGGTTTATCTTCTTCAAAATGGCCTTTTCTTTAAGGCTTTAGTAACCAAAAAGAAACTCTGGTATCTAGAGATAAATTAGACCGGTTACATTTTTTGGAGGGGGGACAGGAATGATCTAGAGCCATAATTTTAGTAACAACAGAAGATGGTTATTCAGTTTACAACCTTTTGAGAATGGGTTCCTCAGTGGTGTTCCTACCTCCTGGCAAGGATGGGCCTGAACAGAGGGTATACTTTGAATTTTAGTAATTCTAATCATATATCAATATCCTTGGTCTAAGGGAACTCATTATTTAAAGGAATCCTTTAATAATCTTACATAGGATTTTAAAAATCCCTATTAGCACGTCTTTGAAATCAATTTCCCTAGATGTCCCTCAGCAGGAAGATACCTAATTAGCTGTAAATCCTTCATTGGATGATAAAGTGTTCACTTTACTTACATTTCAAAGTACAAAATACCCTGGCTTACACCCAATCAAGCATCCATATTTTATTTCAGCTGAATAGCAAAAATGGGAAATGTTTAAAGGTACCTGACTATTCATTTTAAAGCAGTGCTTGTGAATGGCAGCAACACGGCTCCATTCATATCAAGTACTGAAGGTGTGAAGTTCTTTGGCTCTTCCCTCGAGTTTTCATTTATTTGTTTTGTTTTGTTTTTTGGTCTGGAGGAGTTGGGGGGGGGAGGGGTCTTACTTTTTTTTTATATTGTATAAAAACCCCAAGGTGCCAGAGGATTTTGCTGTTATTCATGACTGGTTCTGCAGCTCTTTACTAAATTTTTGAATAGCAAATGGAGAGAAACAAAGGCTTCAGTGAGCAAGCCATTCATTAAGTATCCCCTAACCCAGGATAATACATTCTGGAGATTAAGGGAATTATAAACAATTAAATAAGCATCCGTTCCTAAAGCGCCTATAAAGCACCAGGACTTAGGTTCTTCCTCTCTGGGTAACTCCCTCTGCTATTAACTTTTACCTTGATTTTAAAAAGAGAGAGCTAACCCAGGGCCATAATGCTAATTTTAGCTTTGATTTGTTCTCTCTTAGCATCAAGAAGCATACGGAGCTCCAGTGTAAACTAGTCACATTCACTAAAGCCCCAGTGCCAACTTTCTTATCATTATTTCTATTTAGAAGCAAAGCAGCAGATGGCTCTATAGGTGAGGTCAGGCAGTGAATGATTTGATTTATAGGATAAACCCACTGGCTGAGTCTCTCAGCACATGTTCAGAATGCTGAGGATTAACACCTGCTGGGCATTCTCCTTTCGGTTGCAAGCTCTCCCATCAAGTAGGCAAGGCTTCTATGCTGGGTGAGACAAGAGGCGTATTTAGAGCTGCCAGAGAAACTAAAACTATGTCTAGGGACCAAAAAACACAAGTTGCCACGAGGGTCTGAGTTCCATCAAGTCCAGGCCACTTGCGTGAGAATTTGGGGTACTCATTAAATGTGCACCTCCCCAGCCCTACTAAGTTAGCATCTAAGCTGTGAGGGTAAGAATCTCTGAAACTTTAAAATTTTTTTAATGTTTATTTTTGAGACAGAGACAGAGAGACAGAGAGTGAGCGGGGTTGGAGCAGAGTGAGAGGGAGACACAGAATCCAAAGCAGGCTCCAGGCTCTGAGCTGTCAGCACAGGGCCCAAGGCGGGGCTCAAACTCATGAACTGCGTGACCATGATGCTTAACCAACTGAGCCACCCACATGCCCTAGAAATCTCTGAATTTTAATAGATTTCCCAGATGATTCTCAGCAAGATAGGTTTGAAAAATATTGGTCTAAGGAAGCTAACTGGAAGACAGAGAGGCAGATAGCTGTCTAGAAGATAAATTTAGTAACTTGCCTCAGGTCATTTAATTTAAAATCTCCTTTCTTTACTGTATTACATAGGTCTTATTATCCCCACTGTGATGGTGAGAACCCTATGGGCCAGAGAGATTAAGTAAAATTTAACCAGGAGCAGAATTAACTTTCAAAACAAGTTAGAGTAACTTTAGTGAAGGGTTAGCAAACTTTTCCTGTAAAGGAATAGACAGTAAATATATTAGGTGTTGAGGACCATATGGTCTCTGTGATAACTACTCAACTCTGTCAGTGTAGTGTGAATGCAGCCACAGGTAGTATATAAGTGAATGAGTTTGGCTGTGTTCTTCTAAAACTTTACAAGAACAGACAGTGGGCTGCATTTGGTCCATGGCTATAATTTGCTGACCTTGGGTTTGGTGCACCTTTAATTCCAACATGGGTACCATGAAATATAACTCGAAAAGAACTAGGACTTGGGGCTCCTGGGTGGCTCAGTCGGTTGAGCGTCTGACTTCGGCTCAGGTCATGATCTCGCGGACTGTGAGTTCAAGCCCTGCATCGGGCTCTGTGCCGACAGCTCGGAGCCTGGAGCCTGCTTCCCATTCTGTGTCTCCCTCTGTCTCTGCCCCTCCCCCGTTCATGCTCTGTCTCTGTCTCTCTCTCTCTCTCTGTCAAAAATAAATAAACATTAAAAAAAAAAGAACTAGGACTTAAAAGATGGTAAATATTAATCATGTGGACCACTTCCTCAGGTAGAATGGTCCAATCTCAGTTAATAATGTGTAAGTGAATCATTACTATAGTTAGTGTATACCACTAAAGTTGTGGACCATTTTCTCCATGACTCCAACTGGGTACTGGGATCTTTCCTATAGCCTTGTATTAATCCCTCAATATGTTCCATTTGCAGTGGTCGGATGCTGGACATGGCCAAATGGTGCCCTCCTAGACACAAATTTACCTCAAGCAAATAAGACAAATAGGTCCAAATCTTACAACTTTAGTTTCCCTTAATAGCAAATAAGTAAAAGTGATACATATACTTGTGATTGTGTAATACATTCCATAGCAAAGACAGCCTTTTTTTTTAAAGAGGAAAAGAGTTTCACACTTTATTGCCAGCAGCTTGAAGTAGTTTTAAACTGTTACGATAACATTCACGAAGCCAATAAAACATGCATATTCTTGTTCTTTGCTAATCTCCCTCTGTTCCACCTTTCTCAAATGCACAGTTCTCTACATAGCTGGATGACTCTGAATAAATCAAATACGCTTTGTTCCCTAATAAATTTATGAACCTAGATGGCTTAATCCCATTTTATTTATTTACATGGCAATTACGATACAACTGCTTCCTGTATGGAGGTCTCATCCATACGTTACACTATAAAGACATACTACGTATATACAGATATTTGGAAAGTGAGAAATAAATCATAAGAAGGCAGTTACACCTAACTTCCCAGTAAAGAGACTAGCATATTTATAGACAAGATGGCTACTTATCCACCAAAGAGTTCCATTCCCCTTTCAAAGTAAATAATTATTGCTCAGAAATAATTGCCCAGCCAGGGAGTGTATTTCCCAGCTTCTTTCAATCTAGGTGGGGCTGTGTGACTCCCTCTGGCCACTGGGATGTGAGTAGAAGTGATGTGTTTCACTTGCTGGTGAAGGTAGTTAATCTAGTATGCCTTTCCATACTCTGTTCCCCCTTACAGTGACACTGGAGACCACGTGCTGAAGATGGTGGCATTGGGAGATGGAAGAAGCCTTTATCCCTGAGTCTCATGAAGGACAGCTCACCAGGAGAACTGCCCAACCAGGAACAACAGATTTGGACTTTGTGTGAGCTAGAAATAAGCTTTTACAGGATCAAGCCACTGACATTTGGAGATGGTTACTTCTTATAGCACTTAGCTTACCTTAACAGAACATATTTGAGTTGGATAAAAGAGTCAATAAACATGATTTACTGAAGGGTTTCTGAGATAAATTCAAATACTGAGGAGTCGTATGTATAAGAAAAACTTGAAAATTATAACTTGTACTATTTATGCAATCTATTCATATGAGCTACAAACCAATCTGAATATATTCTAATATTCAACATCTTTTATAGCAATATGTCAATGCATTAGCTACCTAGATCACTGGATTACTACACAAGATAAATTATTGTATGATATATTTATAATACATTTATAACAGAAAGTGAAGGCAATCTTAAAATTAAATTTGCATTCCCCAAGGCAGAATTTACTGAACTTTAATCATTTGGTACCACTTCATGAGTAATTCCTTCCTTTTTTCTGAGGAAGGTGGAGAGGGAGAGAGGTTGTGAGGCTAAGTTCTGCACAAGACTTTAGTTCCACTTGTCTACTGGGGACTCCAAAATAGTTCATCCTGGGGCAGCTCTAGCCCTTGAGGAATGGATCCTGAAGTTTGTAGGACACACATGAATGACCAGAGGCCCTAAGGGTAAAGAACTGTTGAGGCTTATGCCAGGTTTGAGCTGAGAGAAACCCCCTGGGGGAAAGATACACCAGAGAACTGAAAGGGGCTAAGATACCCAAGTGAAAGAGCCTATTATGGGGTAGGCATATCTCTGTAAACAATATTTTCTTGTACTGCTTATTAACCATTTGGGGATTAGAGAACCATTTGAGAATCCTGATGAAACCCTGGAACTTCTTTCTACTCAAATATACATATGAACATTTATTTATATATTTATATATAAATTCAGGAAGCTCAGGGCATCTGTAGCCCATGGATGAACTTCCAGGTTAAGGATTCCTATTTTTAAGGCAGGTTTAATAGCTGCCCCTCAGGTTGATATAAGAACTCACTAATAGGGCCCCCTGGGGGGCTCAGTCAGTTGAGTGTCTGACTCTTGATTTAGGCTCAGGTCATGATCTCACAGTTCATTAGTTCAAGCCCCATGTCAGGCTCTGCCCTGGGGTTGTGGAGCCTGCTTGGAATTCTCTCTCTCTCTCTCTCTCTCTCTCTCTCTCTCTGCCCCTCCCAGAATCAATCAATCTCTCTCTCTCTCTCTCTCAAAATAAATAAACTTAAAAAAAAAAAAAAGAACTCACTAGTAAATAATATACACTTCGCTATACAAGAGAAACATTGCTATTACTTACATCTTTTTTCCCTATGACTAGGGATAGGAGGAGAAAGAAAAGAAAGGTAATGTCACTCCTCAGCTTTTCTGGCAATCCCGCACTGTCCCTAACCTCAGTGCTTTGGTACAGTCCAGCAGTGGGATACCATCAATGGAATTTTTTTTTTTTGTAAACTTTATTTTGATATAATATTGGCCTCATATAAAAGTTGCAAAAATAATACACAAACCTCAAAGATATTAAGAAAGGTAAAATAAGCCAACCAAAAAAGGAAAAATATTGTATGACTGCACTTATAAGTTATCTAGGGTAATGAAATTCATAGAGACAGAAAGTAGAACAGAGGTTACCAGGGTCTGGGGCATGGCAGGGAGAAGGAGAATGAAGAATTATTGTCTAATGTATCCAGAGTTTCAGATTGGGATGATGAAAAAGTTCTGGAAATTAATAGTGGTGATGGTTGTACAACATCATGACTGTAATTAATGTCACTGAACAGCATACTTAAAAATTATGAAAATGGATGGGCTGCCTGGCTGGCTCAGTTGGTAGAGCATGTGACTCTTGATCTCGGGGTTGTGAGTTCAAGCCCCATGTTGGGGGTAGAGGTTACTCTTCAAAAATTATTAAAGTGGTAAATTTTATATTATGTATATTTTACCACAATAAAAAAAATTACAGAGTTCCTGTGTACCCTACCCGCCAATGACGATCTTACATACACAATACAATTATCAAAACAGGGAAACTGGATTGGTATAATTCTATTAATGAAACTTTAGACCTTATTTGAATTTCACTTTTTCCACGCACTCTCTGTGGGTGTGTGTGTGTGTAGTTCCATGAATTTTATCACATATGTAGATTCATGTGACCACCACCACCATAAAGGTTTGAAACTATTTCAAATCCTCATTTTATAGTTGAAGAAACTGAGCCATAAAGAGGTTAAGTAAATTGTCAAAATTTTTACAACCAATAGATGGCAAGCCAGGCATCAAACTCAGTAAGATCAGCAGTGAAGTCCATGGCTCTTAACTATTGGTGGCTCTAAACACAGCAGATATCTAGGAAACTCAAATGCATCCATAAATACCCACTCAGGAAACCTGCTCTCCAGTACTTGTACATTTTATACCAACTATGGAATAATATAAAATATAACTACAACTAAAATATAAATAAAATATAAAATGCAATGCATCTCAGCATTCTACCTAAGTTGGGTTGAATTCAGAATTTCATGCTGGGATTTATAGTTAATTCCACATTTTCTAGCTAAAAAATAAGTTTTAAAACTGGCAAGAGACATGTTCTCCCTGCCAGAGAAAAGGAAATAATAATTTTGTTTTGTGAAAAACCTGAACTGAAATTTTCCAAGTTGATTGCTCATAGTTTGGTTTATTTTTTAACCTTAATAATAAATTCAAATCACTGTCATGATTGGGGGGTGGGGCTGGCTGGCTCAGTCAGAAGAACATACAACTTTTTGTCTCAGGGTTGTGACTTCAAGGCCCACCTTGGACACAGAACTTACCCTAAAAAAAAGAAAAAAAAATCATGGGCTTCTGGGTGGTTCGGTCGGTTAAGCGGCTGACTTTGGCTCTGGTCATTATCTTGAGTTCATGGGTTCGAGCCCTGATGCGGGCTCCGTGCTGACAGCTCAGAGCCTGGAGCCTGCTTCAGATTCTGTGTCTCCCTCTCTCTCTGCCCCTCCCCTGCTTGCACTCTGTCTCTCTCTCAAAAATAAACATTTAAAAAATTTTTTCTAATTAAAAAAAAAGATTCTTAAAATAATCACTAGCATATAAGCATGATAAAATAGGTTATCACAATTTCATGTCATCACAATTTCATGCCATGTCATCACAATTTCACTTCTTATTAAATACATATTTTAGTTACTAGAACATCCAAACAGTCCCACTATGGGAACAAAGTATTTTTTAATACTAATTTGATTAATATTGAATTTTATTGTGTAATTTTTAAAGCTTTTTACCTGACTTATCTATTTTTCTGATTAAATGTAATATGTGTTCATCACAAGGAGTCTTTACAGTTCCCATAAAGATGCAGGGGGGAAAACCCCAATACTTCTAAAAGTCACTATCTAGAAGAAATTTCCTTGTATATCAGATTCCCATGGGACTTTACTAGAGGCACAATAAAATGCAGAAAAAAAGAAACTGAATAATTTTTTTATAAATATTTTTTTAATGTTTATTTTTGTGAAAGAGACACAGTTACATCAAGAGTTACATCAAGTTAACAACCTCATTGGTTCCTTTTGTTCCACAGATCATCAGGTAGACCTGAAGACACCTATCACTAGAATTATGGGGAAACAAAATGGTGCCACTTTGAATATGTATCATTTCAAAAAACTACATTTAAAAAAAAATTTTTAAAGTTTATTTTCCAGACTTCAAGCTGTATTACAAGGCTGTAATCATCAAGACAGTATGGTACTAGCACAAAAACAGACACTCAGATCAATGGAACAGAATAGAGAACCCAGAAATGGACCCACAAACGTTGGCCAACTAATCTTTGACAAAGCAGGAAAGAATATCCAATGGAATAAAGACAGTCTCCTCAGCAAGTGGTGCTGGGAAAACTGGACAGCGACATGCAAAACAATGAACCTGGACAACTTTTTTACACCATACACAAAAATAAACTCAAAATGGATGAAAGACTTCAATCTAAGACAGGAAGCCATCAAAATCCTCGAGGAGAAAGCAGGCAAAAACCTCCTTGACGTTGGCCACAGGAACTTCTTACTCAACACGTCTCCGAAGGCAAGGGAAACAAAAGCAAAAATAAGTATTAGGACCTCATCAAAATAGAAAGCTTCTGCACAGCAAAGGAAACAATCAGCAAAACTCAAAGGCAACCGACAGAATGGGAGAAGATATTTGCAAATGACATAGCAGATAAAGGGTTAGTATCCAAAATCTATAAAGAACTTACCAAACTCAACACGCAAAAAACAAATAATCCAGTGAAGAAATAGGCAAAGACATGAATAGACACTTCTCCAAAGAAGACATCCAGATGGCCAACCGACACATGAAAAAATGCTCAACATCACTCATCATCAGGGAAATACAAATCAAAACCACAATGAGATACCACCTCACACCTGTCCGAATGGCTAACATTAACAACTCAGGCAACAACAGATGTTGGCGAGGATGTGGGGAAAGAGGATCTCTTTTACATTGTTGGTGGGAATGCAAGCTGGTGCAGCCACTCTGGAAAACAGTATGGAGGTTCCTCAAAACACTAAAAATAGAACTATCCTATGACCCAGCAATTGCACTACTAGGTATTTATCCAAGGGATACAGGTGTGCTGTTTCAAAGGGGCAAATGAACCCCAATGTTTACAGTGGCACTATCAACAATAGCCAAAGTATGGAAAGAGCACAAATGTCCATCGATAGATGAATGGATAAAGAAGATGTGGTGTGTACACACACAAACACACACACACACACACACACACACACACACACACAATGGAGTATTGCTCGGCAATCAAAAAGAATGAAATCTTGCCTTTGCAACTACGTGGATGGAACTAGAGGGTATTATGCTAAGTGAGATTAGTCAGTCAGAGAAAGACAAAAATCATATGACTTAACTCATATGAGGACTTTAAGATATAAAACAGATGAACATAAGGGAAGGGAAACAAAAATAATATAAAAACAGGGAGGGGGACAAAACAGAAGAGACTCATAAATATGGAGAACACACTGAGGGTTACAGGAGGGGTCGTGGGAGGGGGGAATGGGCTAAATGGGTAAGGGGCATTAAGGAATCTACTTCTGAAATCACTGTTGCACTATATGATAACTAACTTGGATATAAATTTAAAAAATAAATAAAAATTAAGAAAAAAACTTAAATAACATATCATTATATACCTATTATGGATAAAACCACAATAAAAACCTGACAGTACTAAAAAGGTGATGAGGACCTACAACAATGGGAACACTCAGGTATTGCCAAGTGGAATGAACTATAGTACAATCATTTGGGGAAAAGACTGAACAGTTTCTTTTAAAATTAAATAAATATTCACAATGCAACTCAAAAAAAGAAGTTTATTTATTTTTGAGAGAGAGAGAGAAAACGAGAGAGCAGGGGAGGGGTAGGGAGGGAGAGAGAGAATTCCAAGAAGGCTCCACACTGTCAGTGGAGAGCCCCAATGCAGGGCTCAACCCACAAATCATGACACCATGACCTGAGCCAAAATCAAGAGTCGGATGCTTAACCAACACCAGGCACCCCTGAACTATGCATTTTTAAAAGAAATATTTTGGTCTAGTCCCCTTATTTAGGGAAGAAAAAATTGAGGCTCTAAGAAATTGAGAGTGTCTAGAGCTCCACAGTGAGCTGGTGGCCAGAATTATACCAAGTGTCTTGATGTCCATCAATGTCCTTTCATCTTCCCCAAGCCCCCAGGATTTGGTCCACCATCTCCCACTGCCTCACCCAACCCAGCCAGATAGGAGAGAAGATTCCTAAAGCTAATGTGGCAAATGTCACCACCACAAGAGAACTAAGTTCTATACTCATCTTTCATCTACTTAATATATGTAAGAAAAATCAACCTTATTCTAGTCTATTGTATCTATTCATCTTAAAAAATTTATTCAAGCATATGTCCTTTATAAAAACAAAGACAAGGGTACCTGGGTGGCTCAGCTGGTTGAGCGCCAGACTTCAGCTCAGGTCATGATCTCACGGTCCATGGGTTCGAGCCCCCCAATTGGGCTTTATGCTGCTGGAGGCTGTTTCAGATTCTGTCTCCCTCTCCCTCTCCCTCTGCCCTTCCCCTGCTTGCTCTCTCTCTCTCTCTCTCTCTCTCTCTCTCAAAAATAAACATTTTAAAAACTGTGCTATTAAAAAAAAAAAAGTCCTTGCTCATTCCTGTTTAGCTATTAAGATTAGTTTACTTCGGGCTAATTCTCCATTATTGGTTATTATTTACTGATGGGTTCATTAAATTCACTTTTTTTAAAGGACGTTTTTTACCATCACAGGTAGAAATATTTCCCATAATCTCCATTCTTATACCAAGAACAAATCAGTGATACAAGAATTAAGTCCATACAGCTACCAATAAGCTCCCAAATTTAAATACAATGTTTTAATCTTTGTTTGCCTTTTCCTAGTTTTTCATGAAAATACTGAGTCAAGTGTTTCCCAAAGTACTTTGTACCTAGTACATCGAATTCTAATAGTTAAATAGATGCTCAAACTTTCTGACTTTCAATTTTAATTTTTTTAAATGCCTATTTTTGAGAGAGAGACATAATGTAAGCAGGGGAGAGGCAGAGAGAGAGGGAGACACAGAATCCGAAGCAGTTCCAGGCTCTGAGCTGTCAGCACAGAACCTAAAACGGGACTCAAACCGACAGACCCTGAGATCATAACCTGAGCCGAAGTCAGACGCTCAACTGATTGAGTCACCCAGGTGCCCGTAATTTTTTTAAAGTAATCTCTACACCAAATGTGGGGCTTGAACTCACAACCCTAAGATCAAGAGTCACATGCTCAGGATGCTTGGATCACACAGTTGGTTAAAGCTCAGGTTGCGCCCCATGTTGTGAAGCCTACTTAAGATTCTCTCTGTATCACTCCCTCCCCCTTTATTCTTCTCCCCCACTTAAGCTCTAAATAGATAGACAGATAGACAGACAAAGTTTTTAGAGGGTCACATGCTCTGCACAATGAGCCTCCAGGCACCCCTCAATTTTAAAATTGTAAAAGAGTAACAGTAAAAGAGTAACAGATAACAAAAGGAAAAACAATTCATTCTAACCAACGTTTTATTATCTATAATGTAGTTTTCTACCTTGTACCCTGAAATCTTAAGATTTTGAATATTAAATATAACCAGTCTAATGCAGGGAAAGATTTGAAATTCTTATTTATTTTTTTAAAGAGAAATTCAATGTTAAATGAAAATAATGTTGACAATTTATTACATGGGCATCAAATGAAAAAAAGAGAACAATTAGTTAAGAAGAATCAAAATAGTTTCTCCCACACACATATGTCCCCAAATTTTACAAAGAAATTTAAAACTCTCAACATTAGGAACCAGAGATGCCTGGCTGGCTCAGTTGGTAGAGCATGCAACTCTTGATCTCGGGGTCCTGAGTTCAAGCCCCATGTTGGGTATAGAGCCTACTTTAGAAAAGAAAAAAAAAAAAAAAAAACTAAGAACAAACACAAATAAAATTGTATCCAGTAATATTTAAGTCAACCTGGAAGCATCATCATCACCTATGGTTCTGTACAAACTCCCTAACGATAAATGACCAAAGAAAGCAATAATAAAAATCAACAACTACACTAGGGAAATATCACTATTGAATGTATTGTCACAAACTGTCAAAGTATCACCAAGTTCTAGCTTAGGGTTGGGGTCTGGAAAATGAACAGGACAAGGGAGTAAAGGTCTGTGTTTCCTAAAAGACATCATGACAGCCATCTAAGACATCTTTTTTTAAATATTTTTTTTTTTAATTTGAGAGAGAGAGAACATGTTCAAGAGAGAGGGGGGAGGAGGGGGAGGAAGGGGAGGAGAGGGGGAGAGAGGGAGAGAGAGAGAGAGAGAGAGAGAAAGAGAGAGAAAGAGAGAAAGGGAGAGGGAGAGAATCTTAAGCAGACTCCACGCTCAGTGCAGAGCCTGACGTGGGTCTTGATTCCACAACCCTGGGATCATAACCTGAGCTGAAACCAAAAGTGGGACGCTCAACTGGCTGAGCCACACAGGCATCCGGACCTCTTTATTCAGGTCAGCCTTTCTTGGAGGATTAGTAAATACCACTTATTGATAGGAATTATCATGTAATGCTAATCAGTTTAATAAAACTATTTCATCTGAAAAGACTGTCTGCCTCTCTGTGCTGTAAGTATATGCAAAAATTAAACCCTACATGAAACATGTTCAGGTCTGTAACCTGTAGGGGAGAAAGACCTTCCTCTGCCCTATGGTCCTTCTAGCTGCACTTAGAATCAAATTGACATGAGACAGGTTAACAGGAGAAAATCAAATTTAATAGGCGTACCAATGGAGAATCCACACAGACGTGAGATTCCAAAGATAAGGAGGCAACATGAAGCTTATAGAGGAGCTAAGGGAAAAGGTAGGGGCTTGAGGACACAAAGTGGAGAAAATTCATTAACAAGAAGGTGAAAGAAGATGTTTGGAAAAAAACAAAAATTTCTTATTATGCAGATGAGTTCCTTAGTAAAAGGGGCCTCTGATAACACTTTTCTTCTGGTTACACGTTCTCCTTTCCAATGTAAATTTAGGCAGTTATGGGGAGGCAGAGTGCCTTTCCTATATCTACTGGGTTTCTATTACTTTTAACTCTAAATAATGGGGGGGGGGGGTTCTTTTTTCATTTTATTTAGAGAGAGAGAGTTAGGGAGAGGGGCAGAGGGAGAGAGGGAGAGGGAGAGGGAGAGAGGGAGAGAGGGAGAGAGGGAGAGAGGGAGAGGAGAGAGAGAGAGAGAGAGAGAGAGAGAGAGAGAGAGAATCTCAAGGAGGCTCCACCTTGAGCATGAAGCCTGACACAGGGCTCAGTCCCACAGTCCTGGGATCATGACTTGAGCTGAAATCCAGAGGTAGACACTCAAACAACTCTCCTAACTCTAAATAATCTTTATGCCAAATTGGCACATTTGGGGGCAGCCTGCCCTGGGCCCCTACAAACCAAGACAAAGTCCCTTCCTCCTGAAATAAAAAGTCAACTTGTCCAAGCTCAGGCCTTCTCCCTCCAATCAGTTATGACCTCCTCCTCAAACCTGGGCCCATGTTGGCAAATGAGCATTTAAAATGAGTATTTCAAAGATGGTGTGCAGAGTCAAAATGTACCACAATGGGACACCAGAGTTCGCTGTTTGAAAATGGTAAGTCACTTTATATTGTGAACCAACTAGTTCATAATTTATTTGCTAGCACTGAGATTTCAAGCACTGGCTGTTCTTAAATAGGGACTATGATATATTTACCAATTACTGGACTATTGAGTACTATTAAACAATCATAAAACAGCTACCATTTCTTGAGACTATTGTATTCCAGGTCCTTTAGAGATGCTTCTCTGTACATTATCTAGTTTAATCCTCTCAACAACCCAATGGGGCAGGCTTTAGACATTCCATTTTATGTAGATGAGAATCCAAGATTTAGCCCACTCCACATAGAAACTTAACCTGGGGCTACTTCAAGTGGACCTCTCCTTTAATAACTGCTCTCTCCCAGAAGAGGATTTTACCCCAGGCCATCAATTCCCAAACTGAGCACCAAGACACTCTGGATACTGTAGCAAATTCACAAGGGCAATTTAGGATATTTGAAAGTTTCAAGGGAAACCTGGTATATTCAACATATTGGACACCACAGAACCTATAAACCAGAATTCAAAGTTTCAACGTTAGATCACGTTATATTCCTATCAATGACATCATACACATCTTTGCAAAACCTGTGTTTTCAGTGGATGCTGTGATAAAAAGTGAGTGCTGCAGAAAAATTTATGTGGAACAGGAAATGAGAGTGGTGATATCCAATCTGATCCCAAGATTTAAGAATTAGTACAGGCACACACATCCTGCTTGTAACTGTGGTTATTTAAGAATGATAGAACAAGATTTTTTCTAGGGGTACCTGGGGGGCTCAGTTGGTTGGCCATGTGACTTTGGCTCAGGTCATGATCTCACGGTTCGTGGGTTCAAGCCTTGAATCGGGCCCTCCACTATCAGCACGGACCCCGCTTTGGGCCCTCTGTCCCGTCTCTCTCTCTGCACCTCCCGGTCTCACACATGCTCTCTCTCTCTCTTTCTCTCAAAAACAAAAAATAAACATAAAAAAACAATAATTTTTCTCAGTTTATTTGTATTATTTTTAAAAATACCTTCTATGGAGGCATCTAGGTGGCTCAGTAGTTTTAAGTGTCTGACTCTGATTTTCAGCTCAGGTCATGATCTCACTCATGGTTCATGAGTTCGAGTGCACATGGGGCTCTGGACCGGCAGTGTGGAGTCTGTGATTCTCTCTCTCTCCTGCTCTCTCTGCCCCTCTCCTGCTCTCTCTCACTCTCAAATTAAATAAACTTAAAAAAAATAGCTTCTATGTTGTTAGGACATAAATACTTAACTATGTTGCTTGAACATAACTATGACTAACTACTTACAATGAGGGGCACTGTGAAAAAATTACTAAGATACTAAGGGAGCCATGAACCAAGTTTAGGAATCTTTTGCCTTAACCAAGAAGTGATAGAGTTGTGTAAGATTCTCTGAGCTGACACAGAGCTGTGTGACCCCAAGAAAATAACTTAAGACAAAGTCCATAACACAAGCATAATAACCAGGAAAGGGAGAATTTGGGTTAAAACCATTTTTAAAGGTTGCTCTCAGTCAGTTTAATCCTTCAAATCTCACAAAATGTTTCCTGGGATAATTGGTATTTAAAAAAAAAAAAAAAACTTCTAAAACACATGCACACAAATTACTATTTTTCTAATTCTTAGCAACTCAAGCAAAGCTTTTAAAAATTATAGCCTCTAGGCTATGTTGGAAGAGACAGGGCCTCCCCTGCACAGACAGAACACGCCCATGGAGGCTGTGCCAAGAAAACCTGAGGAAAACCTTGAAAGACAGACTGCCCCATCCCAGTACTTTGAGATTGTCACCTTTTTTGTGGTTTGCATCCTACTGTCAATATCCTGCTTTTAAGTTCAATAAGAATGCTCCAGGTTATTGTGGAAATGCTTGTTTGGAAACTTCCCTTTCACAGAGCTTTTTACATAGCATATGATGTGTGCAAAGATAGGAAAAAATTAACACAAAATCCAGACTAATGGTTCCTTGCAGGGAGGAGAGGTGGAATGCCATGGGAGGGGTACTAGAGTGTGGTGGGGGTAGGGGTGGAGGACTCCAAGGTTCGGGGATGCTCTATTTCTTCAGCTGAGTGATGAGTACTTTGGGGTCTGTGGGTGCTATTCTTATTCTTTAAATTTAAAGCATAGTTTGATATTTTGTGCAGGTATATTTTACAGTGAGGGTAAGGCGCACCAGAAATTCTATGTGGGAGGGCCTCCAGAGTTGAAAGTATGCCTTGTCTCTAAGTTGAGCTGGATCACTTAGCCATCAGCCTTTACTTGGAATAAATGTTTAGCGGGAGGGCTCTGGAGAGGCTGACAGGTTGAAGTGGGAAGTTAAGGTACATTTTTGGTAAAAACAAGGAGTCAACAGATGAGCATTTCTCTCTTTTTTTAATATTTAGGGATGCCTGGATGGCTCAGGCGTTTAAGCATCTGACTTCCACCAGGTCATGATCTCACGGTTGGTGAGTTCAAGCCCCGCATCCAGCTCTCTGCTATCAGCACAGAGCTCACTTCAGATCCTCTGTCCCCCTCTCTCTCTGCCCCTCCCCTGCTCTTACATGCTCTCTCTCTCAAATATAAATAAGTAAACATTTAAAAATATATATTTAAAGTTTTCATTTAAGTAATCTTTACCCAGCGTAGGGATGGAACTCACAACCCTGAAATCAAGAGTCACATGCTCCACTGACTGAGCTGGCTAGGTGCCCCATCTTTATCACCCTTGATTTACGCTGTCCAACAACGTGCAGCTAGTTGTTTTATGGTCTCTTATTCTTCTTTACCCTGTCCAGCTCTCCCCTCCCCACTTATGACCTAGAGGACAGAAAACTCTTCCAATTTTAATTTATATCCCTAATTCTTAAAAAATTATTCATTTGCCAGATGCTAAGCACCTGCTGGGAATGGCAAAAGGAAGTTAAACATGTATGGTTGCACCTGCTATATGCAAGAACAAAAGATTGCTATTGCTATTTTAGGAATAGGAAATATCACCTCAGAGATAGACTTGTGGCACTGCCGTGGACCCAGGTGTATTTGTCTTCATTGCCGAGTTCTTTCCACTTACTTTGGCCTAATAGGCATTACTATAAACACGAATGGATATCATCATCCGACAGGTTCACAAAAAGGATCCCTAACGTTCAAGAGCACTATGCCAAGCATTTTACTGGCATCATTTCATTTATGAAATATACCCAGTTATGTATAATACACCAAGTTTACAGTTTTAAAAACTAAGTTTAACAAAGCAGGTTTCCCAGGCTGGTCCAAGCGCAGTGATGTTTACAATGAATTGATCACAGCCTGTTACAGATGTCTTTGTTCCTTCTCCACTCCCACTGATTCATTTGACAAGCCTTAAAAGAAAAAAAGAAAAAGGGAGGGAGAAGGAAGGAAGGAAGGAAGGAAGGAAAAAGGTAAAAAGAAATGGGTTTTCCAAAAGAAAGAAAGAGAAAAAGTAGAAAGAAATGGGTCTTCCAGTCACAAACTTAACAAGTGGTGGAATCAACACAGTGTCATAACCCTAAAGCAGATCTAAACACTACTTGAATCATCTCACTGTGCTGCCGGGAAAACATTCTTGACCAGCTTTATGAAATTCAAGCCCCTCTCAGGTCACAGATAATGCTCCACACTTCCCCTCCCGCTCCCCAAAATACCGGAAGCACTACACTTAAATCCCCAAGACAAACTGGTGTCCGAACTCAAACCAACGTGCTCGCTTCCTCCGCCCCGGCCCTGGGAGATGCCACCTGCTAACTCTTCACAGGGCTTAATTCCGGCCAGAGCGAATCTCGCTCCCATTCTCCCGGGTCTGCGCCTCTTGCAGTCCTCAAAGGGGTAAGGGGATGGGAGGGGATGGGAGGGGATGGGAGGGGATGGGAGGGGATGGGGCGGGATGGGGCGGGATGGGGCGGGAGGGGGGGGGGGCGGAAAGGCTGCTGGCGCGAGCGAGCCGAACCCGGTCCCTCCGAGGCCGGCCCGCAGGCCCGGGGACCCCGGAGAGCGTAAGGCGACCAAAGGAGACCCTCCTTTTCGCCCGCAGACCGCCAGCCACCTCATCCGGGAGAAAAGCCGGTGACCCCCACCCCCCTACCACCACTTTCTTCAAACTCTGAGCTCAGTGGAGAAAGAGGAGGGGGACAAGCAAAGACGACAAAGTTCTCCGCCCCCACCCAAAGTTCTCTACTCTGGGGAGGCGAGTGAAGCAAAGCGGTAAGGGAGGCGTCCTAGGAAGACCCCCTCCCGTCCGGGCTTTCCGGAGGCCGCAGGAGAGGGGGCAACGCGCTCCCTCTGGGTCTCTTCCCCAGGCAGACGCCGACAAAGGGGGGGGGGGGGTGCCGAGGGAGCAGCGCCCCCACCTCCAACACCGTCCTCCCCGGCTCGGAGGTTCTCCGGGAGTGGGGGGCGCCGGCCCTCAGATGAAGGGGTCTCCAAAGAACCGAGCGAGGTCGCACCATACCTTTCTCGCGCGCGCCGGACGTCCGCGCCGCAGGGACCGCGGCCGGCGACAGGGTGGGGGGCGAGGCGAAACGACGGGGACGCGTTCCCGCAGGCTCCGGCGGCCCCTGGGCCTCGGCGCCGCGCAGCGCCGCGCCTCCAGCCGCCCGCTCGCCAGGCTGCGCTCCCCGCTCCCGCAGGTAACCTGTGGCCGAGCCCGCCGCGCCCGCAGCCCGCACGGCCCTGGCCCCGCCCCGCCCTCGGCTCCTAACCTGGGGCCGCAGCGCCCCGCAGCGGCCTGCTCCCGGCACGGCGGGGACCGGGGGGAGGTGGGGCCCCTAAGGCCCTGGGGCTGGCCCTGGGCTGCAGGCCCCTCCCAGCTCGGGCCGAGGTCCCTTCCTTGCCCCCCGGGGAGGCCTCCTTCCAAAGAGTGGAAGGAAGGGGGGCTGCAGCGGGGTGATCTTGTCCGGGCACTGGTCTCCAGGAGGTTTATTGGAGGGAGAGGAGAATTAGGGAGTTAGGGAGGAGAAAACCATGCCTCACCCCGTGGTCAAACGGATATTTCAGTATATTCGTAGTTCACTTAACTGGAAGGGCTCAGCGGAAGCTCAACAATGATGAATGATGCAGATTCATGAGAGCTAGAAAAGGGAAAGGAAGCCCTTATTCCAAACAGCTTATCTGTCAGTAGCTTGTCAAAACCATCCATCCCATATGACACTGACAAAAGCATTGCGCATTCCTGACTCCTATATTCAAATCACACTCTATACACCATTAACTTGGTCAGGTTTTGTCTGTTTTTCAGTTACTTCTTCAGTACCTAGAAGAGTTCCCTGAACAAAGTGAGCATTCAATAAGGTATTGTTGCATGAATGTGTCAATGAATGGAACCTCATTCAACCTTTTGAAGACAACAGGTAACTGCTGTCCAAACACAGCTGGAGGGGGAGGTGGAAACCTAGAATGGAGTCTCCGTCTTACCCAAGGTTTGGGACAAGCTTATTTTGAACCGGATTTTTCTTATCTGCTTTGAAAAAGGCCTGGTTTCCAGAAGTAAAGAAATATGATCATCTCTGCCTTTTTCATGAGACGTCTGTCTCCCTTTCTCTTTCAGGGAGCATTAGGTAGAAGAAATCCAACCAGCTCCAACTCACACCAGGGAAGTGCTTGATTTTCCTCTACAATTTCAGAACTTCCACACCCTATAGCCATAGCTGCAATTTTTCTTGGCAGGGTGTGAAACCTGTTCTGAGTGTCATTTGACCCTCTTCAGATTTGTTCCCCATCCCTGTCACTCTGCATCTAGAGCTGTTAGAAGAACACGTTTCCCCTCCCTGCCCATCAGTAGCTCTGGATTTCTCTCCAGGGAATCACCAGTGACTTACAGGTGACCCCCAAAGTCAAGATATGTATGCATGACCTTTCAAACCGATCATTTCTTTCTTTTTATTTTTTTTAAATTTTTTTTAACATTTATTTATTTTTGAGACAGAGAGAGACAGAGCATGAACGGGGGAGGGTCAGAGAGAGGGAGACACAGAATCTGAAACAGGTTCCAGGCTCTGAGCTATCAGCACAGAGCCCGACGCGGGGCTCAAACTCACGGAACGTGAGATCATGACCTGAGCCGAAGTCGGCCGCCCAACCAACTGAGCCACCCAGGCGCCCCCGATCATTTCTTTCTTATACATTTCCAGATTAAAGAGTTTTCCTAGTAGCTACTCCCTTGAATGAACTTCCAGAGATACAATGCTGCATTCCTCTGGGAGGCTTTTATAATATCACCATAAAGTCAAGATGGAGTTTTAAGTTACATTTGTGGGCAGTCAGAGCAATCAGGCATTAATTCTGCTGAAAGGAACAGAAAGCCCAAGCTGGCCTATAAGACATGTGAATGCTGCTGGAAGCCAACCGGCCTGTAATTGTTCCCAGACCTTGATTAGTGGGAATTCCTGACAGAGGGGCCTCAGGAGAACCAAAGCAGAAGGTGGGTGAGCTGCCTGGAGATCTTGTTTGCTCGTCTCCAAGTGGGCACACAGTCTTTGGAAAACTAATGAAAAGAGACTCTAAACCTCCCTCCTAATGAGGAAGGCTCCCAGCCTACAGCTCCATTCTTATGCCTCAATTCAGCTTAATCAAAGCCAGCCTCATATATCCGCCTCACTACTTTCTCCTTCTGCCTCGTGAGAAAGAAGTCTGTTCTGCCAATGATAATTTTCCCTTCTTCCTGAGAATATAATCTGCTCTGATTTCTAGCAACATTTGTTTAATGAGTTGACTGCACTAGCTATTTTTCATGTCATTAGCTTCAATTCATCCTTCAGTCCACCATTCCAGCTTCTATCCCTGCCACTCACTCCCTGAAACTGACCTTGCTAAGGCTTCTACCCAAGGAGCCTTCAATGTGCCTCACTACAATCATATCCTCCTTCTCCTCCGAAGGAAACCAGCATGCTAAATTTTGTGTTAGCTTTTATGGCTTTCCGCTCAGAGCAGGTGAAGGTGCAACTCTCCTCAGTCATCCTGAATCCAGGTTCCTCTGCCACCAGCCACCTCCACCAGGCCACCTAAATTCAACCCCAAGAAGGTCAAAGTCATATACCTGAGGTGCACCCTTAGGGAAGTCCGTACCACATTGGCCCTGGCCCCCAAAATTGGCCCCCTGGGCTGATCTGTCTCCAAAGAGTTGGTGATGACATCACAAGGCAACCTGTAATTGGAAGGGTCTAAGGATTACAGAGAAACTGAACATTCAGAACAGATAGGCCCAGATTGAAGTAGTACCTTCTGCCTCTGCCCTGATAATCAGAGCCCTCAAGGAACCACCAAGAGACAGAAAGAAGCAGAAAAACATTAAGCACAGTGGAAATATCACTTTTGATGAGATTGTCAACATTGCCCTACAGATGCAGCACCAATCTTCAGCCAGAGAACTCTCTGGAACCGTTAAAGAGATCCTGGGGACTGCCCAGTCTGTGGACTGCAATGTTGCTGGCCACCATCCTCACAACATCATAGATGACATAAATAGTGGCATAGTGGAATGCCCACAGCTCCTTAAGAACTGCAGAGGAAAATATTTCAATAAAGGATCATCTGACAACCAAAACAAAACTTGTGTGTGTATTAATAATTCTCTTATCACAAATATATATATATCCCTAATCACTACATTGTACAGTTTTGCTAATTTTTGAACTTTTTGTCAATGGAATCATTCCACACTTCCCTATGCAACTTGGTTTTTCCACTCAGCATTCTGTTTCTGAGATTCAGCTATTCAATTTCTCTGCTATATAGTGTTTCACTGTAAGAAGATACCACAATTTATTTATCCAGTCTACTTTTGGACATTGGGTAGGCTCCAGTTTTTGCTGTTGCAAACAGTGTTGCTACGAACACTCTTAAATATTTCTCCTGACGCATGCGTTTAAGAGTTTTCAGGATCTTTATGTAGGAATGGAATTTTGGGGTCTTAAGGTATATGTGTGTTCAGATTTACTAAGTAATGCCAGACTGTTTTCTAAACCAGTTTGTACCAATTTTCATTCCCATCAACAATGTATTAAAGTTCTGCTTCCTCTACATCTTTGGCAGAGCTTGTTTTTGGTTTGTGTGTGTGCTTGTGAAATTATTACTTATTATGATGATTTGTATTTCCCCAATTACCAGTATAATTGGGCATCTTTAATATTTATTAACTATTCTTATTTTCTCTTTTGTTAACTGGTCATATCTTTGGCTCTGTTTCAGGTGTTTTGTGAAATCCTTCCTGACCGTGAGGTGTACAAATATTCTCCCATATTTTCTTCTAAAAGTTGTAAAGTTTTGCCTTTCGTCTTTAAGTCCATATTCCATCTGAAATTCATTTCTCCTCTCATTTGCTGTGCCAAAGAGATCTTATGAGTTTCCATGTATGATTGGGTCTGTTTCAGGTTCTCTATTTTGTTCCATTTGCCTATTCCTGTACTTAGTACCACACTGCCTGAAAATCTGTGGGTTTTTTGTTAAATCTTGATTTCATAAAGAATCTCAAGTGTTCTTAGCTCTTTTCTCTTCCACAGGCATTTTAGGATTGTCTGTCTGGCTCCATGAAAATTTTGTTCCTTGTTTTTTAATTTTTTTAAATTTATTTTAAATTTATTTATTTATTTAATTTTAATTTTGAGAGAGGAAGGGAGAGACTGCGAGTGGGGCAGGGTCAGAGAAAGAGGGAGATACAGAATCTGAAGCAGGCTCCAGGCTCTAAGCTATCAGCACAGAGCCCAATGTGGGACTCAAACCCACAAATCACGACATCATGACCTGAACTGAAGTTGGACATTTAACCAACTAAGCCACCCAGGTGCCCCTAAATTTTTAAACTTTTTTAAGTAAACTCTCCACCAAACATGGGGCATGAACTCAACAACCTAAAGATCAAGAGTCACATGCTCTATTGAACCAGCCAGGCACCCACCCCTCCATGAAAACTTTGTGATCTTGATTTGAAATCACAGTGAACCTATGTGTTGGGTGGCAATTTTTATTCACAATTATTTGTTCTGTTCCTATATTTGCCATACTTTCCTATAGTGACATAGACTCCTCTGCCCCGCTGGTTTGGGGCTTGTGTGACTTACCTTGACCAACACCATGTTGGAGCAGAAGCTTTAAATATGTCGTGGGCTTTAGTGATTCTTCTCCCCTGCTTCTCTCACCTTGAGCTTTTGCCCTATGCCAGGAGAATATCATGCCACAAAGAGTGGCTGCCTCTTTAGCTGGGGTCTCGCTATGAGAAAATACATGGAATCACACAGAGCCCAGAGTGGCTACAGGTGGTCTGCAGTCCTCACATAATGGAACAAGAAATAAATTTTTTGCTGCTACTGTAATTTCGAGAGAATTAACATCTTTACACTGTTGAGTCTTCCTATCTATGAACATGTGTGACATGTATGTCTATTAGAATTTTAGTGACTTCAAAAGTTTCAGAACTTTCCATTTTCTGAGATTTATTATCTTTTTTTTTTACCATTGCAAGTGTATCTCTTAAAAAGTACATTTTCTACCCTTTTTGTTGTCAAGAGAATGCAAATATCTTTGTTTACTAAACTTATACCCAAAAAGATTGCTAAATTCTGTTATTAATGTAATTTATAGATTATTTCATTTTCTATGTACCTATAAATAAGGATATTTTATTTTTTCCTTTGTAATCCTTATATCTTTAAAAAAAAATTTATTTTGAGGAATGTCTGGGTGTCTCAGTGGGTAAAGTGTCCAACTCTTGATTTCGGCTCAGGTCATAATCTCACCATTCATGGGATCAAGTCCCATGTCGGGCTCTGTGCTGACAACCAGAGACTGCTTGGGATTCTCTCTCTTCCTCTCTCTGCCCCTCTTCCTCTCTCAAGATAAAGAAATAAACATTAATTTTTTTTTGAGATAATTACAGATTCACAAGAAGTTGCAAAATAGTATAGAGAAGTCCTTTGTATCCTTCACCCAGTTTTCCCCAACGGTTACATTTTACATAACTATAGCACAATATCAAACCAGGAAATTGACATTGGTACAATGTATGTGCAATTTTATCTCATGTGCAGCTTCTTTTAACCACCATCACAATCAGGATAAAGAACTATTCCATCACCACAATGAATTGTACTCACACTCCAGACCTTCCTTTTTCCCCATACCAGCCTAACCCCTGACAGCCACTAATCTGTTTTCCATCTTTACAATTTTATCTTTCAAGAATGTTATGTGAATAGAATCATATGGAATGTGACTGTTAAGACTGTCTTTTTTTTTTTTTTCCACTCAGTGTAATGCCCTAAAGAGGCATCCAAGTTGTTGGCATGTTTCAACAGTTCATTCCTTGTATTGCTGAATAGTATTCCATGGTATGGATGTACCATAGCTTGTTTAACCATTGATCTTTTGAAAGGCATCTGGGTTGTTTAGATGTTTTGGATGTTGTGAATAAAGCTGCCATGAACAATCATGTACAGGTTTTCATATAAACATGGTTTCATTTCTCTGAGATAAGTGTCCAGAAAGGCAATTGCTGGGTTGTATAGTAGTTGCATGTTTACTTTTATAAGAAACTACCAAACTGTTTTCCAGAGTAGCTATACCATTTTACATTCCCATCACCAATGTATGAGACCCAGTTTTTCCACATTCTTGCCAGCATTTGCTGTTCTTTTTTTTTTTCTTTCTTTTTTTTTTTTTTTTTTGGCCATTTTGATGGTATGGAGTTGTCTCTCATTGTTATCCCAATAATTTGCATTTCCTTAATGGCTAGTGGTATTGGACATCTTTTACAGTCTGGAGGGTTTTTTTATTATTATTTTTAATTCTTTTTAATACTCATTAAGCCATGAATTCATAGGGAATGGATTCCAGCAGCTCAGGCTCCACTTCTCACAAAGTGTGCCTCCCTGCGGGGGCAGGTGGATGCTCCAGTTTATCCAATCATCTTTCTCTTGGGCTTCCTTCTTTTTCTGATCATTTTCTTTCACTTTTTCAGGAAGCTCTAAGGACTCTTAGAGCGCTCAATACAGACATTAATTCTCTTGGCAAGAATGTTGCCTTTAACCCGTTTGTTTACAACAATGCCAACAGCATGCTGGGTAACACTGCAGACTTCCAGTTTTGCCATAGGAACATTCGTGGGACATTCCTTTTTGAATAGTGCCCATTGCCTTAATGTCTACCACGTCACCTTTCTTGTAGATTTGCATGTATGTGGCCAAAGGAACAAATCCATGTTTTCTAAGGCCTAGAGAATATATAGTGGGTGTCTCTCCTTTTTCTCTTTGGGTTGGTCATTTTGGAAGACCAAAAGATGGTGGTTCTGGCCAGAAGACTGAACATCCTTTCATGTGTTTATTTGACATCCCTATATTTTCTTCAGTAAAATACCTCTTCATGCTTTTGTCTGTTTTCCAACTGGATTTTATGTTTTGCTGTTGAGTTTTGAAAATTCTTTACATATTATAGACGTGAGTCCTTAGTCAGATACATGGTTAACAAATATTTTACTCCAGTCTATAGCTTGTCTTTTATTCTCTTTAAAGAGAGAGAGAGAGAGAGAGAGAGAGAGAGAGAGAAAGAAAGAAAGAAGGAAAGAAAGAAAGAAAGAAAGAAAGAAAGAAAGAAAGAAAGAAAGAAAAGAAAATTCTTTTTCTTCTCTAATCTCTATGCCCAACATGGGTCTTGAACTCACCACCCTAAGATCAAGAGTCTCATGCTCTATCGACTAAGCTAGCCAGCTGCACCTTGTCTTTTAATTCTCTTGACAGGGAGTTTGCAAAGAAAAAAATTTAATTTTGATGAAATATAATTTATCAGATTTTTTCTCTTATGGATAGTACTTGTTTTTGGCGTCACAATCTTTTTGTTTCTTTTTGCTATCTTATGCAATCAAGGATGTACAGAACACTGTGGAATAAGAGCCGGGCGGGGGGGGGGCAGGCAGTGGGCATCCTTCTCTGTTCCTGATTTTAAGCTACTGAATATCGGATTTGTCTCCCTCACTCACGTTCAGCTCCAAAGATAAAAGGACCACATTTATCAGTTAGAATGTGTTTGGCTACAAGAGGGAGCATACTTGACTAGAGCGGTTTAAATCACAAAACACATGGTAACTTACAGAAAAAAAATATCTGGGTTTAGGCTCTTTCTAGATTCTATTGTATCACCCTCAGTGTTGGTTTTGTCTTTAGCTTGGCATTTAAGCAGGAAAAAGGGCCAGACCTTCTCACTGTATTTATTTTAATTTGGGAACAAATTCTTCTCAGATGACCCTTAAATATATTTCCTCTTATGTATCATTGATCACAACTGGGCCACAAGGTGGGAGGGGACGCGGTTGCCATTCTTAGGTGAATCATGAGTCTTAATTCAACCTCTAGGTCTGAGGTTCCTTCTAGCCAAGAATATTTAGGTATACCAAACTAAGGGAAGGGGGAGTGGAGGTGTTAGTTATGCCACCAACAATGTCTGCCTGACGTTTGTCTGACTTTGCATTTCTTGTGCCTGACCATGTGAGGTATGTGGTGGACACATTTAGAGGCTTCTGTTCAGATTATTCCCCTTTGTTAAGACCTACCTATCTACTTATAAGGGTAGACTTCTGCAGCCATCAATTGCACCCCAGCCATTGTGGATTGGACCATTAATTCAGCATATTTCTTGGGACTGATGACCATCAAGCCGCCATGTTGCAAATAGAATACAATGTAAATGGTGTGCCCTAGAATTGTGCTTCATGGAGTTCTGACCACTGTGCTAGGCACTTGAGGACAGAAGGGGGAGGAAACCAGATGGTCCCAGAGTCTAGTGGTGAATACAGTCCTCTATCAAATATTAAATTATAGCTGAAATAAATGCTCTGAAGGTATAGCAGTACATGGAACTATGTAAAGTATGATTGGGGGATTAGGCCAGGAGTGGACCACTGGCCCAAACTCAAATAATCAGATTTTCTTGCCTGGGAATCAAAGATAATAAACACTAACATTTATATAGTGTTTGCCTTTTAAATATGGATATATAGATACACACACACTTTAGTGGGTTTAATTCCTACAACTCTATTAAGGTATATAACATTATCACCAGTTTAGAGATGAGGAAATTGAGGCACAGGGAGTTAAGTAACTTGGTCCAGGTAACACAGCTAGTTAGTGGTGGAACTAGGATTTGAACCCGGGTAGCCTGGTTCTAGAGCCTGGGTCCACTATCACTGGGACTGGACGGGTGGGGTAGCCTTCTTCAGTCACCTGGCATGAAAAACAGAGAGAGCCCGTTTTCATGCAGAGATTAAAAAATGAAGTGAGAAGTATGGAAAGAAGCAAAAATGAGTTTCCTTTCTAAGGAAGCCTCAGTTATCCCCTGTAATATCCTGAGACACCTTTACCAGGATCCTCTGACTATAACATAACTTCTGAACTTCATCACCAACTATATGATCAGGTTTTATCCATCCAATCCTCCCATCTTCCGTCCACTCATAGAGGGTATATATTGCATCAGTTAGGACACATTCTACTGCAAAGTTCAGAACACCCACCTTCAGTGTTTTTTTAAAGTAAGCTCTAGCCTAATGTAGGGTTTGAACTCACTACCCCGAGACCAAGAGTTGTATGCTCCACTGACTGAGACAGCCAGGCACCCTCACCCACCTTCAGTGGCGTAAGCAGAACTTCCCAACTGGTTTGCTGTTACTGCTTGTGTGCAAATAAATGGGTTATGGATATGGCTAAGTTACTGATACCTTCAGTCTTTGGGGCAGCTGGGGGGACCTGAGGTGGCCAAAGTCTCTGGGCCAGTCACCTCTGACTGCAAACAGCCTGTCCATTTAGGTAACTGTGCAATAAAAATAGTATCATTTCCTATTTGCACCTTGACTATACAGGGTGGGGAAGCACTGGCTTCAAGAATGGACTTCAGGGTGGGGGACCTGGGTGGCTCAGTCGATTGAGAGTCCGACTTCAGCTCGGGTCATGATCTCGCGGTCTGTGGGTTCAGGCCCCTCGTCCAGCTCTGTGCTGACAGCTCAGAGCCTGGAGCCTGCTTCGGATTCTGTGTCTCCCTGTCTCTCTGCCCCTCCCCTGCTCGTGCTTTGTCTCCCTCTCTCTCTGTCAAAAATAAACTTTAAAAAAAAATTAAAAAAAAAAAAGAATGGACTTCAGGGGCACCAGGGTGGCTCAGTCGGTTAAGTGTCTGACTCTTTGTCTTGCTCAGGTCATGATCTCACATTTTGTGGGTTCAAGCTCTGTGCTGATGGTGCAAAACCTGCTTGGGATCCTGTCTGTCCTTCTCTCTGCCCCACTTGTGCTCTATCTCTCTCAAAATAAATAAATAAAAAAAAAAAAGAAAAAGAAAAAAAAAGAATGGACTTCAATTGTCTCATGATATAAGAAGTTTGGACATAGGCCTTTCCAGGTCTGAGTACACTAGTTCAGCAAGGTCATCCAGTCTCTTTCTATTCTATTCTGCCATTCCCATGACAGGGTTTTGGTTTTAGGCCTGGTACCTCATGTTGCAAAATGACTTCCCTAACTCTAAGTACCATATTCTTACACAACTGTGTGCAAAGCAGGAAAGGGTAATGTCAAGGGGCTCTTCTGATTCATCGGCCTCTCTTATCAGAGAGCAAACTCTTTCCTAGAAGTTCCCCAACAAGATTACTTCTTACTGACCAAATATGAAGGTGTCATATGAGTACCTGACTTTTCCCATTTCTAGTTTGGGAAGTAGGCACAGGGAAGAACAGGGAAGCGGGTTTTGGAATGGCTGATAAGTAGCTGACCAACCATGTCTGCCACTTTTGTAGGTGACATTAAGTGAAATGTATAAGTGACAGTTCCTAGATCTCATTCTACTAGATATTTATTTATTTAGTAAACTCTACCTTCAATGTGGGGCTTGAACTCATGACCCTGAGATCAAGAGTTGCATGGTCTATGGACTGAGCCAACCAAGTTCCCCTCTTACCGATTTTTAATAAGGTCATTTGTCTTGGAGAATTTTGTATCATTGAAAGTATAATTTGGTGTAACCTCCCAGCCAAAGCAGGAGTTGCCAAGTCCAAACTAATCTACAGATACATAGAGCTGTTAATACCTCTGTCCAGTTGACTCTGTTGTCAAGAGGTTTCTACCCTCATGTTACAGCACCATATACATCAGAAGCTTGTCCTTAAAAGTCCATATGAATAAAAAGTTGATTTTTTTAATAGAAGTCCACATGTAGCAATTCTATCTCACTACTTTGGGACTTTTCAATTACAAATGTCATCTTCAGGGGTGCCTGGGTGGCTCAGTAGGTTGGGCATCCTACTTCAGTCCAGGTCATGATCTCGCAGTTTGTGAGTTCGAGCCCCTCATCAGGCTCTGGGCTGACAGTTCAGAGCCTGGAGCCTGCTTCAGATTCTGTGTCTCCTCTCTCTGCCTCTCCCTTGCTGGCACTCTCTCTCTCAAAAATACACAAACATTAAAAACAAATGCTTATCCTTTAAAAAACAAAAACAAAACAAAAAACACAAATGTCATCTTCAGGAGCCCTGGGAGCACTCAGTAGGTTAAACGTCCGACTCTTCATTTTGGCTTAGGTTATGATTTCATGGTTCCTGATATTGAGCCCTTCATGGAGCCTTCTTGGGATTCTCTCTCTCTCTGCCTTTCCCCGCTCATGCTCTCTCTCTCTCTCAAAATAAATAAATAAACTTAAAAAAACAAAAAACAGGGGCACCTGTGTGGCTCAGTTGGTTAAGTGTCCAACTGTTGGTTTTAGCTCAGATTATGATCTCAGTTTTGTGAGGTTGAGCCCCGCATCGGGCTCTGGCTGACAGTGCTGAGCCTGCTTGGGATAGTCTCTCTCTCTCTCTCTCTCTCTCTCTCTCTCTCTCTCTCTGCCTCTTCCCCACTCATGTTGTCTCTCTCTCAAGATAAATAAATAAACTTAAGAAAAATGTCATCTTCAGTACATTCATGGCTCTAAGTTGGAAAATATCATTATTTATTCCAAAGACAACATGATAGACATCTAAGAAATAGCCAAATCACAGGATTAAGAGAGATTGTCCTGTGACAATATACAATAACTAGACTGTTAAAAATCAAGGACCTTGGGGCACCTGGATGGCTCAGTCCGTTAAGTGTCCAACTTCAGCTCAGGTCATGATTTCACGGTTCGTGGGTTTGAGCCCTGCGTCAGGCTCTGTGCTGACAGCTTGCTCAGAGCCTGGAGCCTGCTTCAGATTCTGTGTCTCCTTCTCTCTCTGCCCCTCCCCTGTCCGTGCTCTCTCTGTCTCTCAAAAATAAATAAGTGCAAAAAAAAATTTTTTTTTAAATCAAGGACCTTGATTCACATCTTGCCCCCCAATCCTGTTCCTATCTAGGTCTTACTTATTTTAATAAATGGCATTACTATACTTCTAGTTACTCAAACCAAATGCCTGGGAGGAGCCTTCTCCCTGACTATCATGTTAAATAAGCTATCAACAAATCTTATCTAGTCTACTTCTGAAATTTATATAAAATCTACCCACGTCTCTCACTTTCCACTGTTATTTTCTTCCACCCTTAAATCTGCAATCCATTTTCCCCACATCAGCCAGAATGTAGGCATCAGTTATCTACCGCAGTGTGACAAATCATCCCAAACACTGCTGGATTTAAAAAACAGCCATTTTAGGGGTGCCTAGCTGGCTGTCAGTAGAACATGCAACTGTTGATCTAGGGGTTATGATTTCAAGTCCCACATTGGGTGTAGAGTCTAACAAAACAAAACAAAACAAAACAAAACAAAACAAAACAAAACACAAAACCCAGCCATTTTGTTTGCTCATGATTCTGTGGATTGGCAGAGCAGGGTTCAGCTGGAATAGCAAGACTGTGTTCCATGTGGTGTGGACTAGACTTGCTCATGTGCCTGCAATTTGGGCTGGAGAATCCAATATGGCTGGGATGGCTCATTGGAGATGGCTGGGATGTTGGAGCCTTTCTACTCTGGCATCCTTCAGGGCCTCTCTGTACGTGGGGATTCTCCAGCAAGCTAGCCCAGACCTCTTTGCATGGTAGCTCCAGGCTCCAAGAAAATAAAAAAGGATGTAGTAGCAAGGCCTTTTATGGTCCAGTCTCAGAAGTTGTACACTGTCACTGTCACACCTACCACAATCTATTGGTTAAAGCAAGTCACAGGCCCTGTGCACATCCGAGAAGAGGAAAAATAGGTGGAAGGAGTGGCAAAGTCACATTTGCAAAAGGGCGTGTGGGATGACGTGGAGGGTTGTAGCCATCTTTGGAAACAATCTACCAGCAAGGGCTTTTAGAAAAGCAAACGACACATCTCCTCTCCCTTCTTAAAACTTTTCAATGCTTCTAGAGGTACTTAGAATAAAATCCAAACTCCTTATCCTGAAAAGATGGCCTGTCTCTAATGCCTACTACTGTCTCCCTCTCTCATCACACTGACATTTTGTTCCTCCAATGCCCTTTCTTTTCTCCTTGGCCTTTCCAACTACTGAGAAACCTTCAAGGGAACACTTTCCATTCCAGCTTTAACTTTGCTATCCCCTCATGCTCAACTCAAATGTCATCTTTTCATCTATCTATTTATTAATTTTTAAAATATTTTACTTTTTTAAAGTAATCTCTACCTCCAATGTGGGGCTCAAACCTACAACCCCTAGATCAAGAGTCACATGCTCTACTGACTGAGCCAGCCAGGCATCCCTAAAAAAATTTTTCTAAGTAAGCCCTATGCCCAAAGTCAGGCTTGCATTCACAACCCTGAGGTCAAGAGTCACATGCTCTACTGACTAAACCAGCCAGTTGTCCCAAATGTCATCTTTTTTAGAGAGGTTTTCTCTGGCCATCCCATCAAATTCAGGCTCCTTCTCTCATCCTCACATACTTTCACCTCCCTCTGTTTATCTCCTCCAAAGCACAGCCCTAAAAATCTAATTGTCTTCATGGTCATTAAAAACAAAACAAAACAAAAAAACATATTTGGGGCACCTGGGTAGCTCAGTCAGTTGAGCATCTGACTCTTGATTTTGGCTCAGGTCATGATACCAGGGTTATGGAATCGAGCCCTACATTGGGCTCCATGCTAAGCATAGAGCCTGCTTAAGATTCTCTTTCTCTTTTTCTCTTTCTCTCTCTTTTTCTCTTTCTCTCTCTCTTTCTCTCTCTCTCTCTCTCTTTCTCTCTCTCCCCACACACACACACCCCCTGGCCCCTGGGTGGCTCAGTTTGTTAAACCTCCAACTCTTGGTTTCGGCTCAGGTCACAATCTCACAGTTCGTGAATTTGAGCCCCTCTCTAACTCCACACTGGAGTTCCACACTGACAGGGCAGAGAGAGAGGAGAGGATACAGAATCCAAAGCAGATTCCAGGCTCTGAGCTGTCAGGACAGAACCTGACGCAGGGCTCGAACCCACAAACCATGAGACCATGACCTGAGATGAAGTCGGATGCTTAACCAACTGAGCCACCCAGGTGCCCCTCAAAACATTATATTAATAAAATCTCTATAATGATGGATTGCTTCAATGAAAATGATTTAACAATTTTTTTAAATGATTTCATCAATTCATTGACTGTCTTAGGAGTACTGAAGACTGTAAGCTGCCCTTTTGAAAAATTCGATTGGCTTCCCTGGATAAGCAGGAGTCCAGTGAGATTTTGTAGAAGGCTCTTTCCTTTGTTTACTTCAAGAGGGAATTAATGGCTTTAAATACATATTTTAAAAGAAAGCCTAAAAGGCTTTCAACATATGAATCCCAGGAACCAGGCATAATGCCATCAGATGCCTTAAAATATCCTAAGATGCAGGATGCAGGCTGTATTTAATTGCTTGCCCTCTTCAGGACTGCAATTATTCTGCCTAAATTGTACAGGTCTCTTTTATATAGCTCTCATGTTCCTTGTCACAAGGCATCTAATTGCAAACAGCAAAATAATTCACCAAAATAAGGGCACAAACTTGTGGCCTTTAAAATTCAAATTTTAGGGCACCTGGGGGGCTCAGTTGGTGAAGTGCCTAACTTCTGCTCAGGTCATGATCTCATGGTCTGTGAGTTCGAGCCCCTCATGGGGCTCTGTGTTGACAGCTCAGAGCCTGGAGCCTGCTTCAGATTCTGTGTCTCCCTCTCTCTCTGCCCCTCCCTTGCTTACTCTGTCTCTCTCTCTCTCAAAAAAAAAAATTTTTTTTTTAATTTTAAAAAATAAAATTCAAATTTTAAATAAAAAACCCACTTAGATATCATACTTTAGCTTAATGTATGGTACAATATAAACCAGAAGGGGTATTAAATCACTTGCTATTTGTGCTCCTAATAGAAGGAGCCAAAATAATCAGTATTTTTTTTAAGTTTATTTATTTGGGGGAGACAGAGAGAATGTGAGCAGAAGAGGGGCAGAGACAGTGGAAGGGCTTGAACTCACAAACCGTGAGATCATGACTTGAACCAAAATCAAGAGTTGGAAGCTCAACCAACTGAGCCATCCAGGTGCCCCAATCAGCAATTTTCTTGTGACAAGTAGTTTTCTAACTTTTGTGGGTTAGGAAACTTTGCATTTTTTTTTCCTCCTTTCAGTGAATCCTGTAAATTAAATGGCCTGAGACAGCAGACCCATTTTCTGAGTGTATATGTGTTTTGATTCTTTACCTAGGAGATTGGGAGCCAGTTCTTCCCTTCCCTTCCCTTCCCTTCCCCTCTTTTCAGTTTAAGGCTATAATGTAATTGACTGTAGCCTTTATCTTAATTTTATTAAAAAATTTTTTTTAACATTTATTAATTTTTGAGGGACAGACTGTGAGCTGGGAGGGGCAGAGAGAGATGCAGAATTCAAAGTAGGCTCCAGGCTCTGAGCTGTCAGCACAGAGCCTGATGTAGGGCTTGAACTCATGAACTGCGACATCATGACCTGAGCCAAAGTCGGACGCTTAACCAACTAAGCCACCCAGGCCCCCCTTTACTTTGTTTTAAGTTTATTTATTTTGAGAGAGACGGAGATAGCACAAATGGGGAAGTGGCAGAGAGAGAGAACCCCAAGCAGGCTCCACGCTGCAAGCCCAGAGCCTGTCGTGGGACTTGAAACCACAAAGCTGTGATGTCGTAACCTGAGCCAAAACCAAAAGTTGGACGTTTAACTGAGTGAGTCACCCAGGCATCCTGACTGTAGCCTTTAAATAAGATCTAATGTCTGAGTTCCAAAGTGGTTCCACTGTCCACTCCAGGTCCACTCCATGTGGTACCTTGGGCAAATTGTTTAACCTCAGTGTTTTTACCTGTAAAGTAAGAACAATCACATTACTTACTTAATGGGAATATTTCAAAGGTCATATTATTTTGGAAGAGTGCCTCATTTATGGAAAATCTCAGTAAATATTAGTTGGTTAAATTTTAGTTATGTTTTAGTGGGCGATAGACAAAGTTTTCAGGATGCTACAAAATACCTCTGAGTTAAGAGTTTTTGTCAACTATAGGGGCACCTGGGTGGCTCAGTTGGTTGAGGGTCAGACTCTTGATTTTTGCTCAGGTCATAAGCTCATGGTTTGTGAGTTTGAGCCCCTCATAGGGATCTGCTCTGACAGTGTGGAGCCTGATTTAGATTCTTTCTCTCCCTCTCTCACTTCCCCTCCCTCTTTCTCTTTCTCAAAATAAATTTAAAAAATGAAAAAAAAAAAGAGTTTTTGTCAACTATACTCAAATAAAAATAAACAAAATAGGCACTCCTGAGTGAGTCAGTCGTTTAAGTGTCCGACTTCAGCTCAGGTCATGATCTTGTGGTCTGTGAATTCAAACTCACCAGTTTCTGTGCTGACAGCTCAGAGCCTGGAGGCTGTTTTGGATTCCGTGTCTCCCTCTCTCTCTGCCCCTGCCCTGCTCATGCTCTGTCTCACTCTCTCTCTCTCTCTCTCAAAAATTAACATTTTTTTTAAATAAACACTACAAAAAACAGTTTTTAAAGGGGAAAAAAGAGTTAAGAGTTTTTAGAAGGAAGAGTTAGTAAAAATAAAATAGGTATTTAATAGTCATCGGGCAATGACTAATCATTCAGCAAAGTCTTTAGGCAGTCCTGAAGGGATGAAAACCTAAGAGTGATCATCTCTCGTAGGTCAGCTCCTTCCTGATTACACTCTAATAACTCACAGTTTGTACTTATCTCACTGTGGCATTACCCAGGGTTTAGAGTAAGCAGAAAATTTAGCTTCTGTCTCTTCCTGAAGTTTCCCTCAAAAATATGCCAAGTCTGTGCAGAGAGCTGGCCTGTACTATCTTTCTTCTTCTTTTCTTTCATTCACTCCATAGGCATTAAGCACCCATCATGTACATGGCAACCCGAAATGGTTACATTCAACAGCAAAAACCATGGGCAACCCAGAAACAGATCCTCATATTTTTATTATTTTTTATGTTAATTTTTTTTTAATGTTTATTTATTTTTGAGAGAGAGAAACAGAGCATGAGCAGGGGAAGGACAGAGAGAGGAGACACAGAATCCAAAGCAGGCTCCAGACACTGAGCTGTCAGCACAGAGCCAGACACAGGGCTCGAACTCATGAGCCCTGAGATCATGACCCAAGCCAAAATCAGATGCTTAACTGACTGAGCCACCTAGGCGGCCCAATTTTTTTTTATGTTTTTAAAGTAAGCTCTACACCCAACATGGGCTTGAACTCACTCATGACCCTGAAATCAAGAAAGAGTTGCATGCTCCAGCAACTGAGTCCACCAGGCACCCCAAAGTCTTTCCATTTTTATTTAAATTCTGAAAGAATCCATACACAGGACTTTTTAAATTAAAAAAACATCTCTAAGATGTTTTTTCCAACATATCCCTTATTTGAAAGCTGACAATGTTGAAATAACAGCAAAAGAAAAGCAATAAAATTTTTTCTTGTTGTTTATCAATACCGTACATGTATGAATGACAGTGAATTAGAAGCTCTTAAACCTGTCTGCGACTCTTCTTTCTACCTGAGGGTGGAGCATAATTCAGGATTTGGCTTTTATTGTTTTTTTTGTGGATGTGTTCCTTTTTTCTCAAGAATAGCCCAGTTTTCAAATGTTTAGGGTATGCTCCAGTCTACTGCTGGTGTTTCCTCTAAAATCTCTTTGGGCTTTGGGCATGGTGCGCCTGGGTGGCTCAGTCAGTTGAGCATCAGACTCTTGACTTTGGCTCAGGTGGTTATCTCACAGCTCACGGCTTTGAAGCCTACTTGGGTTTCTCTCTCTCTCCCTGCCCCTACCTCTGTCTTGCGTGCTCTCTCTCTCTTTCTCAAAATAAATAAAATCTCTTTGGGAGAAGGCAGAGGATCATCAAAGATCTCCATCCTTTCTGGGTCTCAGGCACAGTGGCGCTATTGGCTTAGCAATTGTCCTCTCTTGAACCCCTGGGTCCCTGGGGGCAGACATGCTCAGCAACCAGCCCAGGAATGCTCTGTTTGGGTTGACCTTGGACTGTCTGCTGGGGTCCCATAAGTAGGCCTCTGCAGTTTGAATCAGGCCAGCTGAATGTCCTTCCCAGGCTGGTGGGTTTGTTCTGGGATAGCTGAAAGTCTTTAAACCCCCTCTGGGAAAGGACTTCTTCCTTCCCCCGGGGATTTCCTTTTATAAAACGGATGAAAATGGGCTAGGAAAATTATCTCAGAGTAACTTCTGATAAAAGCGAATAGAAGCTTCTTGTGGGGGCTATGCCGGTTGCCTCCTACTCCAGCCACAGCCTAGGACCCACTATCTGCCCTCCCTGCCCAATCTCTGTGTCCTGGACTAGTTTCCAGACTCCCTTGCCCTCTGGTTTCCAGCTGGGTATAGCCGCTGGGAGGCAGGCACTTCCAGGAGAATTGGAGAGATTGGAGAGAGAGGTCCGAGTATTTCTTCCTACTGCTGTCTCCTTGACAGTGAGATGGTTCTGGCAGTGGTTGCTTCCTCATCAGCTATAGTTCCTGCTTTGTGCCCCCCTGTCCAGTATGCTAGCCTCTTCCTTTACTCCTACTAGTTTTGGGGTGATAATCTCTTCCCACTGTTGCTAATCCCTGTGTTGATTCTCTGAAATCTGCCCATGCCCCTGTGCTTAAATCCCTTAGCTTAAAGCTTTCTAGAAGTTAAAAATCTTTGCATGTGCCATCTATTTTCCTCCTGAGAAAGACCCTGATGGATACAGTCATAGCAAGTTATGTTGCCTCCACTTGTAAAATCTCAAGACCTTTCCAGTTAGAAGCAGCTGTCTCCTAGGTGTCAACATTCACCTTCAACACACACAACTACTACAAACTCCAGAACATGAGTCATGGTTGGCTAGACTGAGAGTTCTTCCAGGGAAGGGACACTGTTCTGAGTATAGGTGGATTCAGCCTCCCCCACCCCTGCACTTAGCCCAGCTCCTGGCATATAGTAGGTGTTCAGTAAATGTCTCTGACAGAGGCAGCACCCTTGGGCCCCAAGAGCTTCCACTCTCAGCTCCCTGCCTCCTCCCCTACACCACCTGCAGCATTGCTGGCACCTGTAGGATCTGGATCACCATGCTGGCCAGCTGGTTTATTTCTTATTGTGCTTGACAGAAGGAAGTTCATCCACGTGATTTTTGCAGTATCCAGAAAGGGTGGGTACAGTATGTCCTGTGGTAAAAAGCTTGTGGAGAAATGCAGGTTTTAGTTTTCACCCCCACATAGTTGCTATTCTTATGTGAGAGTTGCCCCCCTCATCCCCCCAAGCCTTGAAACATTTTATTTTGAGATGTGCGATTACAGTCTATGAAACAAATGAGACAGGAGGTGGTCATGAAGAGCCCCAGTATGTTGTACCTGCGACCTAGTCCCAAATGCTGCAGAGGAATTATTATTTAGTCTAGGCAGCCATGAGGCATGTTATGTTTTTAAGAAACATTTACATCCGGGTAGGCCTGATTTTCTAATATTCCTGGTGGGAAGCACTTTGAACCATAAATGCACACTGAAAGGCAATTGCTATGGAGACTGAACCTCTGCAGTGCATTTCTCGGAGTTTTCTTCTCTGAGAGCTTCAGCATGTGTCCTAGGCACGCTGCTCTGGATGGGGGGCCTGGGCCCTGCAGTGTTGGGGGAAGGAGGAGGCAGCCCACTTGGGACTGGAACCCTCCCCAGGAGGGAAAGCTGGAGAAAGCCACCCAAGGTAGGGTGTGTGTGTCGGAGGTGGATGGGGAATAGGTTCTTAGGGTGTGCAGGTCCCCAGCTCGCCGGCCTGTGCGGGGACTACGTGCACGAAGCGCGCGTGGGGGCCCCTGGCGCGCAGCCGCGGTGGGTGACCGTGCAGCGTCCCAGGGCCCGGGGTACCGGGCGTGTGCCACCCTGCGCTTCTGGTTAGGTGGAGGGCCCGCGCCGCCCTTCCTCCGTCCCCCCCCTTGCCTGGTGTGTGCGCGGCCTCGGCCCAGCACCCCGCTGAGCGGTGCCAGAACCCGGGAAAGCGCGCGCGCACCCGTGCGGGTGTGTGTGTGTGTGTGGTGTGTGTGTGGGGTGTGTGTGTGTGTGTGTGTGTGTGACAGTGTGTGTCAGGTGACTTGGGTCACGCAGTCTCTCTCTCCCTCCTCAGGGAGGAACTGCCGCGCTCCGGCTGACTCCTCCGCCGGCAGGCGGGCGGGGCGGGGAAGGGGGCTCCGGGCGCGGTGGGAACCGCGAGACCCAGACCTGGACGCCGACCGCCGCGGGGGGCGCGCGGCCCTGCCTCCGCGGGCTCCAGCGAACCTCCAGACAAAACCCCAATTCAGAAAGAGGTTGCGAGCGGCAGGCGAGGAGGTTTGGCCCCCCATCAGGGTCCCCCGCCGCCCCCGGGACGGCCGGCCGTGGGAGCGATGAGCCAGGTGCTGGGGAAGCCGCAGCCCGAGGAAGAGGACGACGACGAGGAGGATGAACTGGTGGGGCTAGCGGACTACGGGGACGGGCCCGACTCCTCGGACGCCGACCCCGACAGCGGGGCGGAGGAGGGAGGTGAGCTCGGAGTCTCCCGCCCGGCCCCACGCCCCGCGCGTCCTCAGCCCGCAGCCGGTTCCTTCCCTCTGTGTCTTCCAGCCCCGGGCCAGACCAGGCGCGCGGGCCGCGGACTTGGAGGGGGTCCAGGAGCACAGAGTTGAGGAGTGGGGGTGGGGAGGGGCGCCCGAGGAGCCACCGCGGGCTGCAAAATGGGGGATACCAGGTGCAGGCGGCAGAGGGGGGACCCGGATTCGTGGAGAGAGCAGAGAGGAGGCATCTGGGCAGGAGGAACGTATGTTGTCTGTCCCCTTCCAGGGCCAGTATCTCTCCCCACCCCTCAGCCCCAGCTCTCCGCAGGGTCTGGGGGTTGGGAAGGGGAGGGGACCGCCCGGCGCGTCCTGGGATCTCTTACTGAATGCTGCTGTGAAAGCCTGGTCAGATGTCGTGGCTAAAAAAGGCAGCCGGCGGCAGCGTGACTGGCAGGGTCGTCGGCAGCTGCGGGTGTCAGTCTTACCCCGTGTCGCCACGGGAGGGGTCCTTGGGCTGCCCAGGTCTGTGGAGTGGGGGCATCCGTGGAGCCGCGGGGGGATGCGCGCAGGTGATGTGGGAGTCGCCGAGTGGCCGCGGGTTTCCCGGGATCCAGGCAAATACGGTTGTTAGGACACCTTATCTCTGCTCAGTGTCACCACCTGGGCATGGCGGTGCCTGCCCCGGAGTGAGCGCGGGCGGGGAAAGTCGTTACCGCTCAGAAGCAAACTCTATTTCCTGTTTAAGAAGCGGTATTTAGTAATTGTTCAGTCTGTGGGGGTTCCTGCATTTAATTCTTAGGGCCTAAGGAAGTTGAGAGTTTTTAGGATTCCAGAAAGGTTTATCTTTTTTGTCCGCCTCCAAAGCAAGGGAAAAATTCTCTATCGTAGGGTCACTTGAAAAGGTCAATAGAATCTGGCTGTTAACATCTAGATGAAGCTGTATGCTTCCAAAAGAAAGAACTAACTTCTAAACATTTCACTTTGAGGAAATTGTGTGAGGGATAGAACTACCTTTGTGACTTGATTTGGAAGAACTTTTATTGAAAATTCATTGAACTTATTTTAAAATTCCTACACAAAGCCTTTCTCTGGAGAACAGTTGCCATTATTTGACATATGATAGGTGCTATTTTCAATTAATCAGAAAGGGAAGAAAGTTTGAAAAAAGGGGGGGGGGGGCGGGGGAAGAAAGTTAAGTAAGCCTTGGGCCTGAAAGATTAGAAAGAAGCTTTCTAAGTCACACTTTTTCATAGCGTCCTGTCTCCAGAGAGGGTTTGTGCTAATTCCCCATTTGCTTAAATTTGGTGTGTGCACCTGTGTGCTTCTTTCTTCTGCACTCCCCATAATTGGTCCCACAGTTGAGCACGTGGCCACGTTTTTGTGGATAAAGGCTTTCAGTCCTTTTGTTGGAGTCTCTAGGGCTACCTTTGGTAATTAAATTGTTCAGTCGCTTTGTTATTATTCAAATTGCTTTCATTAGCTCCTCCTAGATTCTTAGTAGACTCTAGAGATTCAGAATGGGGATGTATTTGCAAGATATTTGAAATGGTAGACACACAATAGGGTGCATGTGTGATACTCTTTTAAAAAAAGAAAGAAGAGAGGCTATAACTGGGAAGAAAAGCCCTGTAATTCGATATTGTCCTGGGGACCTGAGAGGTTCCATGGAAAGTACCGGAACTGCTTATTTATTCTGCAGTTCTTTAAGGGGGCACTTTTAAAATTTGATTTGATGACTTGAAATTGAAATGAAAAGAAAGCTTTGCCTGAGGGGTGGGATTTCCTGAACAAAGGGCTTCCCCAGAGCCTGGTCTTGAATGCTCCCCACTGCTCCTAACCTAAAGGCAAACTCATCTGTAACTGATGCTTTTCATTACTTCAGCAATAAAATCATCCCTCGTGAGTTCTTGGGATCAACCTGGAATCTTGCTATAAAAGCATTGAGTGTATTTATGTGGTAAGAGGAGCAATTAATGAATATTTGCTCTTGCAAACATTACTGAAGCTAGGTCTTTCTCCCTCTGGGCCTGCTGTGGGTAGTGGTCTGTTCTCAGAAGACTTCCTCTATTATCTCAGGTTCCTGTTCTTTCCGTGTCCCTGACTTTGATTTTGGGGTGTACGCCCAACTGCAGAATCATTATCAGGGCGTTCACTTTCTAGAGTGGCAGATAGGGTCCTCAGTCAGCAGTTCTAGCAGCAATTATTCCTGACAGTGTCATGCCAGCCAGTATGGTCCTGGGGAGTCGAGATGAGGGTGGAGGCCAGGAGTTGTGACTTCCCTTTCTGGAACCTCAGAGTGCCACCAAAGGGTCATCCCAATTTCTAATGGGCCCTGGGCACATGTTGCATTAGAATCCTGTATTATTTTTGGTGAATTACGTTTACCGACTCTGTAAAAAATGAAATGTGAGGGGAAAGGGATTTATTTACTCTAAGGAAAGATGGGTATGGTATATTTTGAACCATGAACAAAGCATTTCTCTAATGAACCCCCTTCCCCCTTTACCTTCCTAATGGACTTTGTTTAATGCCTTTGCTTAGTAGAGACCTGGGGCTTTTGGAACCCTGAGGTTTAGAAATCTCCCCTGCAGGTGGCATGCCCGACTAGGTGGCATGCCTTACCTAGCATCACTAGGTAAGTTGCAAACCAGTTTATCAGGAGCTGTGCAAAAGAAGGTAGATTGAAAGTGGATAGCGTGAATTTCATTTCCGTTAGTCTTGGAAGGAACCTCTGATCTTATTTTTAAGACGAGGGCCATGTAAGTTTTACCACATTGTGCTATGCACTTCTCCGGCTTGCACTCCAAATTTTACTCATGAATAGCAGGAGTGTTATTGGGCACTTTAGTTCTGGTAAAGACAGATTTGGGCACCTCTCAACCTCCGTTTGAGAGTTGTTAATCAGAGATAAGGTGAGTCTCACCTTCAACCTCCAGGCTCCAGATAGAACTCTAGAGAATGGAAGCAATCAATAAGCCATTAAAAACAATTGCAGCAGAAATGATTTTTAGACACATGGAGTTTAAATCTTTAGTAAATTACTGTGCTTAAAACACTGCAATAACACGCGGCGCCTGGATGGCTCTGGCAGTTGAGGGTGCGTGTCCAACTCTTGATTTGGGCTCAGGTCATGATCTCACAGTGAGTTCGAGCCCTGACTCAGAATCCTTGGGATTTTCTCTCTGCCCCTGCCTTGCTCATTTTCTCTCTCTCTCAAAATAAATAAATAAACAAAAAAAAAAAACTGCAATAAGAAGGAAAGCAGTGAAAAGATCATATTTGATCAGAAAGTGAAATTGTTTTTTTCCCAAAGTCTCTCCCAATTTTTAAGGGAAAGACATTATATATACTTGGCTAAAACAGCTGCTCATCCACAGCCCAGCTACATGTGTGTGGTCTTATTTCCACAGCAGCCTGTGAAGTCTCTCCTAAGAGAGCAAGTGACAGTTTAGGTCGTTACTAGAGGCATGAAGAATCCACCGGTCAGCAGGTGATACTTGTAAATGCAGTGAAACCACCTGTTTGCATCTATTAATCATGAGTGTCAGCTTTTTTTTTTCTTTAAAGTAATTTAAAAGTTATTAGTGAATTCATCCTCTCACTGTTCCTTGAGTGTAAGTAGAGGTAGATAATTTTTCTCATGATAGTGAGACTGTGGCTCAGGGGTGCCAGGACTTTTCTGCAGCCACATGAGCTACACCTGATCAAAGTTTAGGAGCGAGACAAGTTCGTGGATATGTAATCCCTTTCCTTGTAGTTCTGTCTTGTCCAAAAAGGGTTGGGTTGACCCCAGGCCTGGCTATGCCTAATCTCTTGGGTTTCCCTATAGCCCTGGAAATACAGAGATACAGAAGAATTGGAGTAGATGAAATACAGAATAGTTAATAGTGACCAAAGTCACACCTTAGACACGATGCTTGTCCGAATACATATATTTAGAGAGCATATTTTTAAAAGTATTTTTAAATTTTAATGTTTATTTTTTTAGAGAGAGAGAGAGTGTGTAAGCAAGGAAGGGGCAGAGAGACGGAGTCACAGAACCTGAAGCAGGCTATAGGACTCTGTGTTGTCAGCACAGAGCCCGACATTGGGCTCAAGCCCACAAACCTGTGAGATGGTGACCTGAGCTGAAGTCAGACGCTTAACCTACTGAGCCACCCAAGCACCCTATAGACGACATAGGTTTATATTAGATGATTTGTAAACATGTTGCAGTGATTCATAGAATCTTGATTCTATACTTTTTTCAGAAATCTCTCCCATTTTTATATCAGAACACATAAGGTAGTCTGATGGGGAAAAAAGAGGCAGAAACTAAGTTCTGGAGTTCTGGATAAGGGATGTAGCTCTGAGTTTGAAAGATAATCATGGTCAGTCCCAGGTGTCTCTCTGTTTACCCTCTGCTTCAGTCAGTCCCCTGACCCTCATAGCTGTGGTTGGTGACACAGATTCATTTCCTACCTACCACAGCCACTTCTTCTCTGCTCATTTTTCTTACTTTCTTCTCTACCTCCTTTATTCTTCCTTATCTTTTTTTCTTTTTCAAATCTTTTCTGTTCTTCCTCTCTGTGAAAGCCCTCAAGCTCTCTTGTAACTGGCTTTCCCTGGTTCTGCTGTGATACTCAAGACAAATGGGTTTTTCACTCCTGATCTAAATCATTCAAGATGCTGTCGACTTTCTCCTCTTGAGGACCTTCCGGGGAGACTCCTACTCAGTTTCTCAGTGTGTAAAGTAGAGGACCACAGAAAACCCACCTGGATCACTCTCAAAGTGATGGTAAAAAAAAAAAAAAGTTCACAAGAACTTCTTGCAAAAGTGTTGGTAAATCAGAACACATCAGAAATGTTACTGAATATATATGTCAAGGAAAAACTTATGTATGGGATTATGTTTTCAGTGACCTGCCAGTGTGATGTGAGAGGATTTCATAAAGATTTGGTGTTCACACATAAATAAAAATTACCTTCAAAAATTTTCATGCCTGGGGCACCTGAGTGGCTCATCGGTTAAGCCTCTGATTCTTGGTTTCAGCCCAGGTCATGACCTCACAGTTTTGTGAGTTCCAAGCCCTGCGTCAGGCTCTGTTCTGACAGTGTGGAGCCTGCTTGGGATTCTCTCTCTCCCTCTCTATTTGCCCCTCCCCCACTCATTCTACCTCTGTCTCTCAAAAATAAACTTAAAAAATTAAAAAAAAATAAAGGTTAAAAAACAAAACAACCCCCCCAAACTTTCATGCCTTTGAAAATATATGTTCTGTTTTCTGTTTGCATTTCATTCTCCTAAGTCTTAATCAAATGGACAACGAATCTTTATGATTTTTGTATATTCTCTTATTAGTGGTATTATTATCATTCATATATTTAATTTCCATGTGGGATGGAATTTCTCACTGAGCTCCAGGGTCCTTTTTTTTTTTTTTTTTTTTTTTTTTTTAATTAAGTAGGTTCTACACCCAGCATGGTGCTTGAACTCATGCCCTAAGATTGAGCCATGCTCTACTGATTGAGCCAGCTAGGTACCCCTGAGCTCCCGGCTCTTGAATGTATAAATAGTTCCATTGATCAGAAATGTAAAGGACCACATATAGTGTTGCAAATAGAAACAAACCAGAGGCTTCTTCCTAAAACTGTTAGTATATAGAAACTTAAGCCTTTGTTGACCCCACAGAATACTAATAGCAAAGAAATTCTAACTTTCCCTGAAGGCTATGTGAGCCTTAATGTGGCCACATTCCACAAAAGACCCTCTCATTACCTAGGCTAGGGCTGGAGTAAAAAAAAAAAAACAAAAACAAAAAGAAAAAAAAGAAAGAAAGAAGGGGGGTGCACCTGTATGCACAGGCTGATAGAGACTTATAGATAAGGACTGGGGTCACACAGCTGGTACATGGCAGAGCTGGGACTTGAACCCCAGTTTGTCACTCTCCTTATACTTTTGTTTTTTTGAGAGAGAGCCTGCACGCAAGCACACCACACATTATAAGTAGGGGGCAGAGGTAAAGAGAGAGAATCCCAAGCAGGCTCCACACTCAGTGAGGAGCCCACACAGGGCTCGATTCCACAAAGGTCAGATCATGACCTGAGCCGAAACCAAGAGTTGGACTCTCAACCTGCTGAGCCACCCAAGCACCACCCCCCTGCCCCAGTATTTTTTAAACCATTTCACTTACCATCACTTTGCCACCATGTTATCCTCATTTTTCGTTAAATCTTTGTTTCACTTTCCCATTTTGGACCCGTTCAAAGGTTATCACCTGTTGGGGAACTTTCCTTAATTATAGTAGTTTTCAATTGTATAATACTTAAGAATTTATGAAGTACATTTCATATGATGTCTCATTCTCTCCAAAGAGACCTCTTGAGGTTAAGGAGGCAAGGCCGATGTGTTAGAAGGGCATCAGGACTTTAGTTCCCATTTTCCTGATTTTTGGTTCCTTCTTTGTTGTGAACATTCCCAACCCACAGATGAGTCAAGTGTGGCTCCTAGATAGCCCTGTGCTCAAGGTGCGAGGCATCTGTCCCTTCCTGTGTATGTATCAGTCCTATTGGGTTTTGACAGGGATCTGTCAGTTATTGATGAGGTAATTAACCTGTCCAGTTACGTGGTGCCTCCCCATAATGCTGTTCCATGGATGGTGGGGTTTCCCTAGTATTTTTAGCAATCTAGTTACAAAGCCAGACTGTTTGGAAAATTTGGGTACTGACAGGACCCAGTACAAGATAGCTAAGTTATGTTCAGTGCCCCTGACCACAGTAGATAAACTACCGAGGCACAAAGTTCATACTCTTGATACTCGAGTGCTAATCTGGGCCAAAGTCAGATATGAAGTTTCCTTTTAAAGCGTCTGTTAATTTAGCTTCAAATCCTGTTTAGTGGCTCTGATTCATTTTTCCTAACCAACAAACATCTATTGAATGTTTATTGTAGTAAGTATTGAGGCCTCTGTTTTTACATCTGTAAAGGGGAAACATTATCACCTTGAGGATTAGAGGTGACACTGTTTTGAGCATGGTGGCCAAGGCTGAAACCTTTCAAAAATGCCCTCACCGAAGCCAACAGGATTAGAGGAAAATGAGCCATTGAGGCATGGGCTTGCATCAAATCTGCATTCCCACATCAAACCTGTCTGTGACCTCATGTGTTCCCACTCTTCCTCCTCTTGGGAGTTCCTGGATTCTTTCCTCACCTGAGCTGCTGGTGGACAGGCACCCCACACTCCGCAGCTTCAAATACCTGTTCATCCTCTTTCCCTTTACCATCTTTGTGAATGGGCCCTTGTTGGCTTGGTCTGCCAGGTTGGGAACTCGGGGCTTCTTTCTCCCTTGTCCTCTGCGTCCAGGGGATTACTAAATACTATTGAGTCAATTGGAATTTCTTACAGATTCGTTCCTTCTGACCGTTTACGTGGCCTGTGCCTAAATTCTTTCATTTTTCATTTGTGTTCTAGAAATGTTGCAGGAGTTTTTACCTCAGTACCTGGGGTTCGTTGTCTTGCTGCTTCAAAGAATGAAGAGGTGGACACAAAATGAGCAGCAGGCAAAAGTTTATTAGAGTAGAAGATCGGAAAGGGAGAATAGTATGAAAGCTCTCTTTACAGAGAGGGGCCATTCAAAAGTGAATGCCTGCTACAGTAGGCAAAGGTGTTTGTTTTACAAGGTTCTGGTCAGCCCTCCCTTCCCTTCCCCCTCAGTCCTTCCCAGGTCCTACCCTTACTGGATTGATAGCTCTAGGTGCTGGGTTGTCCATTCCTGATTGGCTCGTTTTCATTGTATGAGGGGTGGGTCTACAGCCATGTTCCTTGTGGGTCCTACGTTTTATGGTCTACTACTTATTTTTAGTTAGGTCTTTAGTCAAATTCCAGAGGGAAACTTAAGGGGGAGTAGGTGGTATCTGTTACATTCTTAAGAGGAACCTTATGCCTGAGGGGGTTTGCTGTGGTTAGGCAATCCCAGCATTGTTCCAAAATACGTGTTTTTCCCCACCCAGGAACCTCAGGTTCTAATCTTTCCTTGTCTGCCTACTGAATCCTATCTTTTCCTAATATAGAACAACCTAACTGCTGTCAGGGGAGGAAAAACTTATCCTCTTTTCTCTTAGGTTCTGAATTGGGAGCCTGCAAATTAAACTTTTGTCAGTTGACAAAAGATAGATTAACAAGAAAAACAGATTTAGTTCTATACTAATGCATGAGAGTACACAGAAAATGCAATTTAAGAGGTGTTTAGAGGGGTGCCTGGCTAGTTCAGTTGGAAAAGCATGTGACTCTTGATCTGGGTGTGGAGATTACTTAAGTGAATAAATTAAAAAAAAAAAAAAGAGAGGTGTTTAGAATTCCAGGCTTTATTACCGTCTTAATAGAGGGTTGGGAGGAGCTGAGGGGCAGTTCTGTGAGAATGAATGACTTCTTGGAAGGGAGTTGGGGAAAGGGCATTTATGGGAAAGCAAAGGACTTTTTGGAAAGATAATGGGCCCGCCGGAGAAAAGATGGGAGGTAGGGTTATTTGGGGATGGAGGAAGTTTTGGGGTGATGGTGGGGTGTCTGGAGCCGACAGCCAAGAAAGAATTCTTGAAGACGTCTTTGGTGCAAAAAGGTGATAAAGCATGGGGTCTGGGGACAGGACCCGTGGGCTGGAAGAGCTGCACTGCAAGCATGGGGGTGACCAATTTATGGAGGCGGGGAGATAAGGTCAAGAGGGAGTTTCTAAAGAGACTTTCACATGCTAAAGACTTACTGGAGGTCTAGCTATTGTCAAGCTAAGGTTGTTTTTCCTTCTAGCAAATCAGTAACCTGAAGACCACGGGGAGTTCCTGGACTTCAGGCTGTGATGGGATGGCCTTTTTTTGGTAAACTGGTGCAGACTCTTATCAGTTTAATCCTTTGTTTTTTGCCCTTTCTTGTTTTGGCGTAGCCGGAGTGCCCAAGGAATATCATACATGTCCCACCTGGGGGGCGGCAGGGGTCGGGGGGCGGACTGGTGCTGTTAGCCTGCATTGTGCCCTTAGCTTGCCCCACGCTCCTTCATCAGGGACCACATCTGTTTGGGTGTGGTGTCAACTTCTCTTCTGACTTGTCTCCTTCTTCACTGAGAGATTAGAGTTGTTTCAGGGAAGATTTGTGGCAATTGAGTTCTTTTGGGAGGCTCTGCTTTAGGCAAATAAGGGATTTCAGGGACTCCAAAAACTTTTCACTCAATATAATTTTTATGCCACAGTGGCTTATTCCAAACCCCTTCACTGTCTCCACACTGACCCCGCCTAGGGAGTCTGTTTCTGGAATGAACTTCTTGAAGCGTAAATCTGATCATACTAGTCTCCCCTTAAAATCCTTAGTGATTTCCTCCTGGCTTTCAAGGTAAAATCTAAACTTCTCAGCATCTCATTGATGAGCTAGCAGAGTCTAGCAGTGGTTGACAAAATATTTTTGACCGGGATCCACAATAAAATGTATATATTGTGAACCTAACACCACATAAGTCTAAGTAAACCTAAAAGAGTTTCGCTAGCAGTGTGTACTCATATTATGCATGAGGTACGCTGGTATTTCCCAGCTTCTTCTATTTGTTGCAGTTTTTGTTTGCTATGGAGATAACAGACTTCTGTATCAACTAACCTATTCAAAGATATTTATTGGACTCATGCCATATGCTTTGTAATTTGCCTGTGTATATATGGGACAATACATACAATATATACAGACAATAAACAGACAAGAAGACAAATGTACAAAGTAAAAAGATAGTTTTGTATGGCAGTAAGAAGACACAGGATTATCAGGAAGTGATGGGGCCTCATTCAGCTGAGAGGAGGTAAAATCGCTGCTGGGCTGAGTGGGAAGAAAGCTAACGGAAGCCTGCCAGGCTGAGGGAGGAGCAAGTCCAACGGGGAGGTGAGGAGGAGGTGAGGAACCATAAGGCCAGTCTGGTTGCAGGATAGGGAATCAGTAAGGAAGATAAACCAGGCCCGGGATGAGAGGACAGCCCATGTAGGGCCTTTTGGGGGAAAGAAGGTGTTTGGATTTTATGTGAAATGCTGTGGGAAGCCATTGGACTCTGTGCAGCCCTTTCTTGCCTTTAAACTACATTCCTTAAACTCCAGGAAGGCCAGGATCTCTTCCTGGCATGACCTTTACCTCATTCATCACTTTTATGCCTCCTTTTCTTTAAGACTCAGATATTTCTCCAGGGAGCCCTCTCTCTGAGCCCGTAACACCTTAGATAGCAGTGCACTGTAACTGTCAGTTTTTCTTGTCTGTTTTCTCCTCAAATCACTAAGGAATGAATCATTTCTTTGTGTCTGCAGCCCCTGGCTCAGCCCCATCTAACACACACTTGGCAGATGATCAGGGAACCTTTATGAAACTGAACAAACTGCCCTCTGGTAAATTTCACCTCCTCCGGGAACTTCCTGCACACCTGCTGACACTTTTTAAAGAGTCCTCCCTGGGATTCCATCTCCAGTCCCAAATCCTGTGGTTCCTTTCTGATCTTTCTTTTTTAAATAAGTATTAGCCCTTTCATTGCAGCTCTCATCCTTCATTCTTCTCCACACTTTTATCTTTCTCACGATGTTCTTTTTTTTTTTTTCCTTATTTATTTATTTATTTATTTAAGTAATTTCTGTACCCATGTGGGACTCGAACTCATGACTCCAAGATCAAGAGTCACATGCTCTACCAACTAACCAGTCAGGTGCCCCTCTCAGGATGTTCTTGAGCAAGTGGTGATGCACAGGGAAAGGTTAATGGAGACAGCCAGAGGTCTAGAAGGCCAGGAGGTTGGCTGCTGCATTTCCTAATGTGCACTCCTTGCTACCTCTCCCAGAGTGGGATGAGAGGCTCTGCAAACCCCCACAGGGTTTCAGAAGCAGAGATACTTGAGGGGAGGTGGGAGAGGATTAGGGGAGAGATTTTTTTAAAATACATACATGATCTGGAGGCCTGGGTGGCTGAGTTTGTTAAACATCCGACTCTCTTGATTTCAGCTTGCTCAGGTCATGATCTTGAGGTGCATGAGTTCAAGCCCTGAGTGGGGCTCTGCACTGACAGTGAGGACCCCGCTTGGGATTTTTTCCCTTCCTCTCTCGCCTCCCCTCCCTGACTTGTTTTCTCTCTGTCTCTCTCTCAAAATAAATTTTAAAAGACCTTAAAACATACACACACACATACATATATATATATATATATAATATATATATATATATTATATATATATATTATATATATATACGTATAAACATATATATATACATATACGTATACATATATATTTACATGATCTGTATCAGACCCTAGAGGCCCATCACCCTTGAGAGCAATGGCAAATCAATTTTTTCTTTGTTTTCTAAAGTAACCTCTATGCCCAACGTGGGGCTTGAACTCATGACTCCAAGATCAGGAGTCACGTGCTCTACCAACTGAGCCAGACAGGTGACCCTAGAGGAGGGATTTTTGTCAGCAGTCCTCTGTGCTGTAAAAAGCCTCTCCTGATCAATAGCAAAGTGTTTTTCACTGTGGTTCACATAACAAATACATTTATATTGTAAACTAGCACCACATATGTGTAAGTAAATTTAAAAGAGTTTTACTGGTCGTATGTGCTCTTACTATGCATGATGTACTCTGTTATTTCCTAATCTCTTCTGTTTTCTTTGTTGCAGTTTTTGTTGAATGCCATCTGATTGTTGGCTAAGGCCTAGGTGAAGATACCACATACCATCCCTATGAGCTTGGGCACCTTCCTTTTCCCAGAATCCTCAGGTGCAAACAGACTTGTACCTCCTCATTGGATGGGGGTGGAGGGAGTATAAAAGTTTGCAGAAAGGTCTAGCAAGGTACCTGACATGGCGTATATTTCTGTCCATATCAGCTAAATGTAAAATGCATCTGTATGGGTCTGAGGAGTCTCCACAGAGTTGATGGTACCCTTGCTGACCTGGCCTACCATTGCCCAACAGTTTACCGTTGGTGGCTCACGCTTGAATTGGCAGGAAAAAGGAAATATTTCTAACTGTGTGTGTATGTTGCAGTGGCATGTGTATCTCATTTCCCACCCTGTCCGTGTACATAAACATGCATATACACCACCTCCTCTCTGCACAGTGGCCTCCATCACCTCCCCACTCTCCCAGGAGGAGGAGGTCCATCCTCCAGGGCAACAGTGTGGATGATCATGCCGCATAGACACTTGCAGACCCTGCTGAAGATAAGTTAAAATCTAGACTGACATTCAGCAGTATAAATTGGGAAGAAACAAAGACGCTTACAGACACTTAGATATTTTTGTGTTTGTGCATAATTTGGTGTGGAGTTTTGCTTTCTTTGGTTGGATTGAGTTTTGCACAGCAGGAAAGATTGGATAGACTTTTGGATGGGCCAGCCCTCAGTCTGAATGCTACTTGACCTTCCTAAGCCTGAAATTTGTTTAACTGTGAAGTGGAAATAATACTATGTATTCCTGAAGGAGTTAAATGGGATAAAGAGTGGAGAGTGCCTAGCACAGTACTTGGCATATGGTAGTTGCAGAGTTTTCAGCGCTTGCATATTTTCCTGTTCTACAAAAGGCATTGTGCCTTTACCTGCATTTGGGCTCTGCTCCTTTACCTGCATTTGGGCTCTGCTCTTCTTGGAGAGCATCCTTCCCCTCCATCCCCATCAACCCCATCCAAATCCTGCACTGCTTTGTCTGCGTTCATAACCCCTATAATACACTGAGTACAACCCACTGCCTATGGACATTTCTCTCCTACTCTTTGCATTGATCTAACACTAGCTGTTGGTGAGGTGATAATAGAGTAACTACAGCTCTTGAGGTTTCCATTTTTGTCCTTGAGAATACATTATTTTTTTTTTCCTTGGAGGCACTGGGGTGGCTCAGTCAGTTTTAAGCTTCCAACTCTTGATTTCAGCTCAGGTCATGATCTCACAGTTTGTGGGTTCAAGCCCCATGTCTGGCTCTGCATTTACAGTGTGGAGCCAGCTTAAGATTCTCTCGCTGTCTGGGGGCACCTCAGTAGCTCAGTCGGTTGAGCGTCTGACTTCAGCTCAGGTAATGATTTCGTGGCTTGTGACTTCAAGTCTCACATCAGGCTCTGTGCTGACAGCTCAAAGCCTGGATCCTGCTTCGGATTCTGTGACTCCCTCTCTCTCTGCCCCTCCCCTGCTTGCACTCTGTCTCTCTCTCTCTCAAAAGTAAATAAACATTAAAAAAATAATAATAAAAAGACAAAAACTTTATGACAACCACTTAAGAGAATGTGGAATTGAAATCACAACTTAAAGAATATTTAATATTTTGAAATATTTTTGTGTCTTCCATGACTCGCTATACATTAAACATTTTTTTTGAAACTAATTTTAATAATATATGTATATAAATGTGTTTCCTTTTTAAAATTAAAGCCAGGGGGGTGCCTTCCTGGCTAAGTTGGAAGAGCATATGACCCTTGATCTCAGGGTCATCAGTTTGAGCCCTATGTTGGGTATAGAGATTACTAAAAAATAAATAAATAAATTAGCCTAAAAATTTTTAAATGAAATCAAAGCCAAATCCCTTTGATGATTGCCCCCAAATCTTTCACTCATGCACTCTTTGTTTGCTGCACATCCTTCTGGATCCTTTTCTAATGCATTTTCACAAGTATTTATATTTTCTACGGGTTTGAGATGACTATTCCTGATGTCATTTTAACCTTTGCCTCATACTTCCCAGCACTCTATCCCTTTGTACTACGTTCTGAGAGGATTGGATGTTCTAGTTCACTACTGCCCTCTTAATCTGTTCTTATTCTGCTTTTCAATCCATATATCTAACCTCCCCCCTACAATTACATTTTTATTTCTAAGGTCTCTAAGGCCATATTTTCCATGGTTGCTCTTGTTCTGAAATTGTCTGTTCCTGTTTTGTGGATACCACCTTTTCTCTGAAGATTTTAATTATACCTGAAACTTTACTCTGACTCCTTTATGAACTCTGCTTCTTCAGATGTATGTTCAAGTGTATGTATGTTAGACATTTGAGGAAATGTCTGGAGAGAAGATAGTACTGCTTCTAGCTGTTGAATCCACACACTGTAGTGAGTTAGGGAAGATCAGAGTACTTGAAGGGTGGAAGTGTGGGTAGCCCCCCGTCTTTCTGGGCATCCTGAGCTCCTAGAGCACCTCCTCCCCTCTCCTACACAAGCTTCTATAGTCTGCTCCCACCTGGAAGTGTGCACTGGGTGGTAGGAGTAGTGCACAGAGTTCACCTACTGGCTTCTTCTCACTATGATTCTCCAAATAACAGCCCTGATGGTTGTCTTCATGTCCTTTCCGGTTTGGGCTTCCACCAGTTCTACCTTCTGCAGCAGAATCTTACTAATTCTGGTCAAGGGCTACAGGTTCCCTCTTCAGTCTGACCTTGGTGTTTCTTAGGGATTTCTCTGTAATCTCAACTTTGAGGGGTTTTGTTTGTTTGTTTGCTTCAAGCTCAGGTATCTATGTTTATTTGTTCATCCATTTATTTATGGTTTATACCTTTTCTGTTATTTTTAGGGATTCACTGAGGGAGGGGAAGACCATGACATGTTATCAGTCTGAAAATTTTAAAACTGGAAGCCCTGTTTTCTCTTTTAATTTATGCCCTGCTTTTACCAAGACTGACTTGTAATGACAGTACTGAGAGTGAGTAGCATATAATGACTGATGAAGAAGAGAGCTGGTGACTTTTTGGGTGCTTTACTTCTGCATTACTGCTTCTATAGTATATTATCAGCAGATTGTTGAATTGGGTCGAGCTGGACTGGAAAAGAATGTGTGGGTAGGGTGGGGGTGAAGTGTTACATAGAGTGGAATAGTGGCTGCACACATCTGTACCTGCTTACTTTTTTTCAGTTCTTGTTTTACCTGAAACTTGTGTGTTTACCTAAACCTGCTGCAAATTAAAACATCAAAATATTATATATAGTAAATGAAATTCACTAAGACATTATCAAGTATTAATGTGTTCTAGATGATTGTTATCATTGTCTAGACAAGAGTTATCATTTCATGTGGTTATTGTTAGTTACAGTAAGAGAAAAAAGAATCATTTTCCAGTTACTATTGAATTAGATTGGGACCAGGGAGTGAGAAAGACATAAGAGGTGTTGTCAGAAGGAATATTGGACACGTTTTCATTTCTTTGAATATATTGCTAGGAGTGGAATTTGTAGGTCACGAGGTGACTCAGTGTTTAACCTTCTGAGAAACTGCCAAGCTGTTCAAAACACATCATTTTACATTCGTACCCGTACTGTATGAGGGTTCTAATTAGCCCATAGCCTCATCAACACTTGTTACTGTTGATCTTTTTGATTATAACCATCCTAGTGGGTGTGAAATGGCATCTTACTGTGGTTTTTATTAGTATTTCTCAGATCGCTAATGATGCGGGGGCCTCACTTCATGTGCTTTTTGGCCATTTTTGTGTCTTTGGAGAAATGTCCATTTAGGTACTTTGCCCATTTTTTTTTTTTTAATTAGGTTGTCTTTACTGTTGAATTGTAAGAGTTCTTTATATATTCTGGATACTAGGCCCTTATCACATACATGATTTGCACGTTTTCTTCCATTCTATGGGTTGTCTTCACTTTCTTAACAGTGTCCTTTGAAACACCCATGTTTTAAATTTTGATAAAGTCCAAAATTCTCTATTTGATGCATAACTCAAATGCATAAGCATCCCTTTATGGCATAGAGACTCTGATGATCTAGGCAAGGAAGACATTGCTATGGAATGCTAAGGCTGGATTTTTTCCCTGCACAGTTTGCTCCAGGAAACCTCTACTCCTCACACTCCAGATTTGCTGGTTGTGATGAGGAATTGTACAGGTTTTCTGGCCCTCCGGAATGGTGTGACAGGTAGTGACACAGCATTCTTCAGTGTTCTGCACTTCCTAACAGGCCCTCCATGAGTGGAGTGAGGTAGTTAGCACTCACGGCGTTTGGAAGAGTAGCACTGTCAGTGAATCATAAATCCCATCTGAGGTGGAAGTGAAAGTCCTCTAATTAACCACTGTGACGGCGACTCACCCTCATTCTTGTTTTGTGGTTTCTCCAGTTCTGGACTTCAGCGATCCCTTCAGCACTGAGGTGAAGCCGAGAATCCTGCTCATGGGCCTGAGGAGAAGCGGCAAGTCATCTATTCAGAAAGTTGTCTTTCACAAAATGTCTCCCAACGAAACACTGTTCTTGGAGAGCACGAACAAGATCTGCAGGGAAGACGTTTCCAATAGCTCCTTTGTTAATTTTCAGATTTGGGACTTCCCAGGACAGATTGACTTTTTTGACCCTACATTTGACTATGAGATGATCTTCCGGGGAACAGGAGCGCTGATATTTGTCATAGACTCCCAGGTAAAGCTCAGTCTCAGGTACATGGAAGTGCAGCCCCGCCCCCCCCAGCCCCCCCCCCCCCCCCCCCCAGTTCAAACCAGTTCCTTTGTGATGGTTTTGGTTTGGCGTTTCTAGCTGTCTGAGTTCTGAGTTCACAGCTTGGCTCCACTCAGCTTTCGGTGGGGGTGGGGGAGTTTGTAAAGGGGAAAAGGCTCCCTCTGTGCATTCCTAACCAGTGAGCAGTGGGCAATGTGAGTTGAGTTGAGTATGTCTCAGCGAATCACAGAAACCTCACAACCGGAGGGGACCACCATACGGGCCAAAGACAGCAAATACGTGTCCCCCGTGAAACTCTTGGCAGACATCCATAAAACTGCACAGGTTCTCTGCAACAAAAATATGTGTATAAGTCTACATCTGAAAATGTTTACTCTTAGCTAGGAAGGCAAAGTTCTAAGGGTGCAGTTTTGCTTCTGAATTAAATTATTGTAATTATTACTAGTACACAATTGATTGACAGTGTAACTGTTAGGTATTTTATAGGTAACTATTAAATATAAAAAGTAACATTTTGATGAGTATATCTCTTAAGATGCTGGATATTTTCCCACTTAATTATTCATGCTTGAATAAGAATTTAGGATCAATTCTACTTTTGTTTGTGTAGATGTAAGCACTGAGAAACCTTGTTCACATAAATAAGTACATGGATTTGGTTGAGTTACAGCATTTGCTCAATTATTTAAACTCAAGTTATATCCTCTAAGCTGTCCTGTTTTCTACCACAAAGGATTGTTTTTAGTAGTTTACCAAGAGACATCCTGATTGGGCTTTCCTTTAACTTTGAAAGTAAAGACATGGGGACCCCTTGGCTGGTGAAGACCCTTGTTACCTAGGTATTAGTTATTCACTTTATCAGTATTCAAACTAGTCTTCTGAATTGTCTCTTTTGTACTCTGGGCCTTTCTCCTGTGAAGTAGGAGGCCAGCAGTTAAAGGGGAGGAGGGGGAAGGGAAGCAGCAGGACAGCAGGTGCATCTCAGGCATGCCAGTATTAGGAAAGAGTACAGGTAACAGAATTGGGACAATGACACTCTTCAAACTCTCCATGTCCATGCTCTCTTAGAAAGTGTCCTGGAAGCATAGCTTAGCCTCAGGTTTGTTTTGGTTTGTTTGTTTTTTTTATTTTCTTTTTTAATGTTTTTATTTATTTTTGAGAGAGAGAAGGTGAGAGAGAGCATGTGGGGGAGGGGCAGAGAGAGAGGGAGACACAGAATCAGAAACAGGCTCCAGGCTCAGAGCTGGCAGCACAGAGCCTGATGAAGGGCTTGAACTCATGAACCCCAAGATCATCACCTGAGCTGAAGTCAGACGCTTAACAAACTGAGCCACCCAGGTACCCCCCAAGGGCCCTCTTTTGTAGCTGTGGGGGAATAAATGGCAGTAAGTCCTTCAAGAATGCACTAAACCAGCTCTAAGTTCAGGACATGCTATTTCCCTGAAACTGGACCAACAATCAGACAGGTGGGCTCAGCACACCTGCCCCTTCCAGGAATGCTGATGGTGTTAGGGAGGAAGGGATGTGGAAACTGTTAGTAACAATGGTTCTGAGCGCGTGCTTGGAAAACCATTCTCTGAGAAGACTGCTCATGCCTGAGAGCATCATAAATTCATTCAGGGAACTAGGTGCCTGTTTAATATAATAATGAAATTTTCAGCTAAGCCTTTTAGTTCCAAGTGATTGCACTGTGTACTAACAGTGTAGCTGTAGGAGTGTGGCCATATGTTAGAAGGGGCTCTTTCTTTATTTTTCGGTGGGGGTGTGCAAGGGAGCGACTTTGCATTCTGGTGCCTGATCTGTGAACAACAGTGCCTCCCCTCCCATGGGCCCATCCGGAAATGCATGCTGTAGACACCTGCATCAGGTCCAGGGCCTGCTGTCAGTTACTGCTTTCCCGGCTGTCCCACTTGTGCTGACCCGTTTTCTGGCCCATCTGTGGCCTTGGCAGGAGCCCCTACCTTCCTGCTGAGGTCTGCCAGCACCATAAATTAGGGAGCTTGATCTTAGAAGAGCAGCTGGGTTGTGTGCACGCTGCTGGATGGAGGGCGAGCTCTTGGATGTGTCCCACTCATCTGTCTCTTCTAAGCTCCAGTTTTTCCCACTGCTGTTTCTGGACTTGCTGAACTAGGTAGCAGCAGTAGTAGCCGTACCCTTGGGGAAGTAGATTCCAGTCAGATGACTCATCTTTTCAAGACAGTAGCTTAGTAAGTACTCACTTCAGTACCATGTTGTGCTTATGTAGCAATTTGCATTTATAGAATTCAAATGTCCAGTGCAACTCTATCCTAGGTGTTTGTGATATGGCTATAAGGTGGCTAAAATAGGTTCACTTGCCTGTTTTTAAATTGCAGCTGTAATTTGGTTTTATTTTTTACCTGAACATGAAAAATGGAACTTAAATTTGGGTTGGTAAATATGTGTTTTGTTTTCTTTTTTTCCTTTTCCTAGCTGTAGGGCAGAGAAAGGTGTAAGAATGTTTGAGAAATTGGTCCTTTTAGGTTCCACTTTTTAAAATGTAGGAAAAATATTGTTGAGGGCTGTCATTTACTAAAAAGAAGGAATAACTAGAGAAACTGTTTCAGAGTCTAATATATACTTTTCTATTGGAAGCAGACTGTAAAAGCCATGTTTTGGGGAATATTTATAGGATGTGGTTTCAAGCACTGAAAAGAAAAGCAAACTTCAAGGAGTCTTGGCAGCCTGAAGTCACTGCCTTTATTTCTAAGCAGGGCTCTTTTGGTCTGACGCCTCATATTTTTATTTTTTCCTTGTGAATCCCTCACAATGCCAGTATTGCCAGATAAAGATATCACCAAGGAGAACATGTGTCCTCACAGAACGTTGTAAAATAAATGAGAATGAAAACATCAAGAGTGATTTCCTGTGAGCTAAATGCATGACACTGCCGGCCCCCCAGGCAGAGCCCACAAAATGTACCCCATCTCAGGGCCCCTGTTGGCCCCCTGAAGCCATTTCACATGTGCCTTGAGATCCACCATGGAATGTTGGCTTCATCTGCATTGGTGATTGTGACCTGCCTGTAATTCCTAGATATAATTTTTTTTAACTTTATTTATTCATTTTTGAGACAGAGACAGAGAGAGTGAGTGGGGGAGGGGCAGAGAGGGAGAGAGAGAATCCCAAGCAGGCTCCGCGCTGTCAGCACAGACCCTGATGTGGGGCTCGAACCCACAAACCATGAGATCATGACCTGAGCCAAAACCAAGAGCCAGACGCTTAACCAACTGAGCCACCCAGGCGCCCCCCCTAGATCTAATTTTGGAATAGAAACAAGGCAGTGTATTTTCCCCGAATTTTTATTTGTTGTAGAAGATAGTAACCAACACAGTGGGTAAAAATCATCCATAATCCCTCTGCCCTAATAAACCAAGTATGTTCTTCTTTTAAATGTTATTTTTAGTCCTTGTAGGTATGTGCCACTTCATCACTTAGTTGGTAATCAGATCATTTTATATGCCTGGCAGGCAAGTTACAGTAGCAATTTCTAATCTTTTGATGTGATACTCTCTTGACATTGGCTAGTTTTGCTCACCAACAAGGTCGCTTAACTGCTTGACTCCCCTCTTTAGTTAAAGACATAAACAAGAACAATTTTTGAGGTGTAATTTACATACAACAAAATGCATTCATTATGAGTGTACATGCAATTCAGTGAGTTTGATGAATGTATATACCTTGTAACCACTTCACAGTCAAGATATGGAATATTTCCACCACCCAAAAAGGTTCCCTTGTGTCCTTTCTCAGACAGCCTCCCTCCACATTTCAAGATGACGTAAATGAATTCTGTCTGGTGTTTAGAGATACATATGTATATAGTAACGTATAGAGAGATGACTGAGAATAAACACTAAACTCAGGATAGTGGCTACCTCTGGAGTGTGGGAGGTAGAGTGATGGCGTAGGCTGGGAGGATGGAGAGAGACACACGGGGCTTCAGTGTCTGTTTGATTTCTTTCTTTCTTTCTTTCTTTCTTTCTTTCTTTCTTTCTTTCTTTCTTTCTTTCTTTTTCTTTCTTTCTTTCTTTAAGTTTATATATTTAATCTGTATACCCATTGTGGGGCTTGAACTCATAATCTTGAGATCAAGAGTCACAAACTTGGGGTTCCTGGCTGGCTCACTTGGTAGAGCATGCAACTCTTGATCTCAGGGTTGTGAGTTTGAGCCCTGTGTTGGGTGTATAGCTTACTTAAAAAAAAAAAAAGAGAGAGTCGCACGCTCCTCCAGCCGAGCCAGCCAGGCACTCCTACTGTTTGATTTCTTAAACACGGAGATGTCTATGCAGATGTTCATCATATTGTTACAAACGTGTCATTGGTAGGAAGGAGAAAAAAGTAGTATTGTGTTATTTGGGGTCATTACTCTAGATGAGAGGTCAGCAAACGGTTTCTGTAGAGGGCTAGATGGTAAATATTTCAGGCTTTGCAGGCTGTACCATTTCCAAGGAGTTTCCGTAGAAGAAAACCAGTCATCTCTAACAATGCAACACAAACGCAGCCATAGACAATATATATAAATGAGTGTGGCTGTGTCCCAGTAAAACTTTACTCGTAAACAACATGCAGTGGGCCCAGTTTGGCCCATGATTTGCTGACCTCTGGTCTAGACTAGTGGCTCCTAAACCTTTCCTCCTGGCTCCTTCCTTATCCTCCCAGCGACCCATATCATGTTTTCACCTTGAACTGTTCATCACAGTTCACCAAGGGACTAAAAAATTGGGAAAGAATAGTATCCCAGGGAAGGTCCTAGGTATGGAGTCGTTTTGAATTCATAAAACTTCAACTCTGATCTTAATGACTGTCATCAAGCTAAATCATAACTGCCTGTAGCAGTGTTTTTCCAGCCTTTCTTTTTCATCTCTTTGTTAATGAAACTTAAGTTTTCAAACTTGAATTCCATGAAACTAGTTTTTATTTGGGCTTTTGCAAAATATTTTGGGGGGTTGTACCCACACGATTTACAGATTAGGAGTGTGTATGAAAGAAAAAAAGGTAACTGTGAGATAAGGTAATGGATAGATTAATTAACTTGATTGGGGGGATTGTTTCATGACATATACGTATATCAAAGCATCACATTGTACACTTTAAATATATGGAGTGTTTATTTGTCAATCAAAGTTCAATAAAGCTGGGGGGAAAAAGAGTGTCTGTGGAAGGCAGCTTAGAAAGGTTTGGCCTCCCTTGACAGGAATGTGCCTTTGTTCCCAGGACGATTACATGGAAGCCTTGGCTAGGCTCCACCTCACCGTGACAAGGGCCTACAAAGTGAACACCGACATCAACTTTGAGGTGTTTATTCATAAAGTGGATGGTCTATCAGATGACCACAAAATTGAAACCCAAAGAGATATTCACCAGAGGGCAAATGATGACCTTGCAGATGCTGGATTAGAAAAAATTCACCTCAGGTGAGAACAGAAATTTCTCAGCAATCACATTAATTGACAGAAGTTAGCAGGTGTGGAGTCCAAAGTCACAATGAATGATTTGGCATGGGCAGTAATTCACCTGTTTACCCTATTTTGTGTTATACACATTAGGACAGTATTTGGGAAAAGCAAACTTTGCATGTGTTAATTCTAATTTTTGGTGATTTTTTTTTTTTGGTTTTTGTTTAAATGTTTGTTTATTTTTGGGAGAAAGAGCTTGTGTGTGCATGTGTGCACATGCAGAGGAGGGGCAAAGACAGAGGGAGAGAGAGAATCCGAAGCAGGCTCTATGCTATCAACACAGAGCCCAAGGTGGGGATCGAACCCACAAACTGTGAGATCATGACCTAAGTCAAAATCAAGAGTCAGAGGCTTAACCAACTGGGCCACTTATGTGCCCCTTTGTTTTGTTTTTGTTTTTAAAGTTTATTTATTTATTCATTCATGTATGTATTTATTTTAATTTATTTTTGAAAGACAGAGAGAGAGCGAGCAAGCATGAGCAGGGGAGGGGCAGAGAGAGAGGGAGACACAGAATCTGAAGTAGGCTCCAGGCTCCGAGCTCTCAGCACAGAGCCCGGCGTGGGGCTCAAACCAGCGAACTATGAGATCATGACCTGAGCCGAAGTCGGACACTTAACTGACTGAGCCATCCTGGCGCCCCCCCCCCCCCACCCCCAACCTTTGTTTTTGTTTTTTAAGCAAATAGTCAAACCTAATGTTTTTCCCACATGTGAAAAACACTAGATAAAACTCAAGAACATAATCCAGGAAGTTAATCAATGCCGAACTTTACAGTTTGTGATGAATATGATAGTATCTATATGCACAAGTAAAAGAGAACTCTGAAAACACTTCAAATAGAAGTACAGAGGAAAATCATTTCTCTATTAGTTGTTTTTTAAGATTTTATTTTTAAGTAATTTCTATACCCAGTGTGGGGCTCAAACTTAAAACCCCAAGATCAAGAGTCACCTGGCCAGTCAGGCGCCCCTGTATTAATTTTTTATGGGGAGGTATATGCATCATTCAATTTGCAAATTGGAAAATGAAAAAATTAGATGCTTCAATACCAATAATGTAGCTGTTACTAACCTAACAGGTGTTTGTAAAGATGATCTGGTGTGGAATCTTGGAGAACTAAGAAAGCTCATACGGGCACATACCACTGCATCTTTAAGCTTTCCAGTCCAGCCAGTCAGTAGAAAAATGGGTATAATTCTTGCTTTTTGGGAGTTGGGGAAGAATGCCTTGTTAAGACATGTTCACTTTTTTACCGAGTTCATATTGAATTCTACAGGGGGCTAGAATGTGTGTGTACGGACTTAGATACAGAGGGCTGGGTACTGGTGTCATGACATGGCCTCAGCCATCTGTTCCCTAGTCAAAAGGAAAACGTGATGAAATATTTTCTCTTTCAGCTTCTATTTGACCAGCATATATGATCACTCAATATTTGAAGCTTTTAGCAAAGTGGTTCAGAAACTGATTCCACAACTCCCCACCCTGGAGAATTTGCTAAACATCTTTATCTCAGTAAGTACATAATTATCATCCTTGTAGAATCATTTGCAGAATTTTAGACTAACATTGCAAACAGTCTTATTTTTGAAGTGAAAACAGTCTTATTTTTGCTTGCTCTCACAACATTGCAAGGTCACTGAAATATTACTTTGGAAGATTGCTACTACATAACTGTTTCATAGTCTTTAAAATTTAACTCCCCAAACGATTCCTGTACTTCACTGATACAGTGTTTATTCAAGTTAGGCAGTCATTCAGTGTTGATAGAGCCCTACCAGATGTAAGGAACATTAAGGGTGGTTTTGGTGATGGTGTGCCTGGGTGGCTGAGAGGGTTAAGCTTCCGACTTTGGCTCAGGTGTTGATCTGCCGGTTCGTAAGTTCGAGCCCCACATCAGGCTCTCCAGATCCCCTGTCCCCTTCTCTCTGTGCCCCCTCCCCTGTGCACACTCTCTCTCACAAAAATAAATAAATATTAGAAAGAAAAGATATATTGTTTTAAATATTTGTGTATGTTTAACACTGTGGATGATGTGCTGGCTGAATGAGTCCTATAAACCGGCAGCTCTAGGCAAGCTCTTCTGTTCAGTTGAGTCAGATGTGATGGCTGTATGCATATTTACTCTGTCACTGTATAGTGGTGAGTTTGTTTAGCTTTTTAAAATTTATTTACAATCTACAGTCAGTAAAATTAGTGTTTTTACTTGCCTTTTCCTAACTGCAGGTACATCTCTAAGAGCCAGGAAACACTGCCCAGTTTGTTTACCTAAAGTAAATAATTTATGAAAAATAAGAATTTTCCATTTCATATGCAAATCCATTATAAAGGTTTATGTGAGGTTTTTAAATTTTTTATTAAAATTTTTTTTGTTTTCTTTTGATGTTTTTATTTATTTTTGAGACCGAGAAAGCACAGGCTGGGGAGGGCCAAAGAGAGAGGGGGACAGGAACTGAAGCAGGCTCTGCACTGACAGCAGAGAGCCTGATGTGGGGCTCAAATGCTTGAGCCGTGAAATCATGACCGGAGCCGAAGTCAGACACTTAGCCTGCTGAGCCACCCAGGTGCCCCTATGTGAAGTTTAAATTGTAATAAAAAAGAACAAAATTTTAGCAAATTAATCTTTGCTCATTTATATTTTACACTGAGGATGGCATATAATTTTTTTATGTAACAATGACATGTTCTGAAATCAGCTGTACCTTTAAGATAGCATCTTCTTTTTGTTTCAGAATTCTGGAATTGAAAAGGCATTTCTCTTTGATGTGGTCAGTAAAATTTATATTGCAACTGATAGTACCCCAGTGGATATGCAAACCTATGAACTCTGCTGTGATATGATCGATGTGGTTATTGACATCTCTTGTATTTATGGGTAAGTAAAATATTCTTTCTTTTTATTATCCTTTTTCTTCAATAAAAAAATTTTTTTTAATGTTTATTTATTTTTGAGAGAGAGAGAGAGAGAGAGAGAGACAGAGCGTGAGTAGGGAGGGTCAGAGGGAGAGGAAGGCACAGAATCCGAAGCAGGCTCCAGGCTCTGAGCTGTCATCACAGAGCCCAACGCAGGGCTGGAACGCGCGAACTGTGCGAGATCGTGACCTGAGCCGAAGTCAGACGCTTAACTGACTGAGCCACGTAGGCACCCCATATTTTCCTTTTTTAAAAAATGTTTATTTTTATTTTTGAGAGAGAGATGGGGGAGGGGCAGAGAGCGATGGAGACAGAGGGTCTGAAGTGGGCTCTGTACTGACAGTAGAGAGCCCAATGCAGGGCTGGAACTCATGAACTTGTGAGATTATGACCTGAGCTGAAGTTGGATGCTTAACCGCCTGAGCCACCCAGGTGCCCCTGGGTAGGAAAAATATTCCTAAAGGCTATGATCAAGCCATACTTAAGATTAGAAAATGAAACCTTTCACAACCTTTGTAACATTTGCATTTACTTATTTGATTTTAATACTTTTGTTTTAAATAACTGAGATCTATAAATATACCATTTAGCATGCAATAATAAAAAAATTATTGAGTAAATGCTTGGTATTCTGCTAATAAACATATTACGTTACATCATTAATTCCCTGCTATTCCATGGGAATAGGGAAATGGGAATTACTATCCCCATTTCACAGATGGGGAAACTGAGGTTCAGAGTGGTTAAGTTTAAGTTTCTAACCCCTGCTCACACTGTCAATAAAAGATAGGACTAGAATTTGAACTTAAGTCTAACTGATTCCTGGTTCTTCTACTGATCTGTCATCATATCATAATGTCATATACACTTGGGAGAGACTAAGATCCTAGAATTCTGAATACATATCTCTTATTAACAACACTTCTATTACCTTCTTCATTATAGGAAATAACTTCTGGATTCTCTTTAACACACTTTGTCTTCTTTTATGAGCAGCAGAGAATTATAAAACCAAGCAAACAATATTACCTGTTTATTATTATGGTCTTAGATTCTTAGAAAACAGAACTTGCTGTACATTTAGAATAATATAAAGTAAACCAGGAGTGGGGAAAACTGATTGTGGTACCAGACATAGAAACATTTCTACATGACTTTAAATTTCCTGAATGGGTGTTGTATACAGTGAATGGATATGAATTAGTTTGTCTGTCTTAAGATAGCAAGTTGTTGCCGTTGATTTATATTGGATCTACATGCTTATCCAGTCATTGATGAGGTAAAGCTCGTGTTCATCTTCCTTTTTACTCACCAGCTGTCACCTACCTCACACAGCCTCCTTCTTCAGCCTTTGTGAGGGTCTCAGTCTTCCCATTTTTCTTTTCCACTATCTGAAAATCCTTTGCCCCCTCAGTTCAGATTCTCTCTGTTATACACATGTGCATGCATGGTCCCTTCCATTCTGAAATAGGGAAAGTGATACTTACAAGACTGTAGTGAGGATGAAGTATCATTAGGCTTTACCTGGTAGACCCTGGATAAAGGTAGCTTCCATTATTATTATTGTTGTTATTGTTATTATTGTAATACATTGCCATCTGGCTTTAGAAACAGACCTTATTTCCCAAGTTTATTGCCTTTTTAGTATTATTATTAAACACTGCCATCTGGCTTCAGAAATAGACCTTGTTGCCCAAGATTACTGCTCTACAGCATTCTATTGTTTTTCAGCTACAAGTGGATGACCTTGAAATAGTCATGGAAACTGAATATACCCTGATTACAGTCTAGATTGCTGTGGTAATCAAATACAATAAACACAATTAATCTGGCACATATTTAATGATATGCATAATCATTATTGTGCCATATGGTAATTGGGTGTAAGTGGTAAGCTGTTCATGTAAATGATGTTAATCAGAGTTCCTTTCACCCAGCTAAAACAAACACGAGGCAGGCGGAATCGGGAGGAGTCAGATTGTTTTTCTGAGGTGGAGTGCAGTGTTCCTGAGAACCTGGGTCACAAATCGGGCGTGGGCTCTGGAGTTTCCTTGGTGCTTGTTGGAGCCACAAGGAGCCAGCGCAGTTAACTGGCAGCAGCCAAGGAAGCAGACTTCTGCCAGTTCCCAGCTGCTCCTTGGAGACCAGCAGAGCCAGAGGCAGGTGATCTGGTGCCTCACTCAGTCTGCTCAGGAATCTGCTGAGCTTCTGTTCACCAAATATACATGCACGCGCACACACACACACACACACACACGCACGCATGCACACTTTACAATACGTTACATCGTCCTGTGTTTTCATTGCTTTGTAGCTAGAAACTTGAGTGGTAGAAAATGGATAGCTGTTGCAGTTGTAATGCTTCACCAATTTTTACTTGTTATTTTTTGGATCTTTTTTGTTTTTCCAATTTGTTTAATGTTTATTTTTTTCTGATTATGAATGTAATCCATGCTCATTGTAGAAAATATGTAAAGCATAAGGAATAAAATTAAAATAGCCCCTAACCTCATCATCTAGAGACAGTCACTATTAACATTTTCATATATTTTATTCTTATTTCTCTGTGTAATTTTTAGGATGATGTGGTCACTTTGTATATGTTATTTTATATATATCCTGCTTTGTTCATTTAACATTACCACCTAAGAATTTTCTTGTGTTACTAAGTGCTGTTGGCAAACAGTGCCTGGTGTCTGTTTACTATTATATTTACTTGCAAGTTTTAAATGCAGTTTTCTTCATTGGGCGAAAAAAGTCCGGTGTTTCAGTTTATTGTTCTCAGAACACTCCTTATTAGTAAGGGAAATACAGTATAGAAACACAGCAGCTAAAAATGGTACAAAGGAAGTTAAGAATTCTGATAAAGCGTTTTGAACATCAGAGATCCAACACTTCTTAAAGATTTTTCTTTCACGTTTTGATAGATTATAGTGAGTCGAATCCTTTTTTTAAAAAAACTACCTTCCACGATTTACTTTTAAGCAGCCATGCGTATATGTGCCGGTTTAAAATAATCTCAAAACTAAAAGCTTGCATTTCCTTTGAAATACTCTGCAATTCATGCTTCTCATTTAATCTGGTTTGGCACGCTACTTCCTTGTGATATTTATGAGATTAAAAGCATTAACTCTGAAATTACATTAGTTTGAGTCCTGGCTCCACCCCCATCGTCAGCTTTGACCAAATTATCCTATTTCCTCTCAATACCTGGCTTAGAGGATTCTTAGGCCAGACAATAGATAATTCCTGGTAAAAGCTAAGAATGGTGCCTGTCACATAGTAAAAGCTGGCTCTTATAATGCAAAGGGATTGGTTTAGCACCAGCTGAGTTATTATGTTGAATTAATAAGGTCTAGCACAATTCTAGTTAATCATTTCTGGTCAATTATTCATTAATTTGGGAAGCAAAAATACATACATGCATGCATACACACACAGTTGCAGAAAAGGTGCAGGGAAGTGCTCTTTTGCCTCTGAGGAAAGAAATCATAACTCTGATTACATTAGTGTCTTCAGAGGGTCCAGTTTTGATCATTCAAGGCGATACTAGTAATAATAGTTAACACAATAGTTAACATTCATTGTGCATTTTACATGTTTTCAGCACTGTGCTCAGTGCTGTGTGTCTATTATTTCATTGCATTGGGAAACTTTGAGGTAATTTCTGTTAGGATACAGGTAAGAAAATTGAGGCTCAAAGAAGCTACTCACATTGCCCAGTTCCCATAATAAGTGGACTAGGATTCAAACCCAAGTCATCTGTGTCTGCAGGCCACACTTTCTTAAATAGACCAGTATACTTATTTAACGTTTTATTTTGAAAAAAATGTCAACCCTACAGAAGATGTGCAAAGATAGTCCAGTGAACTCCTACGTACCCTTCACTGGGATTCACCAATTTTTACCAATTTCCCGTATTTGCTCTTTCTTTTTCTAATACAGTTGTTGATTTGTTTTTGCTAAACTATTTGAAAGTGAATTGCAGACATCATGATTCTTTGATCCTACATAATTGGGTGTTTATCTCTCCAAAAAACAGACATTCTTTCATAGGACCACAGTTTATCAAATTAAGCATATTTAGCATGGCTACATTAATGCATTATCTAATATATTGTCCGTATTCAAATCTTAACCAGTGGTTCCAAATCTGTCTTTTATAGCAATTCTTTCCCCTGATTCAGGCTCTAAGCCAGTCCTTGGCTGTTGTGTCTCCCTAGGCTTCTGTAATTTGGAACAGTCATTCAGCCCTTCTTGGTCTTTCATCAGACCATGCTTTTGACAGCCTGGTTGTTCTGTCAGAAGAAAACAAGAAGCCCCGTGGGCTAGGGAGGCGAGAAGAGCTAACCTTCATCCCTCACCTGTGTACCTCAGGTGCCTGAAGAGTTGCCCACCTTCCCCAACAGCCACTCATTGTGTCAGCAGGAAGGGACTGTCATACACCATGTACATTCTTGTGATTGTGTGTTTCTGAGACTTTTGCTGTAAAGCACTGTAGTTGTAAACAACTTTTCGTTACGATTATCATTCTGTGTGTTAAAGCTGGTCTCTGTTGCTGGGTTACAGTTTGTAGTTTTTCTCAATAGTCAAATATGTTCTGGTTTCTGTCCCTATTCAGCCTCAAAGAAGATGGAGCAGGAACCCCCTATGACAAGGAATCAACAGCCATTATAAAGCTGAATAACACAACAGTTCTTTATTTAAAGGAGGTGACAAAGTTCCTGGCTCTTGTTTGCTTTGTCAGAGAGGAAAGCTTTGAAAGAAAAGGTAATTTTGTGTGTGTGATTTAAATGAAATATTTCACTTCGGACTCCTATTACTTCTGCTCGTTGAATGTGGGCCGTTAGCAGCATGCCTGTGGAAGCTTCCAGGCTTTAGTCACCATGCCCCCTTGGCTCCTACCCAGCTCAGTCAGGCTTTTGGGATCTGTGAGCCAGCCTGCCCTCTAGTGACGCAGCTGCCAGAGGAGGAGGTGGCACCAGACCATCCTCCCAGGAGCTTTTGCTTTTCTGGCAGTGAAGCTGGCCAAAGCCTTGTTGCCAGACTGTAAAGTCCCTTCCCAGGGAGGGCCCCAGTGGCCTCCCTCTTGGTCCACTCTACTGCATGGTGTTAGGGACCATGTGACCCCTTGAGATCCCTGTGTAAAGGAGGGGATTTGTACAACATTAAAGTTAGATAGTATTTAACTTCTGTTCAGCCTTTGTACATTATTAAAAAAAATTTTTTTTTAAATGTCTATTTACTTTTAAGAGAGAGAGAGAGACAGAGTGAGAGCTGGGGAAGGAGCAGAGAGAGAGGGAGACACAGAATCTGAAGCAGGCTCCAGGCTCTGAGCTGTCAGCACAGAGCTTCACATGGGGCTTGAACCTGTAAACCACAAGATCAGGACCTGAGCCGAAGTTGGACACTTAACCAATTGAGCCACCCAGGTACCCCAGCCTCTGCACATTCTTTAAAGAGTCCTCAAAACACAGGGCTGGCATCATGATTCTGAAAAGGGAAGACATGAATATGCTCAATAGAGTCACCAATAAATAAAAGAAAAACAAATAATATATGAGTAAATGATAAATATGACATAATGTAAATATATACAAATACATATTATATGTGAATGTAAATGAGTAAATAAATAAAAATAAAATAAAGCCAAAGCAACTAAACTCACAGAGATACTTATTCCTCCCCCTACTGTTTAAACTGGGAAATACCAGCTTACTGACACACTAGGGATTTTTGCTAGCAACTAGGGCATGATTTACCAATTTTTTTAGGATAAAAAAATTCCCAACAGAGTGCCAATAGTCACATTTACTAAAATGCCTTTTTTTTTTCTTTATAAACAACACATGTTCATTATAAAAATACTTTGAAACTTTGGGAAAATATAAAGAACAAAATAAAACCATTCAATTTCACCATCTGGAGCTAAATCCCCATGTTAAATTTCTGAGATTTTCTTTCTCCCCACCTACCTCCCTCATCCCTTCTTTCCTTTTGACAAAAGTGGGGCTATATTGTTTATATAGTTTTATATCGTATTGTTTTTACTCATTTATATCATGAAAATTTTCCTAATTCATTAAGCATAAAAACACAATTTAGATTTTTATTCTTTTTTTTTTTTAACGTTTATTTATTTTTGAGACAGAGAGAGACAGAGCATGAACGGGGGAGGGTCAGAGAGAGGGAGACACAGAATCTGAAACAGGCTCTAGGCTCTGAGCTCTGAGCTGTCAGCACAGAGCATGATGTGGGACTCGAACTCACGGACAGCGAGATCATGACCTGAGCCAAAGTCGGACGCTTAACCAACTAAGCCACCCAGGCGCCCCTATTGTTTCTTTTTTAAAATATTTATTTGTTTAAGTAATCTCTACACCCAGTGTGGGGCTTGAATTCATGACCCTGAGATCAAGATTCCCATGCCCTTCCCACTGAACCAGCAAGGTGCCCCTTATTGTCTCTTTTTATTACAAAATAGATTCAGTTAGAAAACTTAGAAGTAACAAATAAGCAAAAAAGAAATAATTATTGACAAGCTTCTCAGAGATCACTCTCAACATTTTCTTTATAACGTTTCAGACATTTCATCTATAGCTATGTCTCTATCTATATGGAATGATATGATAAATACTACTTCATAACCTTTACTGAATTTATTACAGACCTCTAATTCACTAAATCTTTTTTTGTCACATCATTTTAATGATTATGTTAGCTTCTTTTATTGTTCAAAATTTGTATTGTTTCTAGATTTTAATGTTGTAAGTAATCTCTGATGACCTTTTTTTGCACTAAATATTTGTGTACATCTTGGCTATCCGGAAAAACTTCAGCAAATGGAATTAGGTCAAAGGGTAGGGTAGACAAGTTTTGGTGGCTTTTTTTTTTTTTAATGTTTTATTTATTTTTGAGAGAGGGAGAGACAGAGTGTGAGCAGGGAAGGGGCAGAGAGAGAGGGAGACAGACCCCCCAAACAGGCTTCAGGCTCTGAGCTGTCAGCACAAAGCCTGATGTGGGGCTTGAACTCATGAACCGTGAGATCATGACCTGAGCCAGAGTTGGACACTTAACTGACTGAGCCACCCAGGTGCCCTGTGTTTTGGTGGCTTCTGATACATATTGCCAAAATGTCCTTCTGAAAGATTTTATGGGCTTATGCTATTAAGAGAATATAAGTGTATATATAAGAGAATATAAGAGAATAAGAAGAGAATAATATAAGAGAATATATAAGAGAATATAAGAATATCCATTTTGCTATATTCCTATTAATATTGGGTATTAGCATTAAAAAATTTGATTATTGGGGTGCCTGCATGGCTCAGTAGTTGAGTGTCTGACTCTTGGTTTCGGCTTAGGTCATGATCCCAGGGTCGTGGGATTGAGTCCCATGTCAGGCTCTGCACTGGCGCGGATCCTGCTTGAGATTCTCTCTCTCTCTCTCTCTCTCTCTCTCTCTCTCTCTCTCTCTCTCGGGCCCTTTCCCCCTACTTGTGCTCTTTATTAAAAAAACCTCTTTTTGATTATTAAAAACTTAGTATCGTTTCAAGTTACATTTCCTTGCTTCTTGGTGAAGTTGTAGGTTTTTCCTGTATTTACTGACTGTTATCAACCAAATTGCCTTTTGGGTCCTTGGCTTTCAAAACTTTTAATGAAGTAGTGTTAATCTTTTATTCCTTATTTTCATCTTGCTAAAAGTAAGAGCAGGTTATATAATAGATTCATGGAATTTTGAACATGTACAGGACCATACCTTGTTTCATTCTCTCAATTATAGATGATTCTACCCAGACCCAGGAACTAGGAGTGACTTTCTCTCAAAGTCATACTACCAGTGTATGGCAAGTCAGAGCTAAGATTCCTGGGCTTGTCCCTACATAGAATCAGTTCTGTTTAATTTATTTATTTTAAGAGAGAGAGAGAGAGAGAGAGAGAGAGAGAGAGAAGGGGAAGGGGCAGAGAGTGAGAGAGAGAATCTCAAGCAGACCCTGCACTGTCAGACTGTCAGCGGGGAGCTGATGACACAGGGCTCGAACCCATGATCCGTGAGATCATGACCTGAGCTGAAGGCAAGAGTTGGGTGCTTAACCAACTGAGCCCCCAGGTGCCTCTGTGCATATTGTGTTTTAAACCATTATACATATATTTCCTTGGTTAAAGATATTTTTAGAATTTATATTTGGTGATTAATACTTCATGTTGATTTTGGAAGCTAAATAAAAGAAAAGTAATGCAAATAGTACAACTAGAGCCCCAAAACAATCTAGGCTAGTGGCAGGTCCTAAAATTTAGGGTACATTAGTGTCAACCTGGAGAGCTTGTTTATTTTGAACTGATTTTAGACTTAACAGAAAAGTTGCAAAAATAGTACATGGTTTACACATATTCCTCATCCAATTTTCCAAATGTTAACATCTTACATACTATATAGTACAGTATGAAAAGTAGGAGGGGTGCCTGGGTGGCTCAGTCGTTTGGGTATCCAACTTCAGCTCAGGTCATGATCTCATGGTTTGTGAGTTTGAGCCCTGCATCGGGCTCTGTGCTGACAGCTCATAGCCTGGAGTCTACTTCAGATGCTGTGTCTCCCTCTCTCTCTCTGCCCCTCCCCCATCCACGCTCTGTCTCTCTTACTCTCAAAAATAAACATTTAAAAATTTTTTTTTAAAGAAAAGTAGGAAATTACCATTGGTATAATACTATTAATGAAACTGTAGACCTTATTCAGATTGCGCCATTTTTCCAAAAATACCCTTTTTCTGTTTTAGGATCCCAAATTGATTTACTGGTCATTCTTCCAAGTCTCCTCCAATCTGTGACAGTTCTTCATCTTTCATGACCTTGACACTTCTGAAGAGTATCGATCAATTATTTTGTAGAATGTTCCTTAAATTGGATTTGTCTATTGTTTCCACACAGTTGGAACAAGATTATGTACTTAGGCAAGAATGTGTCCTTCTCAGTGTATCATATCAAGTGGTTCATGATGTTGATAAGTCTTATTACTGGTGATGCTGACCTTGATTTAGTTAAGGCAATCTCTGCCAGGTTTTTCCACTGGAAAGTTCCTGTCTTTCCCTTTGTAGTTAATAAATACTTTAAAACTATGTAAATTTTGTTCCTCCTCACACTTTTGCCCATTAATTTTAACATCCATGTATGGTTATGGAAGTAAATTTAAGCAGGAATTTATCATGTGGATCTTTTTTTTTTCTTTTAATGTTTATGTATTTATTTTGAGAGAGAACACAAGCAGGGGAGGGACAGAGAGGGAGGAAGAGAGAGAATCCATGCTGAGCTCACAATCGATATTGAGATCATGACCTAAGCCTAAATCAGGAGTTGACATTCAACCAACTGAGCTGCCCAGGTGCCTTGTGAATTTCTACTTTTAAAACTTCAAATGCAGCAAGATACTGTTAACATTTTAAATTGCAAAGATGAATTAAGTTAAGATTTTTCAGGAACTATCAATAGAATATTTCTTTTTTGTTTGTTTAAAATGTTTATTTATTTATTTTGAGAGAGAGTGCAAGTGGGGAGGAACAGAGAGAGAGAGAGGGAGAGAGAATCCCAAGCAGGCTCCACACTGTCTGCACAGAGCCTGACTCAGGGCTCAATCTCATAAACTGAGATAATGACCTGAGCCAAGATCAAGAGTCGGATGCTTAACCGACTAAATAGAATATTTCTGGCACCCCGATAGAATATTTCTGCAAGTTGAATTCTCACTGAGCCAGTTTTTTTTAGCTAAGCTTTCTTCCATAAGTTGGTTCCATATACAGTAAAACCTTGGATTGCAAGTAACTTGTTCTACAAGTGTTCTGCAAGACAAGCAAATATTTCTAGTAATTTTTAACTTGATAAACAAGCTATGTCTTGCAATATAAGTAGTATGTGATGCCGAACCTCACATGATCACAACTGAGGCAGTAGTTCTTGAATTTGTTTCGATATACAGGTGCTTTGAATTACAAGCATGCCTGTGGAATGAATTATGCTCACAAGCCAAGGTTTTACTGTATAGGCAAAGAATTTTGAGGTTGTTCTCACATCTTGTATCCAAATTCCCACTAAATAAAATCATTTATTTGCTCCTTATTTTCTTTTATATTTGAAATTTATTCCTTTTATTCTTCACACCCAGTGTGGGGCTTGAATTCATGACCCTGAGATAGAGAGTCGGATACTTTACTGATTGAACCAGCCAGGTGCCCCTATTTTCTTTTAATTACATACTTTATATGAAAAATGGTCCCAAAAACCAAACTGATGAAGTGGGGAAATGAGTTGGGAAGGTAGAAAAGCCCCCCACAGTGGTGTCAATGAGCCGTTTTATGCTCACTCCCAATAGGAGAATCTCTGAGAAGCTGTGTGGAACAAATTCAGATCATCCCAGTTGAGTATGGAAGACTGAAACATTTATCCACCTTCCCCCAGGCCCCTCTGTTTGAGGAGTACCCTTAAAACGTTCATTCCCATATCTCTGGTACCTGTCTGTGTGCGGTTGAGGAAGTTCTGTGGTACTAAAGAAAGCCTCAGGCAGAAAAGAGCTACTTTTTTCTTTTTTAAGAATTTATTTTTAAGTAATCTCTACACCCAACATGGGTTTCATACTCACAGCCGAGATCAGGAGTCGCATGCTCTACCGACTGAGCCAGCCAGGCACCCCTGGACTTATTTATTTATTATTACTTATCCCTTTATTCTGGTAATTGTCTTGAGGGAGATCACTTGGAGGTTTTATTGCACTGTGGTCACTAATGCTGTAGAAGCACCAGAGGGCGCCTCTGAGAGGGTTTCCAGCTCCTGGGAGCTGAGATGGTGTTTGCTCCAGTGCACTACGACTGTTTGGAAGAATTTCACTCCTTGGCTGGAATCCCAATTCTTTTATTTTGGGTTTGGGCTTTGGAAGTATCACCTGAGTGGATGGAAATAACCACTGGGCTAGTTATTTCAATAAAGTTAAATAGAACCAACTGCCTTATCCTAATTGGTATAAACATAATGTTGCTCTCAACACTTTTACACATTAGTGATGATGAAGAATGCACTCAAGACTTTGGATTATCTTTTATTCTATTCTTGTACCAATAATTTCAGAAAACACAAAAAGATTCTCCCTTACTGTTTTTGCATTTAAAATTTACTTAGTATTGAAAAAACTCGAGTGTCATTGATTGTTGAACTTGTGAGCTTAGAATTGACCGGAGGTGACTGTTACCACTCTAAACTTAGGACTTTGCTTTCCCCAGGGCTTATGACTATGGCTTAAAGATAATAGATATTTGGTAAATATTGATCGATTGAATCATTGATCCTAAAGCTTTGAGATCTCAGCCGTACTTCAAGTCAGGGTCTGCCTCCACTCAGAGTCAATTTAATAATCCCCTTTGGGGAAAAATAATAAATATTTCATGGAAGATATGTCTTAATTGTAAGAAATTTTGGATTCTGATATGTCAGAAAAATGTGCACTTTAGTTGGTTCTTCAAATGTTGTGGATCATAGACACTGTGGAAATGTGGTCTATCATCTGGAAACTTTTTTTTTTTTTTAGAGAGAGAGAGAGAGAGCATGAGTGAGGGAGAGGAACAGAGGGAAAGAGAGAGAGAATCCCAAGCAGGCTCCACCCTCAGCACAGAGCTAGACTCGGGACCCGATCTCATGACCCCAGGATCATGACCTGAGCTGAAATCAAGAGTCAGTCGCTCAACTGACTGAGCCATCCAGGTGCCCCATCTCTGGAGCCTTTCCTTAGGAAAACATGTCCATTTGCAAAATCTTGCCTGCAATTCCTGAAGCCCAGCTGCAGAGTTCCTCGGGAAGTCTGAGAACCTTCTGTTACGGCTGCTCTTTTGCCTCCCCATAGTTGCTTGTCTTGGCCACGCAGACATGAAAAGAGGAGATTGTTTCTAAGTGTCTTTTTAAAAATTTTCTTTTCTTTTTATTTCAAGTAGGTTTCATGCCCAGTGCTGAGCCCAATGCTGGGCTTAAACTCAAGACCTTGAGATCATGACCTGAGCTGAAATCAAGAGTCAGATGCTTAACCAGCTGAGCCACCCAGGTGCTCCATGAGACATTTCTAAATATTTTTGTTTTCTTCTCCAGGGCTTATTGACTATAATTTTCATTGCTTCCGGAAGGCCATCCATGAAGTTTTTGAGGTGAGAATGAAGATGGTGAAATCACGAAAAGTTCAGAATCGGCTACAGAAGAAAAAAGGAGCCACCCCCAATGGGACCCCTAATGTGCTGCTGTAGTGAAGTTTCAGGAGTATCTTTTTAAGCCAGACCTTCCAGTGAGGCCACTGAGCTGTGTTGCACTAAAGGAAAAGGAAAAAGAATACGGAACACATGATGTATTCAGTGTAAGAAAAGAAAAATTCCTGCAACCCTCTTGATCTTCTCTTTTTTAAATAAAGTGAGCACTTTGAAGCCAAAACTTGTATTTTAACAATGAAGTAAAATCTGTAATTTCGTTACACAAATGTAAACTTTTATGGTCTGTGGTCAGAAACTCCTGTGTGAGGACTGCCAGGAACTGTATATATTTTGCTCTTTTTCATGTTTTTTTTTTCTTTGAACTTTGATAAAACAACTTTTCTAAGCTTTTTTCTGTACTTGGTGTCAAGGACATGCATACTGTAGTGTAGTTCAGATCTATATGGCAATCAGAAATCAAAAAGCAATGCACTGGCAATGACTTTTTTTTTTTTTAATCACTTTGGGAATCTTTGCTAACAATTGTCGAGAAAAATCATTTTTCAGTGGAGCTGGAACAGATTGGGGCAGCAAGCTCCAGGAGCAATAAGAACTGTCTCCTGTTTATCACTGGTATAAACGGGAGTTTTGTAGAATACTGTTAGCACCAAACTTAACTAAAAATTTCTATAGCTGGGGCAGTACTTCCCGACTCAACAGTTTTTACAAAGCTCTTTACCTCAACACACATCTCTATAATCATTTTCTACAGAGAGGTTGTTCCTTTTTGCTGCATTACTGTTCTTTAGAACCTTTGGGACCAGATTTCCAAAATGGTGCCAATCACTGGAGATTGGTCAAGGTAACATCAGAGGCCACATGGTTTCCCAATTGTAGGTGATTGGTACCTACAGATTTAAAAATATATATACAATTCTGTATGTTCGGCCCTGAGCAATGGGCCTGTTGTTGTGCAACATTTAAAATGTTTGTTGAGGATCATGACCGCAGGGAATGTCTCAGAACTTGAGCGGAGAGCATAATCCTGGTGAGCATGTTTGTCGCCACTGAGCCTCCTGCTCATCTGTGATCGTGTGCCTTGTGGACTCTGCCTGTTCCCACCTTAGGACTGAACTAGAGCTCAGCTTGCTAGCAGCACACTCTGCACAGCTGAAAAGCCATCCTGCAAACCCCTAACGATCAGTGGGAAGAGGACAGCCAGAGGAGGCGTTACAGTTAGCTATGTCTTTGTCTCCATGAAATTCTTCCACTTATGCTTACCTTAGACTATCAGGATGTTAAGAGACTTACTAATCACCCCTCACCCCAGACCATTCCAAGTAGGTAATTCTATGTCCATCCCCAGGGTCAGTGCCCTAAAGCTACTTGTGGGTATTAGAAAATAATTTTATTTATTTATTTATTTTTAAACAGAGACTCCTGAGGAAATCAAAGCTGGTCCTAGCAAAATGTACCAAGTTTCTAAAGTTACTTGCCCTTGAAACTATCTCACTTCCATCTGTAGCTTCCTTCCATCCTCTCTCCTTTACTCCCCAAATCCTATTCCTTTGAGGCTGCTAACTGCAAATGCAAGACTGATTGCGGTTTAAGATTTGAGTCCTCCCAAGGGTCTGTGCATTTTGGAAGGAAATTTCCAAAAATCATTAAGGCGCCCAACTCCCTTCCTCATGATTCCTGCTCAGAAACCTGGGTCAGTAGGAGCCCAGGGTTCCAAAGGAGCCTTTTCCGTAATTTCTAGACCTATATCCTGTTGGATCTTTGGATCTTTGCCAACAGGCTTGGTACATATGGGTTATTCTTATAAATTTAATGCTCTAATATTTTTTACACAATGTTTCTTTTTGATTAAGCAAATAAAGAATCACTTTTCTAATGTGACTTTATCCTAAAGGTAGAGACACTTGCCTATCTGGTAAATCACACATTACTTAGCTATATATATATATATATATATATTGTTGTAACCAGGAGGAGCTTCCATTTTTAAGCTGGGTATATGATGGGTTTTTGTTAAAATGTGCCTTAAAAGTCTATTACTTCAGGAGCAAATGGTTCTTTTGGAGAAAGCAAAAATAATCCTATGGCATAGGACCCAAGTTCATGGTAGTAAGTGCACTCTTTGATTAATCACACACTAATCCATAGATTACTGCCTCAAACCTGTAAGCATGGTAATGACCTCTTAGTTAAAGACAGATGTAGGAGTTATGTCTAAGAGTTCAATTTTTGAAGTCTGTGCTATTGGAATTACAAGATCTCTTTGATTCCTTTCACATTTTATTTCTGATATGGAACTTGGGTTACTGCGATTCGTATGACCATATTTAGGTCTCAAATCTAATGCTATAAATACAAAGCCCAAATACATGGCTACGGTGATGCCCTGGAACATTTTTGCTCCTTTTCAAGGGTTGAGAACTTGACCTACAGGTTTCTGGGGCAATTAGAACTTCTGTGTAGAGGTGAGACTGAATTACCACCTTTGGTTATTTTTAGTGATAAAAATTAGTGTGTATGACCAGGGTAGAGTGTTTCTGAAGGAATAAGTAAAAAACTGATTGGCATTCACAGTGTTATTTTGTGAACATAATATATTTTGGACCCTTAAATATAAAATGACTAAGAACTCAGCAATATTGTTAAATACGGGTTATATGCTAACTCTGTTTGAGACATACTCCAGAAAAATGGCTAAACTGTCTTGATTATTAAAGTATGGTATGCATTTAACTTCTATAGACTGGTTGTAATTTGTAATCAAGCATCGTATTATGTTTTACTTTAAGCCATACATCATTTGTAATTATTGGTAAACCGTTGCTTTCAAGAATGTTAACAGCCAATTGAAAAGCATGTGTCATGCTCATGATTTGGGAAGGCTCTCATTTTATTTCAAGCATATTCATAACTAATCATTCTGGGAGCAGAATATTCTCTTGGTGAAGCGTAGGTATGGTCCTTCCTACTTGTGTGGTTGTATCCCATACAGGAGTATCATTGCTTCACTGGCCCTGCTGGGTCCCTTTAGTAAAATGTTTGTCCTGATTAATTTCCATTTTATGGAAATGAAGGTAAACTACTCTACTTACATTGGATTTACACTTTTATTTTTATATTGTGAACACCCTTATCCATATTTTTGATGGGAACGTGACTGTTTGGAATGTAGAACTGGTTTTTCAGTAAACTTCAGATATTAATTCTTGCTTCTCTGGCCCTAGTCCCTAGCTACCTGGGAATTATTTTCCAAACAGTCCACCTTATCGATTCTGCCTTGCTTAGTAAGATTCCACTCTGTGATGACTTTGACAGATACCTAAGAGTTCCCAGAAAAGACTAGCCTTTAGATGTTACATCTTCTATATGAAATTCTGTTTCTGGTTGGAAAACCTACTAAGATAATATTCTTCTATGGTTTTTTATCAGTGGTGATGTTGAGTTTAGGAGAAAGAAAATTGTCTTGAACAGAATTACTTACTGATAACATGATTGAGTGCACACAATATTTCATAAGTGCTTTTATGTAAGTTATCTTCATAAACCCAAGAGGGGGTACTATTATCACTATCTTACAGATGAGGCAACTGAGGGTAGAGGGATGAAATCCCTTGGTCAAGATCATATAAGTAGTAAGACAGAAGGGCCGGAGTCTGCCTGGAGAGTCCACCCTCTCAATACTGCTCTAAGCAGCCAGACCACATGTCCCTTTAAGTAGCCTCCCTTCACAAATCTGAAGACGGGGACTTGAAGTTTAGGATTTACTGCTGCGTGGGCTTATGAAGGCTAAAATGCTGGGATATTAAAAAAAAACACCTTTTCTTACACGAGAACCAATATGAGCAGCTCTAAATGTACTTCAAGATTATGCGTTTTTCTTCCTAATCCATTAAATAACTCTACTGCCGAAAATCATATTAACAGATAGTGTTTAAATGTCAGAAGAGAATTCAAATACCTTGTCCAGACTTTTGGTCTTCTAAGAAACCAAAGTATATGAAATTCTGAGAAAACCAAGAGAGAATAAGCCTTTGAGCTTAGCTGTATTTAACCTTTTACTTCATTTTTAATATGTGTAACCATATTTATAGAAAACAAAACACTGATCTGGATTAAAATCCAAAAAGATACTTTTCAACCCTAACCTTTTCTTGAGATGCAGACCTATATTTAAAATTGCCATTAGCATACTTTTGCTGTCATCTTCTATTAGGGGACCCTTAAATCTAACATGTCCAAAAATTGAACTTGCTTCCTTCTTGCTAAATCTCCTCTTTCTATGGTGGTAGGACTATACTCCCTGTGGTGCCTGCCAGAAATGTAGGCCTCCTTCTTGGCTCTTCCTTCCTGTTCACCCTTTCAACCACCCAGTTCTTTCAGCTCAGCCTTACAAGCTTTTTTTTTTTTAATAGTTTTTTTTTTTTTTAAGTTTATTTATTTTGAGACAGACAGAGACAGCATGAGCAAGGGAGGGACAGAAAGAGAGGGAGAAAAAGAGAATCCCAAGCAGGCTCTGCACCGTCAGCACAGAACCCGATGTGGGGCTCAAACCCTAGAAACTGTGAGATCATGACCTGAGCCAAAACTGAGAGTCTGACCCCTAACCAGCAGCCTTACAAACTTCTATTCAATCTATTCGTCTCTTTTGCCATTATCCTGCTTTAGATCACCATCTCCTCTCTCTGGATCTTAATAACCTCTCAACTAACGTCTCTCCACCTCATCCATCCATTCTCCACACAAGACCCAGAGTGACTGTTCTACACCACAGTTCTGACCACATCACTCCCTTGCTTAACACCCCTCATAACTCTCCATTATAGATCTCAGTCATACTCCTCAATACAGTTTGCAAGAACCTGCTTCCCAGGTTTTTACTTCCCTCTTCAGCCATGGCTCGTTTTCCCTCAACAGAGCTGAACCAGAATGCCCATACAGTGCATGGTAAATAAGAGGATCCATGAGTTTTGATTCTTTTCTTTGTTAGTCATTTTCTGAGGGAAATGATAATTGTTTTTCATTCAATAGTTACTGATATGACACTTTTTATATGCTACGTGTTTTTTTTTTTTAACTTTTTAATGTGTATTCATTTTTGAGAGAGAGAGCGAGAGCAGGGGAGGGGCAGAGGGAGAGGGAGACGCAGAATCTGAAGCAGCATCCAGGCTCTGAGCTGTCAGCACAGAGCCTGACACGGGGTCTCAAACCCACGAACCATGAGATCATGACCTAAGCCAAAGTCGGATGCTCAACAAACCGAGCCACCCAGGCGCCCCTACGAACACCTATTAAGGTGTTCTTAATAAAATACCTAAATGGCAGATTCTGGAGATGCAAGGATTTTAATAATAGAAAATAAAGCACTTTATAGAACTGTAGGAGTTGACCCTTTATGGAATCCATTTTAAACTTTTTGTTGTGAGCCACAATAAATATAATTCACATTGCAAACTATCACATACTCACACTTATAAATATTACTTTTTAAAAAGATTTTATTATATTTTTAAAGGGTTTATTTTTTTAAATATTTTTAATGTTTATTACTTTAAAAAATTTTTTAATGTTCATTTATTTTTGAGAAAGAGACAGAGCACAAGCAGGGGAGGTGCAGAGGGAGAGGAAGACATAGAATCTGAAGCAGGCTCCAGGCTCTGAGCTGTCAGCACAGAGCTTCACATGGGGCTTGAACTCAGGAACCACAAGATCATGACCTGATCCGAAGTCAGACATTTAACCAACTGAGCCACCAGGCGTCCCAAGAGTTTATTTTTAAGTAATTTCTACACTCAGTTGGGGTGCCAACTCACAACATGGAGATTAAGAGTCACACTGTCGGGGCACCTGGGTGGCTGAATTGGTTAAGCCTTTGACTTTGGCTTAGGTCATGGATCTCAATGGTTCGTGAGTTCAAGCCCCATGTCTGGCTCTCTGCTGTCAGAGCCTGCTTTCAGATCCTTTGTCTCCTCTCTTCCTTACGCCTGCTTGCACTCTCTTTCTCTTTCTCAAAAATAAAATAAAACATTAAAAAAAAAAAAAAGAGTTGCACTGCCCACCACCTGAGCCAGCCAGGCACCCCTTATAAATATTACTTTTTCAAAAATCTCACAAAGTAGGGACGCCTGGATCTTAACCATCCAACTTCGGCTCAGGTCACGATCTCACATTTCCTGAGTTCGAGCCCCACATCGAGTTCTGGGCTGACAGCTCAGAGCTGGAGCCTGTTTCAGATTCTGTCTCCCTCTCTCCCTGCCCCTCCCCTGCTCGTGCTCAGTCTCTCTCTCTCTCAAAAATAAATAATAAACATTTAAAAAAATCTCACATAGTATTATTCCTTCTACATGCAATGCATTCTAGTATTTTTTTATTTCCTTTTTGAAAAAGATGTCACAATTCACTAATGGGTCATGCTCTATTTGTAAAGCATTGCTGGAACGAATGAATCCATTTGCCAGATCAGAGATACCTGAGGACTTTCTTTCTAGCCTAAAATATTTTCTTTCCCTAATGTTTATTTATTTTTGAGAGACAGAGACAGAACATGAGCAGAGGAGGGACAGAGAGAGAGGGAGGCACAGAATCCAAAGCAGGTTCCAGGCTGTGAGCTGTCAGCACAGAGCCCGACGCAGGGCTCGCACCCACAAACCATGAGATCACCACCTGAGCCAAAGCCAGACACTTAACTGAGCCACCCAGGCGCCCCTCCTGTTAATTTTAAAATCTTAACAAACCTAGGGGAAATTCTGAGGAAGTTCTTGAATTTTCCTTTCACTTAATCAGGGCTTTCTGCTGTTTACCAGAGTAGTTGTACTTTCCATTGCCATCCCTTGGACTTTTTTTTTTTAATTTTTTTTTAACGTTTATTTATTTTTGAGACAGAGAGAGACAAAGTATGAACAGGGGAGGGTCAGAGAGAGGGAGACACAGAATCTGAAACAGGCTCCAGGCTCTGAGCTGTCAGCACAGAGCCCGACGCGGGGCTCGAACTCACGGACCGTGAGATCATGACCTGGGCCGAAGTCGGCCACTTAACCGACTGAGCCACCCAGGCGCCCCGCTTGGACGTTTTTGTATGCTGGGTTGTAGGGGATTTATGAGGCTGCTGTCCTGGCAAGATCATCATTTACTGTAGACTCTATCCTTGACTATAATAAATAGTTAACTTTACCGGGATTTTAGGGACTCATGAATTTACATCTGACTTCTATGTGGTCCTTTGTTAAATCAGATGATACTGGTATTACCCAATATGGAGGTTGCATGAGTTTTGCCCTTTTGTAGTATTTTGAGACTCCCAAGAAGCAGGTGAGCAAGGCTCTTCCCCATGAAAGAGACGTGATCTGCTGCTACACTCAGGGTGGAGGAGGGCATTAACTAGTGTTGGGCTGCCTGAGGTCTTGACCACCCTGCTTCTTCAATCTTACTAATCAACGGCTGGGGCAAGGAGGATCTTTCTAGTTTCTCAAAACTGAGCAAAAAAAAAAAAAAAAAAAAACAACAAACCCCCCCCACACAAAAAAAACCCACTTAAGACCCTTCCCCTGAATGGCCAACTACAGTTGACCTCAGTTTCTTCCAATGCTAATGCAGGCCACCCCAAGATGAGCCACTCTAGTGTGAAGACTGAGCTGAAGGCAATCAAGACCTTTCAGGCTCAAGAGAAACTTCTGTCCTTTCCTTAACCACAGAGAAGAATCTAAATTGGGGGTATTTCCCAGAATAAGCATAATTATCAGAGATAGTTTTTATCTGAGTGACCCATCTGTATGGTAGGGCAAACATTTTATTACCAAACATCTGCATTACTTTTTATTGCCCTGTTAAGTGCATTCTTCCCTTGAAGCTCCAGATCCCCACCCACTTCTCCTTAGTTCAGAATGACATATAGAACTCATTTTGCCTGACTTTAGAGTTTCCATGTCTGTGTGGATGCCCCATACACATGATATAAAATTTGATTTTCTTCTGTTTATCTGTCTCATGTCAATTTGATTCTTAGTTCAACCAGAAGGACCTTGAAGGGGACAGGAGTTCTTGCCACCAACACTTGCCCTCACCACCTGTGTGGAGAATTCCATTTCTCCTCCTACAAGCTGATTCTGGTTGCTGCCACCTTCCATTATTGCCTAAGTCCCTGTGACTGCTGCCCAGTCTTTGCTTGCCTCTGGCCTTGCAGAGAGCTCATGACGGTAATGCCCTGCCTTCATCAAGTAGTCAGTAACCAGGAACAAACTCCGGACTTCTCCCAGACTTCTACAAGCGACCTCAGTCACCTCCCTTCCATGGGAAGCAGCCAGTAAAGGGGCTGACTGGGAGGGGCCAGTCCTAGATATCTTTCCATCTCAGTGGGAGAGGAAGGAACTCAGATTAATAAGGTGCAAGAAAAAGCACCATCAAATTCATGTCCTACCATTTCATTTAATGCTCAAGGCCAGAGCTTTCCAAAGTTCTTGGATCGTAAGAATCACCTAGGGTGTTTAAAAACATAAATTCTCATCTCTACTCCAGCCTTCTTGAATCTGAATCTCTGGGGAGAGGTCTAGGAATTTGTATTTTAAATATGTATCCTAGGCAAGTCTTATAAATTGGGAGACATTGTTTGGCCTTATAGCTGTTAAAAGGGATGAGAAGCAGAGATGATGGAAGACTAGGGTTAGAATCACTAGGGGAGCTTTCTTCACTCTTCCACTCCTCCATTAACACACATACACACGCACACAAACATGTGTACACACACACACACACACACACACACACACGTCTCCAGCGTTAGTTTCTTTTTCCAATTGGGTTATGTAGCTTTTAAAATCCAATTTATTTAATCAACAATGTGAATGTAAACTTTTTTTTTTTTTTTTTTTTTTTTTTTTTACGAGAGAGAGCGAGCGAGTGTGCAAAAGCAGGGGGCGGGGAGAGGCAGAGGGAGAGAGAGAATCTTAAGCAGGCTCCATGCTCAGCTTGGAACCAGATGCTGGGCTCGATCCCATGACCCCAGGATCATGACCAGAGTAGAAATCCAGACTCAGGCACTCAACTGACTGAGCCACTCAAGTGCCCCTTGAATGTAAACTTTTATAGATGTAAATTAAATAATTTAAAAAGTCTGGTTAAATTGTTAAATTTTTTTAATGTTTTATTTATTTTTGAAAGAGAGTGCGTGAGCGAGCGGGGAGGGGCAGAGAGAGAGAGAGAGAGAGAGAGAGAGAGAGAGACACACAGAATTCCAAGTAGGCTCCAGGCTCTGAGATGTGAGCACACAGCCCAATGTGGGACTTGAACTCACAAGCCGTGAGATCATGACCTGAGCCAAAGTCAGATGCTCAACCAACTGAACCACCCAAGTTCCCAAACCATGCGTTACTTTAGATAGTTAAATATTTATTCATATTAAAATAACAAATTATAAAATGGTATTACAAAAACAAATTAACAAAATGGTATTAATAAAAAAATTTCTTCCCCACTCAAATCATTTTATTTAATTCTTCACAGGCATCTTGTACAGCAGGGTTTTCATCATCATGGGAAATTTTGAATCATCTAACAGTTTCCTCTTGGCTGTTTAAGAAAGAATGTTTAAAAAAAAAAAAAAGAGTATTTCCCCCCCAACCCAAATTCTAGTTAGGTAACATACAGTGCAGTATGTTTCAGGAGTAGAATTCAATGATTCATCACTTACATACATTGCAACAGCTGCCCCCTTAACACCCATTAGCCCACCCCTACCTACATCCCTTTACCAACCCTCAGTTTGTCCTCTATCTTTAAGAGTCTCTTAAGGTTTGTTTCTATCTTTCTTCCCCCTCCCATACGTTCATCTGTTTCGTTTCTTAAATTCCATGTGCGAAATCAGATGGTATTTGTCTTTCTCTACTGACTTATTTTGCTTAGCATAATTCCCTCCAGTTCCATCTGCGTAGTTGCAAATGGCAAGATTTCATTCTTTCTGATGGCTGAGTAATATTCCATTGTATATATAAACCACATTTTCTTTATCCATTCATCCATTGATGGACATTTGGGCTCTTTCCATAGTTTGGTTATTGTTGATAATGCTGCTATAAACATCAGGGAGCATGTACCCCTTCAAATCTGTATTTTTGTATCCTTTGGAATAAATACCTAGTAGTGCAATTGTTGGATTGTAGGGTAGTTTTATTTTTAACTTTTTGAGGAACCTCCATGCTGTTCTCCAGAGTGGCTCTACCAGTTTGCATTCCCACCAACAATGCAAGAGGGTTCACCCAAAAAGAACATGTTTTAAATTGAATAGGATACTGTCAGTGGAGATATTATGGGGTCTCCAAAAACCATTTGTTAAACATCAAGCAGGTATGTTTCCCCCCTCTATATTCACGATCTCCACAAATAAGTACTTCTTACGTTTCTCTTTTCAGTGACTTTTTAAAAAGCCTACTAATAATGATCTCCTATGCTTATTCTCCAAGGTCGTACCCTCAGGAATGTCTTCACCTTTCCCCCATAATTTTTTAGGTAACCCTTATTAGAAAACTGCCATTGCTCGAGGCCCTTTCAAGACATATTGTCTTCCTGAAGAGTACTTTGTTCAAAAAGGACAAAGACAAAAACTTAAGGCAACTCTTTTTTCTGAAGAATGGTATCTTGGAAAAATTTTACTTCCTATTCTGGCATATATGCTATATGTTTCCATTTAAGAACATCTGCACCTAAACCTAACATCAGTTTCCAGGGAAGTGAGACTGGCCCGGCCGTTCTCTCACAAGAGGCTAGAAGGTAGGCGGAGTGGTGGCATACCTGCACCTTGCGGTTATTTTGTGCTAAAAGGATAAACTGTAGGGAAGTCCAGGACTGCTTTTTAGAAGATGATGACTTGGCTGTTATTCAAAGCTTGCAAACTGGATTTTAATGGGAAGCAGCATTGAGTTGTTAGTTCTAAAGATGGTAATAATATTCCTGAAATGCCTTGGGGCTGCAGAATTTCTCTACAAAGTTTTGTAATTTGTGTGTGCGTTGAGCATTGTCTGTAGACTGAAGAAAGTTTCACATCTTTATCAACTATGACTTTTTGGAAGATTGTGGATGCTGCAGTGGTGAAAAAAACACAAATTTGTTTAAAAGTATTCGACTCACACTAATTTTTTGCCATTTTGCAATTTCCCAATGAATAGAAACTGAAACTGCTCTCAGGGTAGACAGCAGAGTTCTAAGTTATTCAGGCGAGTTTGTAGATGACCAAGTTTCTTCCATCAGCAAGTGCCTAAAAAGGTTCAGAGAATGACACATTGGCGTGGCAGGGTAGGGGCCATAAGAAAAAAGGCATAGGCAGAGTGGCAGAGGGACAGCAACCATCTGTCCTGAAGAGCAATTCGGAGAGGACCCAGGAAGAGGGAGAAGACACAGTTGCTGGCACATCACAAAGTACCTGTTCTTTCATCCATGAGCAACTAGCTTTATCTTAGTGGCAGGTGTTTCCTTAACAGCTAAGATTAGAAACGAATGATCCCTTGTTAAACTCATCAGTTCGTCAGAACTAGGGAGTAAGCAATATGAGCACTGTAATTTTTGCTTTTAATTTTAAAAGCGTCTATATTGTGAGGGGCACCTGGCTGGCTGAAAGAGCATGTGACTCAGTCTCAGGGTTGTGAGTTTGAGCCCCATGTTGGGTGTGGAGATTAAAGGAATAGTTTTTAAAAATGAAAGCACTTTTATTGTGAAAAAAAAACAAAAAACAAAAAACCAAAGATATGCAATCCATGTAAACAAAGCAAAACTACAGTACTAAGCAGGTTTCTTTTTCTTCATTTTTCATATCAAGAACCATAATTTGGGGGAAGATGTCAGATAATTCAAAACTATGGCAGCAAATTGGGTCTCCAAAAAAGTGTTAAAGAAAGTCACAGTAAAAATGATTTTAATAATGTTGCAAACAAATGTTTACTACTATATTTACTACTTTTATTAATGGGAAAAATATTTTTAAAAAAATGTTTATTTTGAGAAAGAGAGAGAGAGGGAGAACACATTTGGGACCAGGGGAGGGGCAGAGAAAGGAGAAGAGGGAGAATCTCAGGCAGGCTCTTCACTGTCAGCGTGGAGTCCGACACGGGGCTTGATCCCATGAACTGTGAGATCATGACCTGAGCCAAAATCAAGAGTTGGCTGCTCAACCAACTGAGCCAGCCAGGAGCCCCAAGCATTTCCATTTTCAAATGGTGGTGGGAAAAAAGACCTTGCATGACACAAAATAGCCTGATTCCTTCCTAGTGTAGCAAAAACAATCCAGGTTTCAGACCCAAAAGACCTGGACTTGAATCAGGGTTCTTCCACTTCCTAAACAGCCTTGGACAAGATGCTGAAACTTTTAAGATTTCAAAGTATTCAAATCGAGAAATAAATAAAATTCTAGAAAAATTTGTTTTCATCAATATGATAAAAAAAAAATAGCATGTTAGAAGTAGAAGAACTTGTAATGTAGTGGAAAAAACTGAGAATTAAAGTAAACTGCTTTGGGGAGCCTGGCTGGCTCAGTCAGTACAGAATGTGACTCCTGATCTTGGGGTTGTGAGTTCAAGCTCCCAGTTGGATACAGAGATTACTTAAAAAAAAAAAAAAATTGGGGCGCCTGGGTGGCGCAGTCGGTTAAGCATCCGACTTCAGCCAGGTCACGATCTCGCGGTCTGTGAGTTCGAGCCCCGCATCAGGCTCTGGGCTGATGGCTCGGAGCCTGGAGCCTGTTTCCGGTTCTGTATCTCCCTCTCTCTCTGCCCCTCCCCCGTTCATGCTCTGTCTCTCTCTGTCCCAAAAATAAATTAAAAAAAAAAAAATTGCTCATGGTGCCTGGGTGGCTCAGTCGGTTATGTGTCGGACTTCGGCTCAGGTCATGATCTCATGGTCCATGAGTTCAAGCCCCATGTTGGGCTCTGTGCTGACAGCTCAGAGCCTGGAACCTGCTTCAGATTCTGTGTCTCCCTCTCTCTCTGCCCCTCTCCTGCTTGTGCTCTATCTCTGTCTCAAAAATAAATTTTAAAAAAATTGCTCATTTTTCTGAGACCTCAACTGCCTTCATCAGTAAAATGGGTATAAATAACCTACGCTGCTGTCAGTATTGTTGTGAAGAATAAATTAATTGATGTATATCAGGTGCCCAGTACTGGGCCCAATACACAGTAGATGCTCAGAATAGTCCTGGCCTTGCTCCTAGGATGCAAATGAAGATGAGTGGTAGACCTGCACTTCACAGGACTTCTTTAGAAAAGAGGAACCATATAGGGCAACAATAGTAGTTGTAAATAAATAAACTTTTCTCTATAAACGTTTCTGCTGAGAGAAATCTTTCAACTGGCTTGCTAGAGGTCTTTGCTCTTGCAACAACTTTAATAAACTTTAACATGTGCCCATGAACTACACTGTCAGAATAAATTTTTTTGTTTTTAACCAAGAAAGGAGAGATTATAATTCCTATGGAGCCAGTCTGGTGGGGGAAAGAAGCCTGTTAAGGAGCAAGAATTCTTTGTCTCTTTTCAGGGAGCAAGAACTCCTGTTCCCTTCAAGGTCCTTCTAGCAGGACTAGGAATCAAATTGACACGAGACAGATAAACAGGAGAAAATAAAAGTTAACAGCGTACATACAGGGAATTCACATAGACATGGAAACTCCAAAGTCAGGCAAAATGAGGCTTGTATGTCATCCTGAACTAAGGAGAAGGGCTCCAGGTCTGGGACTTCAGAGGAAAGGAAGGCACTTCACAGGGCAATAAGGAGAACAGATGTTTGGTTATTAGACGTTTGCTCTGCAATACAGATGGGTCACTCAGATAAAATTTATCTCTGCTAACAATCCTTTTTCTGGGAAATACCCCCAATTTAGATTTTTCTGTGTGGTTAAGAGACGGACAAAAGTTTCTCTTCAGCTTGCAGGGTCTCAAACGCCTTCAACTCAAAATAATCCATATGTCAAGTGGCACATTCTCGGGCCGGGGGGGCTATCTTGAACCTCTTCAGCACTAAGGAGCAGACTAGGTGGTAGTATCTTCTAAAAAGAAAAGAAAAATGTCCCACTCTCAGTGCAGAGGAAATAAAGGAGGAGAGCCCCCAGAGACTACAGCATTCAGAATTTGACCGACCTGCAGGATGAGTAACTGAAAGGCTCCTAATGCTTTCAGAACTCTGTTTCCTTAGGTATCAGATAGGAATGATAATACCTGTTTCACAAGCCTCTTCATTGTGAGGCCTATTGCCACTGGCTTTTGCAAAACTGTCAAATGTTAGACAATTTGAAGATCTAATAACAAAGAATGAAAAAATGAACGAAGCAGCACATTGGGGTTTGGTTTGGTTTGCGCATCTCAGCCAATCTGATTATCCCTTTACTTTTCAGAAAACAACAACATGGAAAGGCTTGAAAGATATCATCTAATTTTATTTTAGATATCCTCCATTTCTTCCCTTCCCTCCCAATTTCACTCTTTACAAAAGGTTGCTGGTACAATTCTTCATATAACAAAATGTAACTTGGCCAGCAGGATTAACCCTTCTTCATCTCACCTAGAATTCCTTCCTTCCCTCTTCATCCTCCCTAGTCTGCCAATCCCTCCCTCTTTCCTAAATTCTCGCCCCTCCTTTAGGCCTTCAAGAACCCAAGCCCTCTTTCTCTTAATCCCATTTTTTCCATAATGAAGCATGAACTGTGTCCTCTGAGGTTCAACCTTACGTATTTGTATGCTTTCCCGCAAATTCAACGTAATTCCCTTAGTTTTATTTGGCAAGTCACAATTATTTATAACTATAAATAAGTGCTTACAAGTGTCTTGCACATGATGACATTATCTTAAAAAAACTGTTCTAAAAATCCTACTCCATTCCTTTATCACTGGATTTTTCCCTTCCGCACGTAACTGTTCCCACTCCCATCAGCTATACTGGATCACAGACAAGGCTGTGCAGCGCGCGGGCAGCCGGAGCCCGGGCCCCTCTGGACTCTCAGGCCCGGGCTCCAGGAGCCCACCGGCGGCGAGTAGGCCTGGGCCGCTTCCGGCCGCGCCGTTCTTCCGTAATACCCGCGAGCGCCGGGGGACCCCGGACAGGCCCGGCAAAAGGTCGGCTTCCGCTGGGCCTGGGCGAGGGGCAGACGAGGGCGCCGTACGCTTTTGCAGACCCCGGAGCGCTTTCCGCGGGGCCAGCGGCGACTACGCAGTGACGGACGCCGGAGCCGGCCGACCGACCGCCACGAAGCGACCGCCACGTCAGGGCAACTTCACAAAACCCGGGCGAGGGCGGGTGACGCAGGCCGGGCGGCCGCGGCGGGGTTGGGCCCGGGGCCAGACGGGAAAGCTTACCTCCAGCCCGGGCGCCCGGTACAGCGACTCCCCGGCCGGCGCCGGCGCCTGCCCCGCCCTCAGGGAGGCGGGGGAGCCGCGGGGGAGGCGGTGCCATCGCGAAGCCCGCGCCCCGCCTTCACCCTCCTGCCTGCAGTCGGGGCCGGGGCTGGGCGGCGTCTGCGGAGGCTCCCCCGGCCTGGCCCAATCGGCCTGAGCCGCGCTTTCACACCGGCGGCGGCGCGGAAAGGTGGAGGCGGCTGGCCGGGAGGCCGGAGCCGGGCCAGCGATCCGCCATGGAGACCCGCTACAACCTGAAGAGCCCGGGTGAGCAGGGCTGGAGGCGGTGGGCGGCGCCGGCGGGTGGCCGGGGAGGGCGGAGTGACCCCGGACCCCGGGTCGGGCGCTGCGGTTCCCTCGCGTCCGCCGCCACTCGCGGCTCCGCCCCGGGTTTCGCGCTCTACGCGAGACCGCCGCTTGCCGGGATGGTGCAGGCCGCAGGGCGGCCGGGCGGGCACCGGCTGCCAGTCCGGGGACTGGCCAGTTCCCCGCAGTACCTGGACTTTCCCTTTCCTCTTGTTGGTTGCGTAGTGCTGGGTCATAAACTCATATCTAAGAACAGATGTAAAGATGATGTCTGTGGGTAATAGTTAACAGCGCCGTGCCGTCGGTACCTGCACCCTGAACACCGACCGTCGTTATCCTTTCGTCGCTGCCACCGGACTTATATTAGCTGTTTCACTCACTTACACGTGAGGATTTGGTTGTTTAAATATCGCCTTTGCAGCATTTGGGGGCAAATAGAATTAAAGACCTAGAGGAAATACTCTGTATTAAACCAACTAACCAAAGCGCTAAGAAAACTAGTTAGATGAGCCAAGCCCTTTAGTGCTTAACCATGATTTTTGCCATGCCGACTAACATGATATATATCTATATTCGGTCATAAAGACTTATTTTTCTGTACTTAGTGCCCCTGCTTCATTTACAAAACAGCCCAAACAGTCCTAGCCTCAAGTTCTTTTCTGGTGCATTATGAAGATGCACGAAAATCAAGCAGCTCTCTCATATTAAGGCAGGCTGGAAATGAACCACTAGTTTCTGTAAATGGTATTTATTCTATGTGTACCTTGATAAAATTGTCAGGAGGGACAAACTCCACAGTTCAGCTCTAAAATGATATTCCTAGAATATTAGTGGTGGTTTGGCCAAATATTGCTGCTGTTTATTTTTTCATTACAAGAAAGCATCTTTTCATTAGGAATCAGTAAGATTAGCATCTTTATGGAAAGAGCGGACATGTGAGTCTTTGATTTTTAAAAAATACTTAATATGTAGAAACTCCAGAAAAGCTTGAGGTTATTGATTGAGCAGAGCTTTGTTAGCTTGAGTGCTTTCAGGCTGAGAAATGTTCTTAGGTGACCAAGTGTGTAGAATGGGTCATACCATGTATGGGCCCATAGACTCCTTTAAAATCTAGTGAAGGCTATGGGCTTTCCAAGAGATGCATTTATACAATTCAATTTCAGTTTGGTTAATGGCTCTCCATTCCCCATCTCTTAAGAACACTAGAGGGGAAAAAGGGGAAAATAAAAGACAAAGAGGGAAAGAAAACTTTGGTTTTAAGGATAGATGGTAGAATGCTTAAATTGTTTAGATTGTTGTAGATTATTTTTTATGTTTATTTTTGAGAGAGAGAGAGACAGAGCGTGATCAGGGGAGGGGCAGAGAGAGAGGCAGACCCAGAATCTGAAGCAGGCTCCAGCACAGATCTGAGCTGTCAGCACAGAGCCTGATGTGGGCTCGAACCCACGGACGGTGAAATCATGACCTGAGCTGAAGTCATACACTCAACCACCTGAGCCACCCAGGCGCCCCTAGATTGTTGTAGATGTAAATAAAACTATATGGGTAAAAATGTATGGTGACTCTGGGGGCTCCTGGGTGGTTCAGTCGGCTAAGTGTATGACTTTGGCTCAGGTCACGATCTTGGATCTTGCCATTAATGGGTTCGAGCACTGTATCGGGCTCTGTGTTGACAGCTCAGAGCCTGGAGCCTGCTTCAGATTCTGTGTCTCCCTCTCTCTCTGCCCCTCCCCTTCCTGCTCCCACTCTGTCTCTCTCTCTCTCACAAAAATAAACATTAAAAAATTTATAAAAATTAAAAAAAATGTACCGTGGTCACAGGATACCAAGTTCCTTGGGATAGCTGAGATACTTGATGGAGTGTCCAGAGAATAATGCAAATATGAGTAATAATGCAGTTTGGAAGGGAAAACTGGTGGATCCAAAGACATTGTTTTTAATAGCACATTGCTCAGTTTTCTTTTTTTAAGTTTATTTATTTTGAGAAAGAAAGCACAAGTGGGGGAGGGGTAGAGAGAGAGAGGGAGAGAGAGAATCTCAACTAGGCCCTGCACTGTCTACACATTGCTCAGTTTTGATAGGTTATCATGCCTGAGGTTATGAAAAGCTTTTAAAATTCTCCAGAATTTTGGGGCACCTGGGTAGCTAGTCCATTAAGTGTCTGACTTTTGATGTCGTCTCAGGTCATGATCTCATGGTTTGTGGTATTGAACCCCACGTCCGGCTCTGCACTGATAGCACAGAACCTTCATTGGATCCTCTCTCCCCATCTCTCTCTGCCCCTCCCCCGCTTCCTGCTTGTGCTCTCCCTCTCAAAATAAATAAACAAACTTAAAAAAATTCTCCGGAATTTTGTGCATTTCCAAAGTATCTGATCTGTCAGCCGGCTGAGCTTTTGTGGACATGCTTCATGCTGTGTTGTAAATTGCTTCCTCTTTTTGGTATCATTTCCTCAAAGGTGGTGGTGTTGTTCTACCTGAGATCATTTTTTAAAATCTTTTTTATTAGTTACTCTGTGGATCATTTGGAGTTCATGGTGAAGGTGAATTAGATGAGATATGGGACTTACCAGAAATGCTAGTAAACATGGTGAAAATGCTTCCTTTGTTTTATTCTCAGTCGTGTGGTATTTTTAGAGTAATCCATGTGTGAAAGAAAGTGATTAAAAGCACTTCACAATGGAAGAGATATAACTCTTTCTAATTAGACATATGCATGGCACAATTAGGAGAATACACATAACTGGTAAAGGGCCAGTGTGCTAGTATGTGGCTAGTACGTATGTTCAGTTTGTAAGTGGGAAAACATATTTCTTTGTGATTTTTCTGGAATGGACTTGTGGTTAGGGGTAAAGTTCTGTGTGGAGCTACCTCATTAAGCCTCTGACTTAGCTCATCAGTGGTTGTTCTGGATCAAGCTCCCTGATCCCTTTTTGGGTCTGCTCTGGCCAAGGTAGTAGGATTTCAGAATACAAAGTAGGGTGACCTATGTGTAGAGAACTCTTGTGGTAGCTTTCTTCAGAAGGGGTCTATGGCCGTGTTCAGGAGGTGATTGGTGAGAGACTGGAGCAAAGGCACCCACTGTCTGCACCAGAAACCTGGGAGCTGTTCTAGCCATATACCCTTAGTGTTGGCTGGACCTTCATGCTAATTATTCTCAAGCTTTAATGTCCAATTCAGCCCTTTTCCTAGGCTGTAGTATACCTGGAATTACTGGTGATTCAACATCTTCACCCAGATTTCCCCCACACTGAAAAAATCTTTATGAGGTAATAAAAAACCAAACTCATCAGTTTACTCTCCTCCTCCAGAGTCCCCTCATCCCTTATTCCAGGACTGACAGCAACTAGGCACCCATGGGAATTATCTTTGATCTCTTGGTCTACTCCTTAGTCTACCCCCTACCCTGGAACGAACACCACACACCCACACCCACACCGACACACACACACACACACACACACACACACACACACACACACAGGCATACTTGCATGGGTGCCAGTATACACACACACATATTTATTCAGTCACTTTTGTCACCAGCTCCAGTAAAACAAAAAACAAAACTGATTAGATCAGTCCTTAAATTGAAAAAATTTCAATGTCCTCCTAATAGCTATGGATAACATTAAAAGTAAAGTGTTCAGTTTGGTCTACATGGCTGCTCACGATTTGATCCTTGTCTTTCTCACCAACCTAGTCGAGACTACTACAACTGTGCTCCGTTGCTTTTTTATTTTTTTTCCCTCTTTTGCATTTTTGCCATGTATCCATTTCACCCAAGTGACTATCCAGATGGAGTAGCTCTTCTCACCTGTATGCCTTGGTCCCTGTTGAAAGCTCTGCTTGGCATGGCTTCCCTTTAATCCATTGGAAATTCCTATTCTTCAAGCTTCTTTAAGGTTCGGCCTTGTCCAGCTATCTTAAGCAATTAGGTCGACTATAAGGTAGTCCCTATGTTTTTACATACTTGGTCAGTGTTTGTATTTCAATTGTTTTAATATCTTTCTCACTGTGAGTTTTTTGAAGGCAAGAAGCAGGTCTTGGTTATTCGGTCTCCATCACTTGGACATTTTTTTAAATGTTTGTTGAATGGATACCTTTGTAGGGTCTTTCTGGACAGAAACACTAGTCTTTAAACATTTGCTTAAGTGCCTTCATTATGGGAGTAGGAAGAGGCACTTGGGGAGCAGACATTGGGTTCATATCCCCAATATACCCTCCTTCTGCATTTTACCCATGCTTTGGAGATTGATTATATTAAGATATTTGCTTTCTTTCTTTTTAAAAGAATTTTTTTTAATGTTTATTTATTTTTGAGAGAGCGAGAGTGCGAGCCTGGGAGGGACAGACAGAAAGGGAGACACAGAACCCAAAGCAGGCTCCAGGCTCTGAGCTGTCAGCACAGAGCGTGACACACAGGGCTTGAACCCACAAACGTGAGATCATGACCTGAACCAAAGTCTGATGCTTAACCAGCTGAGCTAGCTACCCAGGAGCCCAAGATATTTTCTTTCTAAGAGAAATAGATGCTTGAGAGACAGTGACCTGGAAAACATCCCTTTAGCTGGGCTTTGTCTTCAAAGCCCAATGTAAGCCTAGAGAGGTAGAGCCTGGGTATTTGAAGGTTGCTATTGCTAATGCCTAGGCCCATAGAGGCTAGAGTTTGGATCCAGAGTGATCCTGTGGTCTCCGTAGAAAAGAACAAGAGCAGGCATGCAGGTATTCCCCATCTCCTTTCCTTCCCTGGCATATTGTGTGTCACCATAGTAGAATTCCTTGAATAATCTTGCAAAGAGGTAAGAGAGGAGATGATCGGAAAAAGTTTTCTCTGTATGTGATAACAAGAGATGGAGTATCAGGAGTGGCAGACCATGTTCTAGACCTAGTTGCCAGGCAGTAGTTTGAAACTTGACTATCCCGTAGTGATAGTTCTCCTTGGAAACCAGGGAGCCATGCCATGAGGCCGACTATATATGCTCATTGTCTGTTGTTTTTAAAAAATTTTTTTCAATATTTATTTTTGAGAGAGAGAGAGAGAGACAGAGCTCAAGCAGGGGAGGGGCAGAGAGAGAGGGAGACACAATCCGAAGCAGGCTCCACACTCTGAGGTGTCAGCACAGAGGCCATGCAGAGCTCAAACTCATGAACTGCGAGATCATGACCTGAGCCAAAGTCAGACGCTTAACCTAACTAGCCACCCAGGTGTCCCCTCATTGTCTGGTTTTGAACCAGGGAGAATTTTGAGAGGGTCTTATATCCCAGTCTATTTCTGACAATAACTTGTGACCTGGGGAAGAGGTGGGGGAGAGGAAGGAAAAGAGAATTACGCGAAGATATGATTGACTCCCATTTGACAGATATGAACATTGAGGCAGAATAAGATTAAGTGATTTATTTAAGGATTTAGAGCTACAGAATATAGGAGCCAGAGGTTTAATGCAGCTCTAATTCAGAGTCCACAGTCTTTTGCACTAAGGCATTTATAATATATGTAATGTCATTTCAGGGAAAAAAAGATTATGAGAACACTAGACTAATATTACCTTCTATTTGGCTGCATGGCTTTAGCACTCACATGGTACGTGCCTGTGTGGTCTGTGAACTATGAAAATCAGTATGTTTAGTTGTGGAACACGTGATTGTTCCTTTATTCAATTGTTATCAGTTGTTCTTAATTCAATTCTGATCCTTTCTTAACATCTCTTGTAATATCCAAGTACTACTGAGTGTTTATTTTTTTTCTTTCCTGTTGAATTGAGCTGAGTGGGGGAGAGGCGGAGAAAATGTGGAAAGAGTTTGCAATAACATAAAATAGATTTCTTCAGCTTAATCATTCAGCCAGCTGATGAGAAATGAAGAAAAAAAACAATCTCCATGGCATCTTTGATTGCCGACAGCAGCCGAATGAATTAACTTCATAGCAGCTTCCATGATTTTATTTATATCTAATATTAATTTGAAAGAATGATATTTTCCTGTGGCTTTAAACCAAGGTTTTTCAATCCTTGTTCCATGGGCCCCTTCGATAGACTGACTAGGTTGAAGGGCATAAACAGCCTGAAGGCCCCTCCATCCCCAACCAAAACAGCTCTGTTACCTGTTGTACATATTGAGGTTCTCATTAAGCTTTTTTTTGAACAAAGGATTTTATTGTCAAATAAGTTTGAAAACCATTGCTTTTAACCAGATGCTTAGAAAGATTTTTTGGGAGCATGATAGTAAAATTCAATTAAACTAATATTTGCGTGTTTACTATGTGCTAAGCCCTGAGGAGCCTGCAGTGAAGTAAATTGTTTCACAGCAGACAGGTGTTAAGTAATTCAAGTGAGATTTTATAAATTTTATAAAAGATAAAATACAGGGTGTTAGGGCTTAGAGCAAGGAGTCTCAACCTAGTTTCTACGGTAGTGGCTTCCAGATGGGACTGACCATTAGAATAACTAACTTGGAGAGTATTTCTGGTCTCTATTCCCCTCCCAGGACTCCTCAGAGATTTTTATCTATCAGATGGGCATCTCTAGTCATTCTTCGGGGTGTACAAGGGAAGTTGTCTGGAAGACATTCCTAAGGAAGTTCCTTAAAGCCTGTCTAGATGGGGAGTGGGAGTGGGAACAGCATTGCAAGCTGAGGACCATGACAAATACTAGATTAGAAACATGTATGTGAACATTGAGATACATTTCCCCCCATGTTCTAGACACTAGACTTTGTTCAATTCTTTTGACTCCCTGCCCCCTACCTCCACCACCTGCCCCAAGACTACAAGCTCCTTGATAACCACAACTATATGTTGTTTGCAGCTGTAACATCTAATATGAACTCAGTATCTATTTGATGTTCAAATACTTTGATCAAGTGAACAAAGTCTGTGCCTACAAGGACCTAGTTTGATGTAGGAGATAGAAAAGAACGAATAATGATGGAGTAGGATAGTGAGTTATGAACGCTTTCCCCCACTTAGGAACCCTTGATTAAAAGGAAATTTTATGCAGAAGTCCTGATACATACTGAACTGTTTGGTTGTATGTGTGTGGGAGTTGTGCTCAGTTAAACTCTTTCATTCCATACCTGTACCTCCATGCATTTTACTTTTATTGTTTCCTCTGCCTATTCATACCCATGCATAATTCCCACTGTCTTTCTTTCAGATGTCAGTGCCTGCCTGACTCCTTTTCTCTTCTGTCTGCTGTCAGGTTAGGTGCCCACCTGGTACATACTTCTCTTATAGCACACTGAACTATATCAGTTGGTTTTCAAGCAGAATTTTGGGGAGCCATGGGCTACCTGGTTTTTTCCTGGCTTTACAGTCCTATACCAGTATCTTGACATTTTTTAGCACCTACAGCTTGAGGTTTGAGGGGCTGGGATCAAAGGATTGACCTTTGAGGACCAGTAGGGAAGGAAGGAGGGTACAGGTACAGATAGGATTTGTAGGTTGTGATAGGCTGCTGACAGTCATTTATCGTGGAAGTAAAAGGCTGTGCCATTAACTGTAAGAGTTGAAAGAGGAGTGAGATGAGGAGTAAACAGGTGTGAAATAGTCTTGGGGTGCTGGCTGGAGTGGGCTGCCTGGCTTACCAGAGAGATTCCGGAACGTTGGGTGGCATTGTGTCCTGGTGGAAGTTGTCGATAATAACTCTGTAATGACATCAGTGTGCCTACCTCTGTGACTTTTTTTACCCTCCCCTTCAGTAATGCTCAGCTGTTTGGGTATAGATACCAAATAAGAAGATGGTTGGGTTGGGTCAGCTAGAATTATATTTTATTAGGGGAGTATAAATGAGGAATTCCTAAGAGCCAAAGGTATGGATAAAGAAGGACGTGAATATAGATATAGGTGGTTACAGAAATTTATGGGGTGAATTGATTGGAGGTTTTAATTAAGCTGAAGAGTCTTCTCAGAAAGGAATTCAAGGGGTACCTGGCTGGCTCAGTTGGTAGAGCATGTGACTGTTGATCTCCGTCAGGGTCTGGCATTGGGCGTGGAACATTGGAGCATACCTTAAAAAAAAAAAAATTCAATTAGAGCTGTGGAGATCTAGTGACCCCTGGGGACAGTCCCATTTAAATTAATGCAAAATAGTGGGTGAAAATTCCCAAGAGGTAGAGGATATCCTCCCTGTATAGGAAGATACAGGGTCTACCGTTCATAAGCATGAATTCCAGAGGGCACATTTTTGTTAATACAGATATTTTAACAAAATAGAGTTGGAATGCCCGTGTTAGAATTCCAGCTGTCATTGACCAGCTGTCTGGACTTGGACAAGTTATGTAATCTCTCCATGTTTCAGTTTCTTAGTCTGGAAAATGGGAATTTTGTAAAAAGTTTATTCATTTTGAGAGAGAGAGAGGTGGTGCACGCAAGCAGGGGGAGGGGCAGAGAGAAGGAGAGAGAGAGAGGATCCCAAGTAGATTCCACGCTGTCAGCAAGGAGCCCCGTGTGGGGCTCTATCCCATCAACTATGACATCATGACCTGAGCCAAAATCAAGAGTCAGATGCTTAACTGACTGAGCCACCAAGTCTATCATTGTTTTGAGGATTACATGAGTTAGTGTTTATGAAAGTGCTTATTAAATAAAAATAGTGTCTTTATGAGACTGCCCTAAGTATTTAATTTAATATATAACTCTTCTAATGCCATGTCCTTCCCCTCTCTGATTATTACCATTATCCCATAATTAAACTTTAACCATATACCCAGTTGAACTAGTCCTCTGTACAGTTTTTATTGAAATAGGAACTTTTTCATTAGGTTTGTGAATTTGTGCTAATTTCTTGGAAAAGTGTATTTTAAATGTCTCTATCTTATGAATTTTATTTTAGCTGTTAAACGTTTAATGAAAGAAGCAGCAGAATTGAAAGATCCAACAGATCATTACCATGCACAGCCATTAGAGGTAAGTTTCTATCTCCCATGTCTTAGCATGTGGATTAAAAAAAAATTTTTTTTTAACATTTAATTATTTTTGAGAGACAGAGCACGAGTAGGGGGAGGGGCAGAGAGGGGGACGGGCACAGAATCCAAAGCAGGCTCCAGGCTCTGAGCTGTCAGCACAGAGCCCAACATGGGGCTTGAACTCATGGACCATGAGATCATGACCTGAGCCGAAGTCGGACACTTAACCGACTGAGCCACCCAGGCACCCCTCTTACATGTGGATTTTAATGCTTTAATATCTTATTTTTATTTATTTATTTTTAAAAACATTTTATTATTTTTTTAAATGTTTATGTTTGAGAGAGAGAGAGAGAATGTGCGAGGTGGGGGAGGGCAGAGAGAAAGGGAGACAGAAGATAGGAAGCTGGCTCTGCACTGACAGTAGAGAGCGTGATGTGGGGCTTGAACTCATGAACTGTGAAAATTGTGACCTAAGCCAAAGTCAGATGCTTAACCAGCTGAGCCACCCAGGTGCCCTAATACTTTAATATTTTAAACTAATTACTTAAAATTGTTTTTTCATTGCTTTGAGTCATTACAGATGTATTTGATGTGGTTTATTGACATATTTTACTCCCTATATTTTCTAAGTATTTATTTCATTAGCCATTCAGAATCTGACATTTTAGAAGCAAATTTCCGGTTTCTGTAAAATGGTCTCAGATGCTAAATTGGTTTTATGTTTTGAGTATGAGGGAGGGAGGGGGAATGGAAAGAACCCCAAACTCTTTATACTTTGAAAGATCTGGCTCCTTGAGGGGTCTCTGCAGTTAGTCTAGGCTTTTTGCACACACATCTCTATCTCTTTTTAGTCTTCCCATCTGTATTTAAATGTGCTCAGTCTGGTTTCCATGACATTAGTGAGAATAAAATGTAATTTTGCACACTGTAAACTGTAAAGTACTTGGGAACTCTAAGATGATATTGATAGCATATTTGTTAATATTACTGACTACTTATAAATAAATAGGCTCTTAAGCATCCATGAGGGATAATTTTTTAAAGTTTGTTAAAATAGTAACAGTAATTTTACAGTAATTATTTGATTATATAATAATTATCACTAATTAGTATTCAAGGATTAATTTCCAGCTTAATTAAATGTGGAATCTAATTTATGAATATATAACAGTGCTCAGCTTTTTAAAATGCATTTGTTTAAATTTTAGCTCTTGTGGGGCATGGAAACTAGATTAATAACTTTTATTTATAACTTTTATACTTGAGACATTTTGTTCATTAGAAACTATTTTAGTAATAATGTGAAACATTTGATTTTTCTTATCTAGGAATATTTCTGATACTCCTTGATAAAGATGATCAGACCTTTTAATGTTACTAATTTCTTGCTGGTTATTTTTTTTGTTCAGGATAACCTTTTTGAATGGCACTTCACAGTTAGAGGGCCCCCAGATTCTGATTTTGATGGAGGAGTTTATCATGGACGAATAGTACTGCCCCCTGAGTATCCCATGAAACCACCAAGCATTATTCTTTTAACGGTAAGAATTCTTGGCTTTTTGGAATACTTGTGGTTTAACTCTTCATGGCGACTACAGAGTGTGGTTAGCATACTCATTTTCATTAAGAAATAAAGTGGAACATTATTATAATTTTGTCTTTGGGGACCACGCCTTGGTAGTACAATTATTTTCCCCAAAAAATAATTCCTAGGAATTATTGATGCTAATGAATGCATAGTGGCCATAGTGTAGGTGATAGGATTCAATGAATTAATGTATGCAAAGTGCTAGGCAGTGTCTGGCACTTGGTAAGTACTCAGTAGAGGGTAATGTTATTATATCTCTTAATCGCATCATTTCCTTCAACTTTTCAACTTTGTTACACTCCTTTCCTCATTTTCCTATACAGCTCTTAAAGTAAGAGCTGTCACAGAGTCCTCAATAAATGTTAGTTATATTATTACTATTTTTTAAAATTTACTTACTTTGAGAGAGAGAAAGTGTGCATGTGCAAGTGAGGGAAGGGCAGAGAGAGAGGGAGAGAGTATCCCAAGCAGTCTCTGAGCTGTCAGTGCAGAACCCTACTTGGGGCTCGATCCCACAAACCATGAGATTATGACCTGAACTGAGATCAAGAGTTGAATGCTTAACTGACTGAGCCACCCAGGCACCCCTCTGTTATTTCTGTTTAGATCTTAGAATTTCTATCGTCACATATTTTACCTCCATGTGGAAGAAAGCTGTTGATCCAGTATTCTCTTATTTATCCTGGGATGTTGTTCCTTCAGGGTAAATTTCTCTCTTATTTGTTAAGCATTCTTTCCCTCGTTTCTTTAATTTGCAAGTATGTCTAAGTATCCCCTAACCTTGAAAAAAGCAAAACAAAACACAAAAACCTTTCTCTGTTGGGGTACATGGGTGCATCAGTTGGTTGAGCATCTGACTTCAGCTCAGGTCATGATCTCACTGTATGCAGGTTTAAGTCCTGTGTCAGGCTCTGTGCTGACAGCTGGGAGCCTGGAGCCTGCTTCGGATTCTGTGTCTTCCTCTCTCTCTACCCCTTCCCCACTTGCACTCTGTTTCTCTCTCCCTCGAAAAATAAACAAACATTGAAAAAAACGAAAACCTTTCTGTGTCTCTCCTACCTCTTTAAACTGTTGTATTTTCTCTTGGATAAGTTCAAGACATCCTTACTCAAGTTTAGTCTGTTGCAGTCTGGTTTCTACATGCTTACTACACCAATTTCAGGGACTAGTTTCAAAAATCCCGCTGCCCCTTTTCGGTCTTCATCCCAGTCCATCTAAGTTAAATATCTGACACACATGGAGTGGCAAATGGTGAAACACAAGGTATTCATTAATAAATACCAAACTAATGCTGCTTTTACCTATATTTGGTGTAGTGGAAAGAGCATTAATTTCAGAGCCAGTAGACCTGGATTCTGACCACTGCTCTTGCCATTACACCAGAGGCAGGTTATATAATCTCATTGAAATTCACTTTTCTCGTCTGTCAAGGCTTGTGTATGGTAAATATAATCACAATATAAAGTTCCTAGCATATAAAATTTGCTGCTTAACACACATTAGGTGATGTTGAGAATTGTTAATGCTGGGGGTAGTCCTGGGGGGTGCCCTACTGTGTTAGGAGTCCCTTTTTAGTTGCTAGATAATGTGGAGAGCCAAGTGGTCCAGGGGTGGGGCTGGTGCATGGAGAAACTGGCGGGGAGGAATAGTTGGGGCAGCAGCTTTCACCGGAAGTATAGAAATATTCCAGTAGTTACCCAATATATGGTCATGGTTAACACACTGGCTGAGAATCAGTCCTGCCCTCCTGATTGTCAGTATTTACTCTTTCTGGTTCACTTCTTCTCTTTTGAAAAGTCTTCTCCAATCTTCATTCAACAAGTATTTGTTAAACATATGTCATGTACCCTGTAGGTGTGGCAGAGAATAAGTTAAATTCTCTGGCCATGTAGAGCTTGTATTCTAACTTCATGCCTCTTCTTCCTTATCCTTCCCTTAAATATGGATATTCTACAAGTTCAGACTTCAGCTGTTTTCTCTTATTTCTATAAAATGGTTTCATCAGTCACCTCTGTTAAGCCAGATACCAAAAATGTTTATTGTCTGACATCAGCAGGTCTCTATTTCTGCCTATCTGCTATACGTCATCCATAGCTCTTCTACCAAGACAACAGATCCATGTCCAAAACTGAAATCATTATCTCTGATCTGACTCTTTTGTGTTCCTGTCTGATGAAATTGTATCATCCTTATGGAAATCACTTCAGTGTCAGAGCCTTCTGCACCAATATCTAATTAGGTAACACCAAGTTCTTAGGTTTTATTCCAGCCTCTGTATATCTTCTCTTTTAGATCCTTCACAGGGCCTTGTGCGGTACTGGGCTCAGAGTAGGACATCAGGACATCTTTATACATCAATTATGTATGTAGATTTCAGTTATGCAACTCAGTTTCAAAATAGTGCTACAACCCTTTTTTTTTTTTAAGTTTGTTTGAGAGAAAGCATGTGTGGGTGTGTGCAAGTGAGGGAGGGGCAGAGAGAGAGGGAGAGAGAATACCAAGCAGGCTCCGTGTTCTCATCACAAAGTGGAATGCGGGGCTTGATCCCACAAACCATAAGATCATGATCTGAGCTGAAATCAAGAGTTGGACGCTCAACTGACTGAGCCACCCAGGTGCCCCTAGGTGCTACAACTTCTAAAAACAGCTTTTATTGTTCTTTCAGAATTCAACCAATATTTGTGGAGTATCTATAAGAGGACAAAAGTCTGTGTCCCCTTGGAGATTATGTTAAGAATTTTTAAAAAAAATTGTTTACTTATAAAATATATTTATACTTATAAAGTATACAATATTAAACACATAAATAGTTTTTTAAATGCCTTATTTATTCCTAAGGCTAATGGACGATTTGAAGTAGGCAAGAAAATCTGTTTGAGCATCTCAGGACATCATCCTGAAACTTGGCAGCCTTCGTGGAGTAGTGAGTATTAATTTAAAGTGAATATAAATCTTCTATTCTGTAACTCTAATCAATTCATAATTATAAAGTGTAACACCCTCTTGAGATTGAAGCTGTTTTGGATAAATAATGTGATGATATTGAATAAATAATAAAAATTCTTTCCCTCTCTTGGTTTTTGCCATCATTTTATTTTTTTTTCAAGTTTCTATTTTTATTTATTTATTGAGAGAGAGAGAGCGCGCGCGCAAGAGAGATTGTGAGCAGGGGAGGGGCAGAGAGAGAGGGAGAGGGAGAGGGAGAATCCCAAGCAGGCTCCCTGCTGTCAGCATGGAGCCTGACGCAGGGCTTGATCTCAGGAGCCATGAGATCGTGACCTGAGCTGAAATCAAGAGTGAAGATGCTTTACCAACTGAGTCAACCAGGTGCCCCATTTTAATACAGCCACTCTACCTGCACCTCTTCAGTGAAAGCCTGTGTGTCTTTTTTCTCTTTCTAGAGTAAACCCAGTTCCTTTTACAAAACAACTTAGATTGATGTTTACTCTTTATTTCAGTAAGAACAGCATTATTAGCCATCATCGGGTTTATGCCAACAAAAGGAGAGGGAGCCATAGGTTCTCTAGATTACACACCAGAGGAAAGAAGAGCGCTTGCCAAAAAGTAAGTTTTGCATTTCAGTCTTTGTTAGGATTGAAATACTTTTCTGGGTAATGGCAGTAGGCAGATAGGGTTTGTCTCTTACTTTGTGAGTTACCTTGGTTACAAGATCTAGTCTTAGTTTTGCTATTTTAGAAATTCATTTGTAGCAGTTTATTACTCAGGGATGACCAGAGTCTAAAAATTATTTCATGCTGTCCAGTTTTCGAGAGTAGTTGATTATATCAACCTACAGTGGGAAATATCTTCTCCAAGAAAACAGTTCTGGTTATTTGTGTCCCTTTGGACAGTATTACAGATGGAAAAAAACAATTCAAATATTTATATATAGCTTTTCATAATAAGATTAAAAACTCTTTGAGGGTAGGGAGGGAATCCATTTTATTGATCTTTGCATCTACAGTATCTGGCTCAGAGCAAGTGCTCAGTAAGTGATCCAAAATAAAGTAAAGGAGGTTTTCTTTATCAGGTTGTAGTTTTCTGGTGTATTGCCTTCTCATTTTTTTCAGAGGCATTCTGTCTGTATAACCCAGATTAGTCATCAGATTCAAAGTAGCCTCTCCTTTGAGTAGTGCAAAGACTAATTTTTTTTTTTTTTGATGTTTATTTTTTGAGAGAGAGAGAGAGACAGAGTGTAAGCAGGGGAGGGCAGAGAGAGGGGGAGACACAGAATCCAAAACAGGCCACAGGCTCTGAGCTGTCAGCACAGAGCCCAACATGGGGCTTAAACTCGCAAGCCATGAAGTCATGACCTGAGCTGAAGTCGGATGCTTAATGTCTCAGTCATCCAGGTGCCCCTGATTAATTTTTTTTTAAGAACAACTTCTAATCCAGTTTATTTTTTTAATCAGTGTGCATATAGAAGGGACCTTATAAGAAATCCTATCATGAGGATTTCCAGTGCTAGAATAGTATACCCATCCCTCAACAAATGTTAAAGATTCCAAAATTGCACTGAGGTAAAGAAGAGTATTTAAAAGTACTCACATTCTGTAATTCTTGATCTTGATCATTTTCCTGCCCTGGACTCTGCTGTTTACTACCTCTCGGGCATTTTATGTTAGTTAAATTTTAGTATATCATAGTCTAGAACAGTCCAGAATATGTCCTCTATAGATGTTTGTTAAGTCAAATAAATTTTAATGTCTGAAAGATTTGATAGACTCTTTGGTTTTCATCAACAGCTTTTCTTTTCTTTCTTTCTTTCTTTCTTTCTTTCTTTCTTTCTTTCTTTCTTTCTTTCTTTCTTTCTTTCTTTCTTTCTTAATGTTTATTTATTAGAGAGAAAGAGTGCACATACATGTGTGTGCAAGCAGGGGAGGGGCAGAGAGAGAGAGGAAGAGATAATCCCAAGCAGGCTCAGTGCTGTGAGTGCAGAGCCTGACGTGGGGCCTGGTCTCACAAACTGTAAAATCATGACCTGAGCCGAAATGAAGAATCTCTTGCTTAACTGACTGAGCGATACAGGTGACCCAACTTTTCTTTGTAAACCTTGTTGCCCGGTTCTGGGGATATACCTTACTTTAGCTATTAATTGCAAATTATAATATGTACTTTGAACATACAGCTTTCTTTTTTTTCTTTGTTGGCTTTCTGTCTTGATACTTCAGTTCATGTATAAGGAGGAAAAAAAAAGAACTTTGTTTTTTTGTTCTAGACTTCTCTGTGTAAGATTCTAGCTTCTTAGTCTGTGATAGAGGATTTTTAAAAGCATGATTTTGTATTCATCCATAGTAGCATATTGTCCTTGTGGATAAACTAATATTAAAAATAAACATTCCCCTTTAAGTTTCATCTGACTTCTCAGTTAAAAGTGGACACATTTTAAGGCAAATAATTTGGATACAACTGACTCTCAAAAGGATATGGACAGCAGTCCTTCTTCTGGTGAAACAAACATTCATCAACAAGTACTGAAGTCATACTACTTTTACATATATTTTGTTCATGTGAAGTTATTTAATAAATTCAATAACATGTTCTTTCAAGACCTAAGGCTTTTAGTATGTTGAACTGTAAATACAATAAAACAATTTTTTTTTTTAAGTTCAGCAATGTAATACATACTCCTGTGTATTATACATATTTACTTCCAGTCCTACAAATCCTTAGTACTCTTGTGAACTTTAGGGCACTTTTGGCTTTATCTGGACTACAAAGGGGAAAATGAAAACATAGAAAAACAAATAAATCTTAGGAGATAGTCTAGTTAACAAGTTTATCTTGAGTCTATTTAATATAGTGAGTGATAAATTTCAGCCTTTGGATTTTAAACAAGTTCTCTGTCTTTCGAGTTATACTGCTATTTATTTTTTTATTTTTATTTTTTCCAAGTTTTTATTTAAATTCCAGCTAGTTAACATACAGTGCAATATTAGTTTCAGGTGTAGGATTCAGTGATTCAACACTTACATACAAACACCCAGCGCTCATCCCAGCACGTACACTCCTTAATCCCCACCACCTATTGCACCCATCCCCCCACCCACCTCCCTCTGGTAACCATCTGTTTGTTCTCTGTAGTTAAGAGTCTGTTTCTTGATCTGCTCCTCTCTTTTTGTCCCCTGTATTCATTTGTTTTGTTTCTTTAAATTCCACATATGAGTGGAATCCTATACTGCTATTTAGATGAATCGGATTTGTGAATTTTTTCCCTGGAAGTATCTGTAAATTCTATTTTTTTTTTTTAATTAAAAAAATTTTTTTTAACGTTTATTTATTTTTGAGACAGAGAGAGACAGAGCATGAACGGGGGAGGGTCAGAGAGAGAGGGAGACACAGAATCTGAAACAGGCTCCAGGCTCTGAGCGGTCAGCACAGAGCCTGACACGGGGCTCGAACTCACGGACTGCGAGATCATGACCTGAGCCGAAGTCAGACGCTCAACCGACTGAGCCACCCAGGCGCCCCTGTAAATTCTATTTTTAATGGTTTCTTTACTCTTTTATATATGTTTCTGCTAAAACATAATTTAAACTTTATAATGGACTTTTTTCCCACAGGCTTAACATAGTTTTAAGTGTGACCTTGAGGACAGTGTAATTAGACATTTTGTATGTTTTGTTGTATAGATCTAAAGCTTAGTTTTCTTTAGATAGTATATTAGAAAAAGATGGAACCTAAGCCCTGGATTTCTTTTTTTATTTTAGATTTTTAAAAATTGAGATATAAGTGACATGAGTTTCTTTTTTAACACCAACCTAACTTGTATATTTGTCTCAGAACTTTAATTATTGCCATAATTGTCTAATTTACATGTAGATGAATATGATATGGAATTATCCAGTGTTCTTTTATTTTAAATTTAATCATTCAGTAGTTGCGTGTCTTGAATTACCATTCAAGTATGTAATTTATACCCATCAAAAAAATTATTTCCTACCAGATCACAAGATTTCTGTTGTGAGGGATGTGGCTGTGCCATGAAGGATGTCCTGTTGCCTTTAAAATCTGGAAGTGATTCAAGCCAAGCTGACCAGGAAGCCAAGGAACTGGCTAGACAAATCAGTTTTAAGGTACTCTAAATTCGTAAATAAATTCTAATTATGTGATCCTTTTGTTCTGGATAGAAAGTAAAGCAATATAGTTCTGTTGCAATAAGGTTTTATAAATCATTTTTTCTTATTATGACACTAATAACATACATTCACAAAAGCATTACAGCATACCAGTTAAAAGCTTGGATTCTGGGGGCACCCTGTGTGGCTCAGTTGGTTGAGCCAATTCTTGATTTCAGCTCAGGTCATGATCCCAGGGTTGTGGGATTGAGTCTTGTGTCAGGCTCTGTGCTGAGCATAAAACCTGCTTGAGATTCTCTCTCTCTCTCTCTCTCTCTCTCTCTCCCTCTCTCTCTCTCTCTCTCTCTCTCTCTCTCTCAAATAAAATAAATTTTTTTTAAAAAGCTTGGATTCTGGTATATAATGCTGGGGTTCAGATCTCAGCTTTGCTATTTATTAATAGTAGGACATCAGGTGTATTACTTAGCCACTGTGCCTTTTTATCTGTAAATAATAATGTTACTTATCTTGTAGGATTCTTATGAGGATTGAGTGAGTTAATACTTAAGTATATTGTATTTAGAATTGTCCCTGATACTTAATAAATTATTATAAAAATATAATAATGTATTATTTTTTTAATGTTTATTTTTGGGAGATAAAGACAGAGCGTGAGCAAGGGAGGGGCAGAGAGAGAGGGAAACATAGAATCCAAAGCAGGCTCCAGGCTCTGAGCTGTCAGCACAGAGCCTGACGCAGGGCTCAAACTCACAAATTGCGAGATCATGACCTGAACTGAAGTTGGATGCTTAACTGAGCCACCCAGGTGCCCCAAAAGTATAATAATTTAGAAGGAAATAACAATCATACATAATCCCATCCCCAAGAAATAACTGCTGATAATATTTTGGCATATCTCCCTGATGTCCTTTTTTCCCACATATATTGCATATAATTACTTCTGGAATTTAATTAGCTCTATTAAAAAATGTCAACCTGCATTAAACAACATGCTGCTTCCTCCCTGTTCACCTCTCTTGTATCCTGTCTGTCCTTTCATATCCAGTTCTCAGGAGAAATTTTTCCTTCTATTTATTGTATTGCCTGGAAGAGGAGGTGCTTAGGAAGTGTTGGTTTTTTTCTTTCTTCTGAGGATTCCAATTGTACTTAAAATTGCTTTTCTGAAAATTGTAGGGCCAGATGTGTTTTGTATATCCGAATTCCAGATTTTAGAAAATATCAAACGTATACCATATTTTAGCACCTGCAGTGACATCTGGGGCAGTACCCCGTAATCAAATCTATTAACATTCCCTGAGCAAACCTGGGGATATTTACACTAATGTGGGACAAAGACTGTTAATAACCTCATCTGTCAGGCTTCGCCTGGCAATTACCAAAAACTTAATTTGGAATTGTGGATTGTGAACCATGGCTGTTAGCTTTGTCTCTTACCAAATAATGGCTCCTTGAGAGCAGTATTGTCTGTGTTTCTTCCTAAAAATAAGTCCAAGAGAGAATTTGTAGCTTGTGGGTTATTTTGTATATTTGTTGTAATATGCTCTTGGGTTTATCTTATTTTATAGGCAGAAGTCAATTCATCTGGAAAGACTATCGCTGAATCGGACTTAAACCACTCTTTTTCACTAAATGATTTACAGGATGATATACCTGCAACATTCCAGGGTGCTACAGCCAGTACATCGGTATGGCTCTTTCTTTTACATACATGTATGTCTATATCAATATCATTATTTGCAATAGGAGGAGGAGATCTCTAGATGAAATATCTGAATATTTTGATTCTCCTGATAGGTGGACTCCAGCCCACCCTTCCCTCTAATGAATCTTACTGTCTTAAGCAAATTTTTCATACTTTTGAAGCCTTCTTTGTTGTTAAATGGAGCTGAACTGAATAATTTTTGGTCCTGTCATTCCTCCAGAATTCTCTGATTTCTCTGAAGAGCTGGTTATAGTATATAACTATATAGCTATACAGTATATAGCACTACACTCTGAATAAAACAAATTATACATACATTGGCCACTTTCTAAATAGGCACTGTATCTTTGGCAGGTTTGTTAAGCCACGTTAAGATACTCAATAAAGGACTAGAGCCAAAGGTTTGCATTAGACCTGCCCTGCCCAGTACTGTAGCCACTAGCCACATGTAGCTATCTAAATTTATATTTTCAATTATTCAGAATTAAATTTAAAATTCGGTTCCTCACTCGCACTGGCCACATTTCAAGTAACCCATAGACACGTGGGGCTTGTGGCTGCCAGATTGGACAACATAGGTATTGAACATTATCATCTCAGAAGGTTCTGTTACACAGCACTGCCTTCCTTGCATATAGTAAGTGTCCAATAAGTAATTGTTAAATGAAAGATTAGATGAATGCTATGTGTCTTGTTAGTTGTGCTCTGACCTGTTATCTAAATATTGGTGGGCATAGGTCACCAGGGATTGATTAAGAAAATGTGACTGGATAGTTGCTAAATAATTAGAATTATGGGGGAAAATGTTGACTTCCCTTTCTAAATATAAAAGATGAGCTGTATTTTTGGTAACAGATTATTTGGTTGAGTTAGCCACATCTTTTCTCCCCCCCCACCACCCCTTCAGTTTTAGAGAGGATTTTAAAGGGTCAGGGAAATTGAAATAGAAGCTGGCAAACACAGATTTGCCCTTTCCTCAGGAATAACTTACTATAAAGTGGGACTGAATAGTCCTAAGTGATTGTTCTCTCCCTTCTCAGAGAGTGAGATGGACAGAGAGAATAGGTTGAAAAGGGAAGGCAGGGGGAGGGTGCTCTGGAGGAAGTACTTGGAGAACTGGTGATGGAGATACAAGGAAAAAGTATATGTGGAGAGTGAAATCATTTGTACATGATCTCCATGTATTTTTATGAATTGCAGAGAGATATTATGAGTTTGTTTTAGTCAGTAAATGTTTTACCTTGAAATATTTGATGGGGCGCCTGGGTGGGTCTGTTGGTTAAGCGTCCGACTTTAGGTCATGATCTCATGGTTCGTGGATTCGAGCCCCATGTCAAGCTCTGTGCTGACAGCTCAGAGCCTGGACCCTGATTCCAATTCTGTGTCTCCCTCTCTTTCTGCCCCTCCCCCACTCACACTTTAATGTTTTAAAAAACATTTAAAAAATTTAAAAAAAGAAATATTTGAAAATATTTAGATTACTCTTCACCTTTAGAATTCTAATTGTTTTTTATTTTATAGTTTTTGAAAAAATGGAACCAACCTATTATAGAGAGGAGGGTGGTGATCTTTTATCACCTGTAAGGACAGTCTCCTGATATTTGTGATGTGTTTAAATCTGCCTTCAGTCTCTTTTTAAATCTATGTCAAGTCCCTCTGTTGCATATCTCACTTATACTTATTCTACTTGTAATTTATTTTATTATTAATTATTTATTGTCTATATTACTTCCAAGACTTTGAGTTCCTTGAGGATCAGAGCTCTCTTTCTACTGCTCTGTATCCCCAGTGCCTGGCCTAGTGCCTTGTATATAGTTAGGTGGTCAGTACATATTTGTTGATTGAATAAGTGAATCTTAGAATTGGTACTTAAAAAATACTAGAAATATAGGTAAAGAAGTCAAGAAGTTTAAGTAAATTACATTGCACAGTCAGTAATATTATTACAGTGGTATTTTCCATTTTGGTTTGATTTGATTTGTTTCAATTTTTATTATTGTGGTTTAGTTGACATACAGTGTTATTAGTTTGAGGTATACATTTTGATTTTAAAGTACATAAAACGTAGAATTCTTTTTATTTATTTATTTTTATTTTTTTAAATTATTATTATTATTATTTAACGTTTATTTATTTTTGAGACAGAGAGAGACACAGCATGAACGGGGGAGGGGCAGAGAGAGAGGGAGACACAGAATCGGAAGCAAGCTCCAGGCTCTGAGCCATCAGCCCAGAGCCCGACACGGGGCTCGAACTCGCGGACCGCGAGATCGTGACCTGAGCTGAAGTCAGACGCTCAACCGACTGAGCCACCCAGGCGCCCTTAGAATTCTTCTTAATAGGTAGAGGTAATTAATTGATACCAATTCTGGTTAAAACAGTGATAAGCAATAAATTGTCTACAGTTGCAAGTTAAGCTCTTAATTATATTTACATACAGATTTATCTCAGAATATGATTATATAAATTGATCACAGTGGAAGTAATTGAAACTTGGTTTTGGCTAGGGGTGGCTGCTTTATATGCAAGTGTAATATAAATTCACTAAAATGTTATACATCAAATCCCAGATAAGCTATGTTTTTTTAGCCTTGAGGGGGCGAGAGATTGCCCAAAGTCTAAATACAGCAGATAATATCAGGCCATCTGTTGCTTTTTGATGCAGATTTTTTTAGCTGTGTAGACTGGGGAGAATACTGATGGTAGTTTTATGTTCTTCCAGTCTGTCAGATTTTTTCCCTCTTCCTAGGGATTGAGATTCCAAATAAACTGTTTCATTTTGTATTAAAAAGTACACACAAAACTTGCTTCACAGATGCAGGTTATTCCAGATTATTATAGAAAATTCATATGTATTACAGGGGACTTACTTGTGACTGTGATGGTTTTTAAAATTAATTAGATTAAATTAAATACAACATCATGTACTTCTATCTTCCCCAAAATGGTCACTTCATCTTAATTAAGGAGATGGAAATTGTTCTGACTTAAGTCTGCATTCAGTGATAGGCGTGTTTGGACAAGTTTAGGTAAACAGCAAAGATTTACAAGTCCTACCAACAAACATACACAGCATTATGAAAATGCTAAAGCCAACTCCATGTGACCTGCCAAGATTTTATCCAGTTAGTTCTTAAACTCCAAATAGTCTAGGTTCCTCTGGGTCTATAACCTTGGGGTTGTTACTGTGTTCCCTTAATGTGATTGTTTTAAATAGGAAAAATTTTAGAATTTTATATTGCAGCACTAGTCAGTAATATATTATCTAAAAGGCATCTTGGGGCGCCTGAGTGGCTCAGTCTGTTAAACATCCGACTTTAGCTCAGGTCATGATCTCACGGTTTGTGAGTGCAAGCCCTGCATTGGGCTCTGCTGACAGCTCAGAGCCTGGAGCCTGCTTCGGATTCTGTGTCTCCCTCTTTCTCTTTCTGCCTGTCTCCCGCTTGCACTGTCTGTCTCTCTTTCTAAAAAAAAATAAGTAAACATCAAAAGGCATCTGAAATAGAAGAATCTCATTACATTAAAGCAGTATGTCTATATGAGTATTTCCATTAAGTGCATGTACTAAAATATCTAAGGTCAGTGTTTTAAGGTGTTGTTCTGAATATGTTAATGATACCAACAGAGGTCTGAAAAGCTGTCCTAAGTAATGACTTTTTAAAAATCAAAATATAGTGTCTCCAAAGGGGTATGTTAATAGTAACAATGTTAATAATAACTAATATTTAATCAGCTGTTGGGTATCCTAAGCACTTTATATCATTACTGCCTTTAATCCTTGTAACTACAGAACTGGATATTATCCTCACTGTACAGATGAAGGAGCTGAGCCTTAGGTTGAATAACTTGCTTAGGGTCTTGCATCTCTGCATCTCCCAAGTGGTAGAGCCAGCCTAGTAATGATAAGGCTCCCTGATCTAGTCAGGGTTATGGGCATTGTATTTTCCCCTCAAACTAATGGAAAAAATAACATGTATAAAATAAAAGCTTTGGGGCGCCTGGGTAGCTCAGTCGGTTAAGTGTCTGACTCTTGATTTCAGCTCAGGTCACAGTCTCACAGTTTGTGAGGTTGAGCCCCATGTGTCAGCGCAGAGCCTGCTTGGGATTCTCTCTCTCCCCTTCTCTCTGCCCCTTCCCTGCTCCTGTGTGTGCGTGCGTGCCCCCACTCCCTGTCTCTGAAAGTACATATTTAAAATAAAGAAACGAAAAGCTTTAAACTGAACCAATCTCTTGTGCTAGTTTCTGGATTGATAGCAACTTCATATTTTTTATTTTCCTTAAGAGCTTTGCCTGCAAGCCTTGAGCACTTTTGCTGCATCAGACACTTTTAACTTCTTGGCTGAGTAGTTGGAAGAATGGGAGAGTTTAAATGGAATGTTGCTGTATTGGCTGCTGTAACTCAGTTCAATCCAATGAGTATTTATTAAGATATAATAGGATGCCTGTGACAATGTCAGACCTCATAAAATGCTGCCACTTTGTGGATCTCTTCTCTTCAATGAGTGTGTTGTTGCTGGGAGTCCTGGAGTTTGAAGTCCAAGTTTGTGCAGCTCTAATTCAGTATCAGCACTAACTTTTATATTTTTAACTCAAAGTCAGTAGTTCCTTTTCTACTTCTGTGTTATGGGTCATTCCGTATGAGTGCTTCCAAAGGATAGTTTTAAGAAACTCAGATGATTTAAACCTCTTTTTAAAATTTTTTTTAATATTTATTTATTGTTGAGAGAGAGAGAGAGACAGAGTGTGAGTGGGGTTGGGGCAAAGAGAGAGAGATAGAGGGACACAGAATCTGAAGCAGACTCTAGGCTCTGAGCTGTTAGCACAGAGCCCAACGGGGGGCTCAAACTCACGAATCATGAGATCATGACCTGAGCTGAAGTCGGACGCTTAACCAACTGAGCCACCCAGGTGCCCCGATTTAAACCTTTTAATGCTGAAATGAATGTCAGATTTAAAAGGTAATTTCTTCTGTAGGTAACTCAGATCAGCAGTTTCTTCCCTAATGTTTATAGCTATTGCCAGGGCAAAGCTATCTTTTAAAGAAAGTATTTGAATTATATTATTTGATTATTTTTCCTACTCAATATTGAAATTTTCTCTCATAGAAAGTACTTTAATGTTTTATATTTACTCAGTTTTTACAGTTATTCTGAATAAAACATGCATTCTTATTTTTTATTTGAAAGGGTGTTGGCACAAATAGAACCAGTATAAAGTTGTTTTCAGTAAAAGAATTAAAGGCCATTGGGTTATTAAGAGGTAAGGTGTCTAGGGGTGCCTGGGTGTCTCAGTTGGTTGAGCATCCGACTTTGGCTCAGGTCGTGATCTCACAGCTTGTGGGTTCGAGCCCCGCGTCAGGCTCTGTGCTGACAGCTCAGAGCCAGGAGCCTGCTTCAGATTCTGTGTCTCCCTCTTTCTCTTTCCCTCCCCTGCTCATGCTCTGTCTCTTTCACTCTCAAAAATGAATAAATGTTAAAAAAATAAAAGAGTTAAGGTGTCTATATAAATAGAATTCATATTTTATAGAGCTTTCTTATCTATAAACTGTTATTCAAGATTTTGAATCACTTGGTACCACATTATGGTTATGCTTGACCGCCTAGGCAGTCATTGAAAGGAGAGAAAACAGTTGATACCTTGTGTTTTGTGGGGGTAACTAGTATGCCTAAGTATGCTTTACATACGTAAAGTAACACAATTCAGACACACAGTAAAGGGCAGGTGACAGGAGTTATGAGGAAGCCTAAGTCTGGTTTGAAAACTACATCTGATTTTTATTTTTTTTTTTTTATTTTTTTTTTTTAACGTTTATTTTTGAAACAGAGAGAGAGCATGAACGGGGGAGGGGCAGAGAGAGAGGGAGACACAGAATCGGAAGCAGGCTCCAGGCTCTGAGCCATCAGAGCCTGACGCGGGGCTCGAACTCGCGGACCGCGAGATCGTGACCTGAACTGAAGTCGGACACTTAACCGACTGAGCCACCCAGGCGCCCCTGCATCTGATTTTTACAACAGTACTGCTGTGAAGAATGCACGGTTTGAAATTACGCTCTATGCTCCATGATTGTTGGTGGAAGTATGCTGATATAGTAAGATCATGTTGGAAGAGACCTGGTTCATGAAAGGCACACTGTTAGGAGTTAAACTTTTTTTTGCCATTTAGGATGGCAAATTTTCTAGCAGAAAAGAAATCACATTGCTTTCTTCCTTGGCTCTCCTACAAGAAGTGAGGTGTCCAGATGCTTAACAGATATTGCTGGAGTTACACCTGAAAGAGAATTAGAAGGCCTCCTATAGAGCAAATGGCTAAACTCTGTCCTTGTCTTATTTGTTGCTGATAAATTTTTTCTCCACCTGGTGAGTACTCAGAATAAGTTGTGTTGTTGGCTTATTCAGGAGGGTAATTAGTCCCAGCATTCAGCTTGGTAGTTTTGCCTTTAGTTGTATTTTAGTGCTCTGAGATTCTGTGTACTCTTGAATGGACAATAGATATGTATACAAGTTTTCTTTGCCAGTTTCAAACAAAACTCCCTAAAATTTTCTAGTACGGAGCCCAGAACCCCTCAGCAGCATCCCTTCAACAACCTGCTCAACCTGTAGCTAAGAATACCTCCATGAGCCCTCGACAGCGCCGAGCCCAGCAGCAGAGTCAAAGACGGTCGTCTGCTTCCCCAGATGTGATCCAGGGCCAGCAGCCAAGAGACAACCACACTGATCATGGCGGATCCGCTGTCCTGATTGTCATCTTGACTTTGGCATTGGCAGCTCTTATATTCAGACGAATATATCTGGCCAATGAGTACATATTTGACTTTGAGTTATAATATTGTTTTGTGTCTTAAGAGCTGTGACTCTGCTGCTTCATTAAACATTCTGCATTGGGTATAATCTAAGAATTGTTTACAAAAAGATTATTTTGTATTTACCCTTCATTCCTTTTTTGATCCTTATAAATTCAGTATAAATATAGCTAGACTTTCAGACTGTATCCTGCTTAGTTCAAGGGACTGAAGTCACAGCCCCTTGTCTCACCATATGACCTGCTTTACAGGGAAATAACTTATTGTTGTTTCTCATGCCTCGGCTTCTTTTTTGTAAATTTGTGATACTTTTCTGTATAGCCCTTTGGCATTTTTGGATAAAAGATGGTGTTTTAAGTTCCAGTGAGTATTACTAGTTACTCAGTACCATTTATTGAGTACTCTATTTCTACTTAGGTAGAGTGATAACAGGGATAAGAGTTGAAAAGGGAAAGTAGAGCTCTTCAGATAGTTTGCTGAGAATGTCATTCATAGAAGATGCACTGGAATTGCCCATTCTGTGACTGACATTGTGTCCTAAATGTTGTTCAGTGAAAGTAACAATTTCAGTCAAATAGTTATGAGGAAATGAGATTACATCTTTGTTCCTGGATGTTATTTGAAGAGGAAAGGATGCTTTGAAACCACTTTGATATGCTGTTATCCCATTCTCTCCCAAATGTACACAAGATTTAAAAATAAAAAAGGAAACAACCCTCCATAGATTTTTCTTTTTTTAAGGAAGGAAGGGTCCAAGCCAGAAATCAGTTGATTTTCTTCCAGAAGTCAAGTGGAAGGATCTTCAGATTTTAATGTTTGCTCTGCTTTGAATTGTATATCTTTTGAAGGTATTACATGTCTAGCTTTGTAATCACTATAAATGTAATTATTCCAGGAATATGCATAATGTTGAAATATTTTATGTACCGTTTCAATAGAAAAGCTCAGGGCCCAAGTAACAGTGATAGAAATGAGAAAAACCTTTACTTAGAATTGTCCACCTAATCAAAACCGAAGAAATAATTGTCAGTGCAAAATCAATATATAACTTAGTACTAGCTAACTTCACAGATTCTAGTAGATAATTTTATCATCATAATGCCTGATGAGAACATAGAATCACAGAAAAGCATTGCCTTCAGCATGTTTGGTAATAGCGTTGAGGGCACTCTTAAGAGTACTTGTTAATGAAGATGTAGTTTTTAAATATAGGCAGTCCCCAGCTCTCAAATAGGTTATGTTCTAAGGGTGCATTTGTGAGTTTTTTTTACAACTCAGTGTTGTAAGTGGTGTTCAGGTTCTAGACAGGTCCACAAAAGTTTGTCCATAATGTATCTTGAATACTTTGGAGGGTGGTGTTCATAAAGTCCTTAGTGTAGTTTTAACTAACTAAAATTATGGGCAAGATAGAAACAATTTGTGAAATGCTATTAAAGGCAAATTTAATTTTTATTGCTGCTATGGACTTTGGGTCTGTTAATTATTAGACAAAATTTCTATTTTCATCTGCTAGCCATTTTCCTTTATGTCCACATCTAAAATAAACATACTGTATACTATTATACAATACATAATTGTCTAAGCGTTAATAAATTAGCATTTTAAAAGTGTTTACAGATTGTTTCTGTTATATCTACAGCCAAAGTTAGTAAAGTTTTAAAAAGCTCAAGGACTTTATGAAGACCTCATATGTCAGGAGAATTAAAGGTTACCATTTTACAACTTTATTGCCATGGGAAAGCACATTCTGAAGTCTTGGTTTGGAACACAAAATACTAGAAGTAGTTCAGTGGTCTCCTAGCAAGAAGTCACTGACCCTTGGGAAGACCAGATGACCTTATCACCTGAGAAGAAGAAAATCCCCCTGCTTTCAGCCTTTGATTGTAGATGAACCGTGTGCTAGGAACAATCTTCCCTCCGCTTCTTCTCAGTGAAACTTGAGCCAACCTCTGGATCTACGTGATCCTGTTGCATGTTTCCAATGGAGTGTACCTATACTTTAAGATTGATTAAGCCAAGAAGATTTTGAATTGTGCAGATCCTTCTCTATCTGATTTGCCTCTCCTCCCTCACCTGTCAACTGATAGGTCACCTTTTTGTTTGTATTGGGATGTTTTAAGCACCTGATACACATATCTGAAAAGTGGCATATTTTTTGCTCCTTCCCTTTCAGCTCACATATGCTACTTAAAAATCCTTAAGTTGTCAATCTGATCCCCATCGTGGAGTTGATGAGCAAAATTGATCTTTGGGGCTATTCTTACTCAAACGCCACTTGAAGAGACTCTTCAGAAAACAGTTGTTTTTAAAGCCCCACCTTATCCCTTTAATTAGAGTGTCGGGACAAAACCAGATATGTATCTGGTTGGTGAAGGTTTAGGACTCCTTCCCCCAGTCCTCATGTTTAGGTAATTCATGGCTTTTTCTTTGACCAAAAAAGCACATGACTACATATCAAGGTAGTTAAAATAGCATGTCAAAAAAATATATAATGTCTGTATCACCTGTAACTGTTTAAGCCAATGAAACCTTTCAAATTTTATGTATTGTGGGGCTTTTATGTAGCACTTTACATTTTCATGCTGCTTATTGTTTTGTTCCACTGAAATAAATGAATTTCATCAAAATTCTCACCTAATTTTTTTTAAAAAACCTTTAAAGTTGTTTATCATTTTGACTATGGAAATATAATAGTTCCTATTTCAGGAGAATAAGAAATCTTTTTGTTATTTTTGGCTATGAATAAACTTTCTGGTATCTTGAGACCTCCCATTTTTATAGACCAGAATCCGTAAACAAATCTCGCACATCTGGACTTACTTGGGCAGAAACCTAGGCTGAAGTACTGAAAAACCTGTATTGTTCCATCATTTGCAAGTAAGTATATGAAAAGCGAATGCATTTAGTGAACCTGCCTCTTAACAAAGACTAATGTGTACATTAACATGTGTACTGTTTAAGCCTTTGTGGGAGGCTTGTCCCTTGCTCAGAAGCTCTTTGGAATGCCTCTTGAACAGTTGCCTTCAGAACTAGTTTGAGCTGCTCAATAAAACCAGTGACTTTATTCATACCGTGTTTTGACCAAAGGTGGTATTCTTTATGTTATTCGGCCTTCTGTCCATTCTACCTCCTTAAATATTTTTTCCCATCTTACCACTTCGTGCTCACTGCCATTACCCTAATGAGCCTTACTCTCCTCTGAATTAGTGCAGTAACCTCTAACAAGTCTCCAGTCTTCCCCCATTCCTCACACTGCAGCCAGTGTCGTCTTCAGTGCACAGATCTCATTCTGTCTTTTAAGCCCACAGCCTCAATGTAGGTCATAAGGCTGTGTGTAACCAGAGTCCCACTGTGCTCTCTGGCCTAATCTGACAGCTTACTGGGGCCTTTCCACAGCTCTGAGCATGAGCACTGGGGCCAGTCCTGTTTCCTGAGAGAACTGAGCAAATGTTAAAGTTACACATCCCCTGTCTTATACCATATATAAAACTTAAAATGGACCTAAGACCTTAGCGTTAAGAGCAAAAACTGTAAGATTATTAAAGTAAAACATACTAAATCTTCATGACATGGGTAAGGCAGTGGTTTCTTAGATACAAGACCAAAATCACAAGCAACCAAAGAAAAAAATATTTCATCAAAATAAACTTTTTGTGTTTCAAAGAACATTAATAACGTGAAAAGAAAGGAGTACTTGGTGGATCAGTTGGTGAGGCATCCAACTCTTGATTTTGGCTCAGGTTACAATCTCGTGGTTTGTGGGACTGAGACCCACATCCGGCTCTGCACGGACAGTACGGAGCCTGCTTGGGATTCTCTCTCTCCCTTTCTTCTCCTCTCCTGCTTGCATGTACTCTCTCTCTCTCTCTCAAAACAGATAAAAGTGAAAAGATAACACTGAATGGGAGAAAATATTTGCAGATAATATATCTGATAAGAGACTTGTATCTAGAATATCTAGAGAACTCATATAACTCAATAATAATAAAAAAAAAAAAAAGAAATAACCTGATTGAGAAATGGCAAAGGATTTGAATAGACATTTGTACAAAGAAGATACACAAATGACCAATAAACATGGAAAGACGCTCAACATCAGTCATGAGGGAAATGCACATCAGAAGTACAGTAAGCTGCTTCACACCCAGTATGATGGCTAGAGTAAAAAAGTGAGGAATTGGAGAAATTGGAGTTCTTATCCATTACTTGTGGGAGTGCAAAATGGGGCAGCCCCTTTGAAAAACTTGTAGTTCCTCAAAAGTTAAGCAGAGTTACCATATGACCCAGCCATTCCACTCCCAGGTATATTGCCAAGAGAAATAAAAACATGTTCACACAAACTTGTACATAAATATTCATAGCATTATTGTTAGTAGCCCCAAACTGGAAACCCAAAAGCCCATTGACTGAAGAATGGATAAACAAGATGTGTTCTGTCTCTACAATGGAATGTTATTTGGCAATAAAGAGGAATGAAGTTATACATACTGCAACATGGATGAATCTTGAAAACATCATGCAAGAAAGGAAGAATGGAAGGGAAAGAGGAAGGAAGGAAGGAAGGAGAGAAGAAGAGAAAGAAAAGAAAGAAAAAGAAAGGAAGAAAGAAGACAACATGCTGAGTGAAGCCAGACACACAAGGCTACATATTGTATAATTACATTTATATGAAATGTTCAGATTAGGCAAATCCACAGAGACAGAAAGTAGATTGGTGATTGCCAAGGGCTGAAGGGAAGTGAAGGGAAGGAGGAGGTATGAGGTTTGTTTGGGAGGAGATGAAAATGTTCTAAAATTAGATAGTGGTGATGGTTGCACAACTCTGAACATACTAAAAACCACAGTTTTAAGAGGTAAATTCATGACATGTGAATGATATTTCAGTAAAGCCATTATTTAAAAAGTTACACTTATCTCCAACTGAGTTTTTCTCCATACTGTGATCACAATTGAACTACTGAAAATAAGAAAGATTAAAAAAAAATGATAGGACCTAACATTGTATTCAAATGTATCCAAAACAAAACAAATATTTCTTGAAAACCAACAATATCTATGAACAATTCTAGGGTTCCAGCCAGTCCTTTTATAGGCCTGTTTCAAATGGAAGAGAGGAAAAGAGTGATCTTTCGAACAAAATCTACAGAAAAGAACTTTAATGGGTCTCATCCCTTTCCCACTAAATCTTCAGGAGCAATGTGACTTTTTAAACAAATTACCTGGATAATTCTGAGAAGTGGCCAGATTTGGGAATCACTGAATTAGTCCCCATACTGAATTATTCCCACTCCCAAATTCCTGTTTAACTCCTGTAATTTGGCTTCCTGCCACATCTTTGAACTGAAACTACAGTTAATCGAAGTTTGGAGATCCAGCTGAAGCTGTTTTCTGCCTTCACTTCCTCACATCACTCAAACCAGAAACTCCTTTGGTTTTCATAGTCACCCTCTATGCTTTTGTTCGGGCTTCCCATCCATCCATTCGAAGTATAGGTTCCAGTGCACCTGGCTGACTCAATCGGTAGGACATGCAACTCTTGATCTTGGGGTTGTGGGTTGGAGCCCCACATTGGCTATAGAGAGTACTTAAAATAAAATCTTAAAAAAAAAAAGTATAGATTCTCAAGGTTCTACACTTACACTGGGACTTCTATTTTCCTGGAAGATCTCACCCTTTCTTGTGGTTAAACTACCACCATACACTGAAGGCTCCAAATCTATTTCTCCAGTCCAGACCTTTCTCCCGAGCTCCAGGCTTCTTTATACTCCAGCTGCCAGATCGGGCATCTGGAAGTCCCATGATACCTCACACTCCACAAGTCAAAAATCTACGTCCTCTCCCCCCAAATTTGTCTACCTCTAATGGATATCGGTTAATGGTGGTACCATCCACCAGTCCTACCTCCAAACTAGAATTGTAGATAACACTGTTGACTTCTATCACCTCCCATTCTGTTCAGTCAGCAAATGTATTCTACTTCAGAAATAACTTGACCATCTCATTCTTCTGTCCTCTTCCCTCCTCTTCTTTCATCTTCCCTTCCATTAGGTCAAGACCTCACCCTCCTTTGTTATTACAACTTCTCCGATCCAACTGATCCCAGTTAGGAATTCCTTAAAAAAATAAAGTGGATCATGTCACCCCACTTTGCTTAGAGAATCAAAAGAACTTCTTTTGATTCCTTCTTACATAATAAAACCCCAATTCTGTTTCAGTTCTGGCTACTGTTCTTCCTGACCTCCAACCTCATCTCCCTACGTCTCTACCACACTAAACTCCTCTCCATCTTGAACACAGCAGGCAAGCAATAAGTAGTCTTTAAGCATTTTATTCCTTTCAGTAGATTAAATATAACCACATACATCTTTATACTTCTAGTGTTCATAATTCCATATCCCAGGATAGGAATCAAGCCTAATTTATGATGAAATTATACATTTTAAGATTGAAGACCAAAATTAATCTGATGCTCGTGATCGGAAGAAGAGCTTACATAATCATGAATTCCCCTTTGGTGTACGAGTTCCTTCAAAATCAAATGTCTTTTCACTGAAAAAAAGATGTGTATGTGGGAGGAAAGCAAGCATCCGTGGCCATAGACAAAGCATGAGTTCTTAGATGGAGAAATAAAGCAACCTTGTGAAAACAGGTCATTTGTGTGTTTACTCAGCATTTCCTAAGCACATTCATGCACTCATCTTGTCCATCAGGTCTTTCCTGCAAATCCACTCAGAATCCAAGCTGTCTCCCTGGTGGATGTGACAGACTGGTTTTATACAGCCAGAGGGAAGGATTAATGATCTCAGCAAAGAGCTGGCATATTCAAGAGGTTTAAAAAATTTTTTACGTAACAGTTTTAGCCAAAGCTGCTCTCGGACTCAGCGGCAGCAGAATTTCACAGGAGGACAAACTTGTTGACTAATGGCCAATCATTAGGCAGCAGGGAGGGCAAAGCCTTGGTGTTTGTGTCACGCCTGAGGGGTGGGAGGTGGGGTGGGTCAAGCTTCACTATCAAATACTGAATCGGAAAAATCAGTCTGGCCAGTCATGCCCTCGAAGCCCCTCGGAAAAGTACCATCACAAAGCGACAGACTGAATCAATGGTTCAGCCCAGGGGGGTCTGCCCCGCTGCAGGTTACTGGCGAGCAGCTTCTGGTATCGTAGACAGTCACAGAATGCCTTATTTCACAAGACTCATTTTGTTCTTGTTTTGCCTGGCGGCTCTTGTGGAGAGCAGAAAGCCCAAGAGGAGGAGATGGACAGGGCAGCTGGAAATGCCCAAGCCAAGGTAAAGTCATGGGGGGGAGAGGGGGGAGGGAGGTCACTTGCAGCAGCAGCAGCAGCAGCAGCAGCAGCAGCCGCATAGTGGGATGGCTCCCAGGAGGGCCAGGGGTTACCTCGTTTCTATTAATCTATTTCCAGCCGGAGGTAGACAGGGCCACCACCTCACTGAAAACAGCCTCTCTCGGGGTACAAATATGCTATAGTGTCACAAGCCACGAAAGAGCAAAGCTAGACTGGGTCGAGCATTTTCTTCTAGTACCTGTGTTCTGCCCAAGCATTTTGACTTAAGGCAGGTAGTTGAAGATTTTGTGGGTCAAATATCCTGTACTTCTCCGATTGTGCTGCTTTGTTTCTCAGGATTACATCCTGTAGGGACCATAGGTGGCCTGCTGAGTGATTGCACTCAAGTACTTTGGAGAGGGGCCTGTATATAGGAATTTAGTTTGAACTACTAAGAAAACATTGTAAATGGAAATTGTCCCCTTTAAATTATTTGATTGGGGGGCACCTGGGAGGGTGCAGCCGGTTAAGTGTCCAACTCTTGATCTTGGCACGGTCGTGATCTCACAGTTCATGGGTTCAAGCTCCACACTGGGCTCTGTGCTGATGGTGCTGAGCCTGCTTGGGATTCTGTCTCCCCTTCTCTCTAGCCCTCCCCCGCTTGTGCTCTTTCTCTTTCAAACTAAATAAACATTTAAAAAAAAAAAAGTATTTGGGAACAACTTTATAATGGTATCGGGTTTCATTTCACTGTTTTGAATCTTCAAAAGGTATTTGAAATTTGCTAGGTTATCAGGAATACATGTGTGGACAACAGGAATTGCCATTTCACGATGTAATGGAAACATTTCCAAGATACTGGTGAGGCAATCAAAATCATTACATTACAAATCAAAGTTCCCTATTAAGTTTGTTTGAACTGATGTACAAAAAATGATACTCCAGGCCTGATGTAGACATGACTATTCAGAAGAAAAGAGCAAGCAGCTAAGATATAAACACCACATGTGAGATGCTACACCTGTTTTCCATTCTACTAAGCGTTGTGTAAACTAGTGATCATGAATATAAAATAATATCTTGAGACACAGTTTCTAGGTCACTGGTTTTTATTTTTAATTAGGCACTGCTATCGCTGACAATTTTTTGAAATTGTACCTATATGTATATTTACTTATAAATTATATACACGTACTGTTATAAGCATATATACTAAAGTAAAATGATTGCTTCCTTATTTTTAGATAAAAACTGTCAGTAAGAGTTACAATCTCTATCTTCTGTGTCCCAGCGGACCATCTTAAACACCCCAGGGGTGTGCTGGCTTTGGAGACCGCTCCCTGGGGGATATATGTGCTCTGCAGGGCCTGATGCTACCCAGGTAGAAAGCAAACAGATAAAACTTGTCCATGATGCCGGGAAAGAGGCACTGCTCTGGAAGTCTTGCCCTGGTTATCTTGCCAGGATCACAGGCTTTTGGACTGGAAGGAACCTCAGGGGTCATGTGAGCCAGCAATTATTCTGCGTTCTAATTCTGTGACATGTGAATAGGTATTGTGTGAAAGGGGACCTCAGGGTCAAAGAAACTTGGGAAGCTCTGGTTCAGACGATTTTAAACAGATGTCTCTATAGCAGAGCTTCTAGAACATTTATTATGCAAATAGACATTCTGAATCTTGAAGGGGAAAATAAATTATGCAGTTTCTCAACAAAACAAAACAAAACAAAAAACCAACCCACTTTTTTGGACTATCTTGTGGGAGTCATAGTTTACAGAGCACATATTGGGAAGCACGGACTCATTTACGGATGCTGAAAAGTCAGCTCTCAGGCGTGGGTAATTCACACAGCTGGCTAGTGACTCCACAGGACTAGAATGTAGGTTTCCTGATTTACCCAGCCTGGAGGAAAAGCGTTATATGGAATGGTTTATTCCCTAAGAATGGTGCTAGGGTTCAGCACAAGCCCCTCAGGGATCCTCAGGGATCCTACTCAGCAGCCTGGGCTGTCACATCTGTCACTCCCCAGAAGACCCGCAGTCATTCCCAGACACCTGCATGAGCTTGGGGACAGATTGAATCTGACCCGTAGGGGTAAGGGGAGTTTCTTGAAATCCATCCCATGAGATACTAAGGTGGAAGAAAAGATGAATGTACACATTGAACAAATATAAAATAATTATTGCAGAGGGGCTGGGAAAAAAGATAGAGAAAATGTCATATCAGGAAACATGGTTCTAGGCCTTTCTAAATTTTTTTTAATGTTTATTTATTTTTGAGAGAGAGAGAGAACGAGAGCAAAAGCTCTGTGCTGACAGCAGAGAGCCTGATGTGGGGCTTGAACTCATGAACCACATCATGACCTGAGCCAAAGTTGGATACTTAACTGACTGAGCCACCCAAGAGCCCCAAAATGACCTGAAACTTTACTTCACTTATCTCTGTAGGGCCACTTCTTTTCTTTGAAGTCCTGTGTCCCCCACCCTGCAACCCCACACGGTCATACACACACATACCACATACCATACATAGGATTTCACAGTCTCACACACACAATCATCCCTTCACATGTAAGATATATGGTCACATTCACACATACAATCACACACACCCCTACACACTGCTGTTAGGATCTCTTCTAACCTATATACCTTCCATATCACTGTGGCCAAGGCACCCTTACAAAACAATTATTCTGCTCAGGAGCTACCTTTTCAAAAACTTCTGGCTTTCTGATCTTTTGTGTCCCTGTTTATTGAATTGCTGCCACCCGAACCTGTTTTCTCTTAGCTATTTGATTTGTTCTCTTCTCCCTGCCTTTCAGCCTCCCAGCTTTCTCCCAACTCCTCTCTGCGTGCTACCTAAGTTGGCCACCTGACCACATGATTGCTTTCCTACAGGAGAGGCCCTTTTCCCCGGAGATCTGAAAATGCACCTCGCTCTAGGCTCTGAGGTCTGGGCTCTCCCTGGATAACACTCTCTGGTTCCTCCTGGTCTCAGAGCTGGGGGGCCCCTTCCATATTTCCTCTCCTATTTGCTGCCCCCCTTGGTACTGCCTGCCCTTGGCTGTCCTTCTCTTGGTCTGCATCGTGGCTCAAGTTCTGCTGGGCCCAGGAGCAGTTTTGCTTTCCTGCTGCCCAGTGACCTTCATCCTCCCCAGAGGCCTGGGAAGGAAGTGGTGCCAGGAAGTCAGGGAATCCAGGTTCAGGCCCTGGTTCTGTGGCTCTCTGGCCATGGCCGTGTTTCCCAATCTTTCTGAACCTCATTTCTCCCACTGAAAAGGGGTGATTTTGAGACCTTCCCCACTGGGATGATGGGGTAACTAGAGCTCGGGGTCTGCACAGAGAGGGGGTGATTCATACAGGCGTAGTCATTTTGACTGCAATTATTGTTACCAAATAAACTTCAACACAGTGGTGCTAGCCCTGCTTCTTGAAGGTGTAGCGAGCACATCATTCTTCTCTCCCCACCCAAGGCTGGTTTGAGGTCCTGTGGAGGTTCTGGCTGCCCCATATGGGGCTGGGACTCAGGGTATGACCCCTGGAGTCTGAAGTCTTCGGTCCAAGGCATCCAGGTGCTGAAAGGATGAATTGAGGGCATCTGGCTCACACAAATAGCTCAAGGCTGGAGATACTAGTGGCCTGACTTATCAAATAACTGGTTCCTTAAAAAAAAAAAAAGAAAAAAAAAAAGACTCACCAATGGCATAGGCATTCCAGTCTCCTCTGTCCTGCCAGGGTGCTGGAGTTCTGGGACTTCTGTTCCCTAATCCGCCTCTCTAAATGGAAATGGAAACTGTTGGCCAGCAGGGATTTGCTCCATGTGAGACAGAGGGGTAGTGTGCCCATTGCACTCACAATTTAATGTCTGTGATCTGCTAACCCCTTCGGCTGAGCTCTTCCTCTACCTTTCTGGGGTGTCTTTTCTGGGGTGTCGAATGTGGCCTGTCACACAGTCGCTGAGCAGGCACTGGGCCCGGTGCCTCTTGACTTCTGGAGCCAGGCTTGGGGCAGAGACTGTGAGAGTGGAAGCTCCATGGAGGCACCCTGACGGTGACCACCATGCTTCAAGGGGACTGAACTGGGTTCCATATTCCAGCTAACCAGGAGGAAGACTTCTCTCCAATTGACTTGTCTAAAAGCAACTCTGATCATGGCTTCTTCCTCCAACTGCTTACCTTCCGTGTTTTCCTGTTGCCTTTGGATAAAGACAAAATTCTTAACGTGATCTTCAAGGCTCTGCCCGGCCTGGTCCCTAAGGTGCCCCTGCAGCCCCACTCTGTCCATTTCAGTGCCTCGCCCTTCTCTTTCCCTTTTATTGAATGCCCACTCCTCTTTCAGCCACTCCTCTTTTCACGTCAAAACTGGTGTGTCTTAAACCAAACTATGGGTGTGTTGAATTTATTTCATATTTAAAGTTTATTTATTTTGACAGGGAGAGAGACAGAGAGAGAGAAACAGAGAGTGCAAGCAGGGAAGGGGCAAAGAGAGGGGGAGAGAGAGAATCCCAAGCAGGATCTGTACTGTCAGCACAGAGCCTGATGTGGGGCTTGAACCCATGAACTGTGAGATCATGACCTGAGCAGAAGCCAAGAATCGGACGCTTAACTGACTGAGCCACCCAGGCTCCCCATGAGTATGTTGAGTTTCAGTGCCTACAGGATAGCCACTGGGGATAATTAGACAGTTGAATAAAAGGTCTAGAGCAGGGGGTACAGATTTAGGAATCCTCAACACGTTAATGACAATTGAAGCCACAGCTATAGGCGAGCCTGCCAAACAGGGTGTAGAGGGAGAAGAGAGGGCAGCTGGGACAGGGCTCTGGGGACACTAGCAGTTAAGGGATGGGCTGAGGACGAGGGGGAGACTGCAGTGGAGATTGAGAAGGAACCGTCAGAGTGATAGGAGGAGAACCCAATGCCGGGTCCAGAAAGACCAGGTTTCTAGCAGAGGCATGGCCCTCCGTGTGGCAGAGAAGCCAGCACCCAGCAAGAGTGCCTGCAGGGCCTCGGGTCAAGCACAAGTGGGGCAGGGCGGACTTGAGTGAGGGGTGGCAGCAGTGGGTGACACACAGCTCTCTGTGTGGAGGATCATTTATTAGGAGGGGGAAAGAGTTTTATTTTAAAGAAAAAGTTTAAAGATGAATATAACTGCCACACCTGTACTGCTGCCACTGTTTAATACATTTTGCACGAGAAGGACGTGCGGTCTAGACAGATATTCTGCTTAAGGGTCAAGGTGGGAGAGACTTGAACCCGGTTTGAAGGCTGACGACAATAAGCCATGGACGAGGGAGATGCTGAGGAAGTTGGGGCGAGGGTGGTTGAGGGCAGAGGTCAAGGGCTCTGGGAAGAGGCACCTCTGCCCAACCCCCAAGTATTCTAAGAACCTATGAGTGAAAATACTACTACTGCTCCTGCTCCCGAGTTGCCCCCTCCCTGTTTTCACCTTCTCCCTGAGAAGCTCCAGGTGGACTTCAGAGAATAGTTGGGAGGTCTGGAGCTCCAGGTGGCTCCTGGGCTGTAAGGTGGGAAGCCCCAGCTTATAGGGGAATCTACTTCTTGGGTGGGGAGGGAAGTCGGGGCAGACTAACCTTTAGGCCAGCACTGCAGAATAAAACTTTTTGAGACCGAGGAAAAGTTATAGATCTGGACTATCCAATATAGTAACCACCAGCCTCATGTGGCTATTAAGCACCTAAGTATGACTAGTAGAACTAAAGAACTGAACATTAATTTTATTTCATTGTAATTGACTTAAACAGCCACATGTGGCTAGTGGCTAGTGGCTACTTTATCGATCAGCCCAGCTTTAGAACTCCATCAAATTGCACTATCTGGGCAGAGCTGATAGAGAATGAAAGTTAATGAGGATTTCACAGAAAGATGTGTCAAAGAACAGAACCTCAAAAGAGGAAACATGTTACTTCCCTCTTATAGAGTTTAAACAGGAAATATGCCTATTTCTCTAAAAAACATGAAGTGTGATAAGAATACTGAGAATAAAATAAGGATGTATATATAAATGAACAACAAACATTCAAAACAAAATCCCTTCATTTACTTCTAAAATCCTTAAATATCCTACACATAACGCTGACTTCTTATAAGGCTGTTTAGTTTCTTCTGTCAAGAATTAGATCTCACAAACTTACAAGACCATGGGGGAAGGGGAAAAAATAGTTTCAGAGAGGGAGGCAAACCATAAGGGACTCTTGAATATAGAGAACGAACTGAAGGTTGATGGTGAGAAGAGGGGAGGGGGAAAATGGGTGATGGGCGATGAGGAGGGTACTTGTTGGGATGAGCACTGGATGTTGTATGTAAGTGATAAATCATGGGAATCTACTCCCGAAGCCAAGAGCACACTGCATACACTGTATGTTAGCTGACTTGACAATAAATTATATTTAAAAAATAAAAATAAAAAACATTCATAGAAAAAAAAAAAAAAGGAATTAGATCTCACATCTTGTTAGACCCAAATCCATCCATCCTTCTTTCCTTCCTTCCTCCCTCCCTTCCTTCCTCTCTCCCTCCCCTACTCTCTCCTTTTTTAAAAATCTTAGAATTCTTTTTTTTTTAACTCTTTTAAAAAATGTTTATTGGGACGCCTGGGTGGCTCAGTCGGTTAAGCGTCCGACTTTGGCTCAGGTCATGATCTCGCGGTCCGTGGGTTCGAGCCCCGCGTCGGGCTCTGTGCTGACTGCTCAGAGCCTGGAGCCTGTTTCAGATTCTCTGTCTCCCTCTTTCTCTGACCCTCCCCTGTTCATGCTCTGTCTCTGTCTCAAAAATAAATAAACATTAAAAAAAACTTTTTTTTAATGTTTATTTACTTTGAGAGAGAAAGAGAGCAGGGGAGGGGCAGAGATAGAGGGAGAGAGAAAATCCCAAGCAGGCTCTGTGCCATCAGCACAGAGCCCAATGCGGGGTTTGCACTCATGAACCATGAGATCATGACCTGAACCAAAATCAAGAGTCAGATGCTTAACCGACTGAGCCTCCAGGCACCCCCATCACAAAACCAGTATTATAGTAACATAAGAGAAATGTTTAAAAAGAAATATATATATATAATCCTCCACCATTCAACCCAACTGCTGTCATCCAATCATTACCTTACGAAGGCTCTGCAAGGGTCTGGTTCTCAGGACTGACTATGAGGGCCTGGGGAGGACAGGGTGGGTCAGGAGGGGTGTGTGTGTGTGTAGCCTTTGGTGGATGGAGAAGAGATGTCTAACAGGTAGCTCCTATAGGGAGTAATCTCCCCATATGCCTTTGTGGGTCATTGGGAAAACATCTCTTGCTTGTCTTTGCAGTCACCTATATAAGAAGAACCTCGACGTGACCAAAATCCACAAGGGAAAACCTCAGCCACTTCTTAGAGTGGAGGACCATGATTTCTCCATGAGGCCCGCCTTTGGAGGTAGGACTGAGTCCCCAGGGGCTGCCTGCTGCCCTGTCCTGTTCCCTCAGGCACAACCCTCCCTCGGGGCCCCAGTTTTCCCACTCACAGTCAGATAAGCCCAAATCGGCTTCCGAAGTCTCTCATTTCCTCAAGGAGAGAAGAGTTGGAAGGAAATGAGCTAAGAAGGCTGTTGGCTGAAGTGTTGCTAATGGTTAAGATGTCTACGACCAGAGTGGACCTGCCTTGCTGCTGCCAGCTTTCTTTTCCTAAAACATGAGCCAGCCTGGAGCGCCTGGACACAAAATGGCTCCCCTGGGTCAGCCACCATTCCCAGTGATTAGCTGGGAATTTGGGGTTTTGAGGGCCACCTGCCTTTCAATGCAGCAACAACAATTTAACCCATGATGAGTCCCCTCATAAACTTGGCCCCTAAGGAGCTTTGCTGCTTTGCAGTCAGGGACGGGTGGCCAGGCTGGTGGCCGTCCTTTCTTTCCAGGAATTGGAGAAATGCCACAGGAAGGCCAGGAAAGGAGCCATCTGCTCTCAACAGGTGGGGAGTGGGGTAAGAATAGCAGAATGTGCAAGATGTGCCCCGCCAGCCACCCCCCCAACTTGTATACTTGGGAAACTGAGCTCTGGTGCATTTCAGCCAACAGGTACTGGCCAAGGCAGACCTGGGCAAGCTGGCTTCCCTTTCCCTTTATCTCCATTTCCAGATCTTCTCTTAGGGCCCTGGGGCTGTAGGGGTGACCTGCAGGCAAGTCACAGATCCTCTCTGAGCCTCTGTTTGCTGGTTTGCAAAATGGGAATTGTAATCCCTACATCTGGGGTTGTTGTCAGGATTAAAGGAGATAATGTATGTAAAGCCCTTGACACATAAGGATTCAAGTCCCTTTAGAAAAACCCAGCTGTCAGGCCTGCCTCTTGTGTGACTGTTATGGGATTAGACATTAATTCATCCCAGGGGCCTTTGCATTTTAAAAGGCCGCAAAGCCTCTCACTCAGTTCCCTGAGCTCTGACACCTGCAGAGCAGGAAGAGAAAAGTAGGAGGCAGATTATGGCCCCATGTGCCTTCTTCCTGCCCAGGAATGTTGTTCATCACTGGCTCAGGTCAGGAGGTTACCAGCTCCCCCAGGGCTCACCATGATAATGCCCACAAGGAATTTTATGAAAATAAAGTTTTCCTAAATAAGCCACTCTAAAATAGCTGTATCTGCTCCAAGAGGTCTAAGTGAGACATTCCTGTCACAAGGAAGATCCACCTTGCCTTTCTGGTAGAGTGTCAGTTAAGTGGCTAGGACAACAATACACAATGGCATTAATGACAGCACTTTGATACTGGTTTTTCTGCACCAGGGACCATTCTAATCAAGGTATGTACATACAGGATCTTATTTCAGTCCTCAGGACAGCTCTGTGATGTAGATACTATCATTTTTCCCAGATGGGGAAACTGAGGCCTAGAGAGGTGAACTCACTGGGTCAGGTCACACTCCTGCTGAGGTTAGGCCCTCCCTCCTGGCAGAGTGTCTTTTCTTGTACTTTCTACTTGTATGTCCCTCAATGCAGGGCTGACATACCCATCAGGCAGAGTAGGCATAGTGTTAAAGGATCACAATGATATTCTTAGGGACCCCTGAAAATATTTTAATGTATTTAAACACTTTTCTTCTTTTAATGTTTTGTTTTTGAGAGACAGAAAGAGAGCATGAGTGGGGGAGGGGCAGAGAGAGAGAGAGAGAGAGAGAGAGAGAGAGAGAGAACCCAAGCAGGCTCCAGGCTCCCATCTGTCAGCACAGAGCCTGACACGAGGCTCAAACCCACAAACCATGAGATCATGACCTGAGCCAAAGTCAGACGCTTACCCCACTGAGCTGCCCAGGTGCCCCTAATGACTCTTACCCTCTGTAACCTCTGGGAGTATCTGAACAAGGGTTAGAACCAAGAAGCTTTCCCTGCAGGTACTCCTGAGGGTCTCCATTCCATCCAGCACCCTATCCTTGGGCAGGGGACACTGTCCAGGTGGCAGGCAGGTCTCTGAGGAAGGAGACTGGCAGACATAGGTGACTCTGCAAGTAACAGACTCTGTGCAAGTAACTCCTTACTTGTTGGCAGCCCTGTGCCAGGAGCCTGGTAAGAAGCAGAGCCTGGGCCCAACCTGCCCTCATGCTCGCCCCTCCAGACTCCCTCCCCGGCTTAGCACCCACGCATACTAAGCAGGTCATTTGAACAAAGATGTTGTGAAGTTATGTCTTATTCCTGTCCTCTCTTCCTATTTTATTTCTATAAGAGGGGCTTCCTGAGGATTGATGTTTAAAAGTAGTTGATAAAGAAGAATTTATCTGAGGCTAGATACCCCATGGTGACCTTTTCGGCCTGGAAAAAGAACAGATTAAAAAATCTAGCAGCTTCCTAATAATCCCAGGGATCAGTTGAAACAAAAATACCTTGCCTAAGCTCCCAGCTGCCTGATTCAGTAGTGCGTCCTGGTTAGAGGAAACTCCAAAGACCTGGGGTGTCTCCTCCATTTGTTAGGAGATATGCTGCAATGCAGGTTTTTTTAATATTTAGTTTTTAAGAAATTGTGGTAAAATACATATAACATAAAATTGACTATGTTAACCATTTGTAACTGTACAGATCAGTGGCATAGTTATACAACCATCACCCCCACCCATCTCCAGAATGTTTTCATCTTCCCAAACTGAAACCCTGTCCCCATTAAAAAGTCAACTCCAGCTCTTTCCTTTTTCCCCAGCCCCTGGCAACCACCATTCTACGTTCTGTCTCTAGGAATCTGACCACTCTCGGTACCTCGGTACCTCGTGTAGGTGGAATCATACCGTTTTTGACTGGCTTTTGTGACTGGCTTATTTTATTTTTATTTACTTATTTATCTTTGTTATAGCACAATTTGTATATTTCAAGAAGACAAAAAGTTAGTATCGTTTACAGTATCTTAAGATAAATTGCCTTCGAATGGGAGCTTCCTTCCCAGTACTTTGAGGTCTACAAGGCACATGTAGAAAATTTACTTCTGTGGAAACTGAGGACTGCTTAAATTGAATGGCAGGCAGGGAGAGGGCCTGTGGTTTTTCTTTTTGATTAATTGCTGTAACACTGTCCTTTGGGCGACTGAGGGAGTCTCATGTTTTCTTTAGACATCATTAGGCCCCAGAGCTCTTGCAGGACAACTTTGACGCCGTATGAATTCTGCCATCTTGCCAACACTGATGAGACTGATGGTAGTGAGTTCTCACTCAAGTTTGTGCAGCTTTAAAAGAATGCATTTGAGGAGGGAGTCATCATCAATCTGGCTTATTTCTTTTAACATAATGTCCTCAAGCTTCACCCATGTTGTAACATAGATCAGCATTCCCTTCCTTTTTTTTTTTTTTTTAATTTTTTTTTTCAACGTTTTTTATTTATTTTTGGGACAGAGAGAGACAGAGCATGAACGGGGGAGGGACAGAGAGAGAGGGAGACACAGAATCGGAAACAGGCTCCAGGCTCCGAGCCATCAGTCCAGAGCCTGACGCGGGGCTCGAACTCACGGACCGCGAGATCGTGACCTGGCTGAAGTCGGACGCTTAACCGACTGCGCCACCCAGGCGCCCCAAGCATTCCCTTCCTTTTTAATAATATTCCACTGAATGCATAGATCACGTTTGGTTTATCCATTCATCTGTTAGTGGACATTGGGTTGTTTGCACCCTTAGGAAATTATGAATTATGCTTCCACGGACATAGGTGTACAGATACCTGTTTGAGATCCTGATTTTAATTCTTTGGGGTATATTCAGAAGTGGAATTGCTGGATCATAGGGTAGTTCAGTTTAATTTTTTGAGGAACCTCCACACTTTCTTCTACAGCAGCTGTACTTTTTACATTCCCACTAGCACAATGTTGATATTTAATGCAAATTGTATACAGGGGAGGTATAGGAGGGATGGAGTGTCATCATCCTACTGTGGGTAGGAAAAGAAAAGCAGCTCAGGGGCTGAGGTGTGCTCTCCTTGCCCTGCCACATGCCGGCCTAGAATTCTGAGGAGTCTGAGAGTTCTGAAGTTGGACTTAACCTTCAGGATTGTCGTGAAGGTGCATTTATCAAAGAGGTAGGATAGGCTATCTGTAATTTTGCAGTATCTTTGCTTGATTTATAACCTTCAGATACACATATGGCATATGGGTCTCTGGTTGTGCTCTTGCCTAGAGGTTGACCCGCAAATGTTGTTGCTGTCCATAGACGTCACCTCCTGGCACCTGGCACCAGGGAGGAGAGTGGGCCCAGAAGGGCAAACCTCGAGGTCAGCACTGGGTGGGTTGAGACTGAGTGACTCAGAGAGACCCGAAGACTGAACCCAGCCTTTGACCAGGGGCAGGTTGGGACACCATCTGGGCCAAAAGCACCTTCCCCATATCAGTTTCTAGAACAGAACACTTCCTGTGTTAAATCCACACAGCAAAGGGCTGAATTCAGCAGAGAAGGTATGCAGCATTGGCTCATATGTTTCCTTGAGGTAACTGCAAACCCAACGTGTCCAGCTTCACTTCATGAGCCTGCCGATTTTCTGTCTGCTTTTTCTTGGGCAACTCAGGCTGGAAGGTGTTGAGCTGGGCTGGGTTTGCCCTCCTTCTCCTCCAAGTCAACCAGCTTGAATCAATTCACCCATTAAACTCTCACTCAGATCTGCCCCCTCCTTCCCCTCCCTCATCCCCTTACACCACCCATTCTCAATATGCTCTTGGGAGGTGAAAAAAGTCTCAGATGTTATTGTGGTTTGTGGCCCTCCAAAACTCAGTCCTCCCTGACAAAGTCTTTTTTCCTTAGTATTTTATTTAAGTTAAAATTAACTAAAACCTTAAATTCCACTAGATTTTTCACTTTAGGGGGCAACAAAGGTGAGAAGTTTGGAAGTACTGCTTACAGCAACACCGTGGTTCCCACCCCACTCACGGCCAGGTTCACCTCCTGGAAACATCGCTTCCATGTGCTGCTCCCTCAGAAACTGCAGGCTCCCCATATTCTTCAAGAGGAAATGCAGCCCCTGCTTCTCCCTGCTGGGTCCCAAGACCTCCACAGTCTTCTCCCTGCTACCCCTGACGAGGACTCTTCCCTGCTAGAACGCTTTCTGTCCCTGCACACCCGTGCTTGTTTCTGCCTATGAGCATCTGTTCCCAACGCCCCTGCTCCATGTTGCCCTGCTTCATCCATCTATCCAGAACCCACTTTAACTCCTCTCCTCTAACATGTGGCATCTCTTGGCTATTTTGAACTATATGACCTTCTGATTTGAAATAACTGCACAGATTCATTCTTTCCCTCACAAGACTGCCCCTCCACTTCAGGCACCAAATGCAAGTCGTCCCCAAGTCACCTGCACTTGTCTGACTTGGCTACAAAATCAGGAGTTCCCACACCCCCTCCGTAGGCTTGGTAGTTTGCTATAATGGCTCATAGAGCTCAGGGGAATACTTTACTATTGCTGGTTCATTATAAAGTAGATTATAAAAGACACAGACGATCAGCCAGATGAAGAGGTAGGCAGTATAAGAACTAGAGTCCTGAGCACGGGGGCCTCTGTCGCATGGAGTTGGGGTATGCCATCTTCCCTGCATGTGGATGTGTTTGCTATCCTGGAAACTCACTAAACCCTGTTGTTTAGGGTTTTATAGAGGTTCCATTCCATAGGCATAATTGATGAAATCATTGGCTATTGGTGATTACCTCAGTCTCCAGTGCCCGCCTCTCCCCAGAGGTTGGAGGGTGGGGCTGGAACTTCCAACACTCTAATCACAAGGTTGGTTCCCCTGATAAGTAGCCCCCATCCTGAAGCTATGTAGGCATCCACCAAAAGTCTCCTCATTAGCATAAACTCAGAATGTTTGGTGGAAGTTTGTGATGAACAAAAAAGATGCTCTTCTCACCCCTATCATTCAGGAAATTACAGGGGTCTCAAGAGCTAGGAACCAGAGAAAAAGACCAAATATATATATTTCTTTTCGTATCGCAATATCACAATTTCTGTGTCACCTTGCAAGGTTACTGCCTACTTACTTCTCTAGCTGCATTGTCTCTAATGCGATGCCTTCCTAAGGAACTTTCTAGGGTAATTCTGGTGCTTTTCACCTGGGATGATAATTGAGAACCACCCCCATAGAAGATGCCCTCTGTGTTTGGGGCACCCAGATCTATGAGTGCCCCCATGAGCTCTTCAAGTGCTTTACTCTGTGGCCTCATCCTTAGCAGGGATTCAACCCTGGACTTCCAAGCCGCAGGAGTCTGGCCACCAAGGCCTCAACTGCTACTCATCTGGCCATCGTGAGACCCATGGAGCCAGTTTAAAGCAAGGTCATGGCTCTATTTGAATCTAAGGCCTCCTTTTGAGTGCTCCTTGGACCTCCCTGGCTCTGCCTCTCCACTTTGCCACGCTGGGTGGGCTAGTGCTTCCCAATTACATCTGAGGTTGGGGGGGCGAAGTGAGGGACACAGCTGGCTCTCTGGGGTGCGGCTCCTGCAGCCTTTTTCCTGGGAGCTACTGCCCTTGGAGGAGACTCCTCTGATCCTTCCTTAGTGCTCATGGCCCTTCCCTTCTGGAACACAAACCCTAACTTGCCACCCACACTGCTCCTACTCACTCCTTCCCCTGAAATTAATCTTCCCTTCCTGGTCTCTCCCTGACATAGCCCCTTCTCTACAGTCCTGCTTGGGGCAATCTCACTGCTTCCCTCACTTGACCCCACACGAGCCCAAGTGACTAACAAGGTCACCATGCTCCAAAAGGATAGGATGCTGGTCCCGGTAACAAGTCTGTTTGGGGATGTTAAATTTAGGAAATTGTTAGATATCCAGTGGAGACCTCTTTCAATCTTTATCAACAATCAGGCTATTGGAGTTTGAGTCAGAGATAGGGCCCAGGAGGGTGATGAGAGTCAGTCTTTCAGGGAAGAGTTGTTTGTGGGAGGGGCTTTGTTGCAGACACCGCAGAGGGAGGGGTTTCAACAAGGGGTGGGGCGTGGGGTGGTAGCAAGCATCCGAAGGCGAAGGCGGGGAGACAAGTAGGAGGTGGAGACAGCTAGTGGAGATGGGGTAGCAGAAGAGTTTGACAACAAGTGGAAAGTGGCCACCAGGGCATGGGAAATTGTAAAATCTCACTTCTGGAAGTCTCCTTAAAGGTCAGTCGTGCAGCGGTCCTCAAACTTGAGAATGGATCCGCATCACCGCAGTGCTTACGGAGACCCAGCCTCCCAGCCCCCACTACAGAGCCTCTGGCTCAGAACGCCTGCGGTAACACTTGAGAATTGTATTGCTAACAAGTGCCCGGTGAGGCTGATGTGGCTCATGAAGGAAGAGGCCCTGATCGAGTCCAGCCTAGATCCTAAAGTCCTAACACCAAAAATCCTGTTTTAACAAAATACCACAGATGGCTTAAAGAACAGAAATTTGTTTCTCACAGTTCTGGAGACTGGAAGTCTGAGATCAGGGTGCCGTCCGATGTGGTTCCTGATGAGCGTCCTCTTCCTGGTTTCCATGTGTGGCCTTTTCACTGTGTCCTCATGAGGTTGAGGGAGAGAGAAGCAAGCTCTCTGGTCTCTTCTTACAAGGGCACTGGTCCTATTTGAGGAGATTCTACCCTCATGTACTACTCACCTACCAAAGGCCCCGACCTCCTAACACCATCACATGGGGAACTAGGCTTCAACATGTGAATTTGGGGACATGAGGGGACACAAACATTCAGTCCACAGTAGCCACTTCCTTCCGTGGGGTCTCTGCCAACTCAGCACCTGCATAGGCCTTTTGAACCTTTCTTAGTGATGAATATCTGAGAGGTTTCCCAAAATTGTTAAGCACAGGACCTGCAGCAAAGGGCAAGGCTGCTCACAGGCAAACTTGTTTTCACAAAGAATAGGCGATCAAGGCTGTTTCCTTGGTGAGTCAGCGGTGGAAGGGGAACCCTGTACTTACTGAGGTGTTCCACGAACACGTTCTTCATCGTTTACACAGGGGCAGCTGTGCCTATTCCAGATTCTCCCCCGTCCACTAGGACACTCTCTTGGTCTCTACAAAAATATTTTCTTGAGGTAAGCATCGTGGTAGTGTTCTGTAGGTTCTTTAGCAAATTACCACAAATTTAGAGACTTAAAACAACACAGATTCGGACACCTGGGAGGCTCAGCCGGTTAAGTATCTGACTTCAGCTCAGGTCATGGTTTTGCTGTTAGTGAGTTCGAGCCCCGTATCAGGCTCTGCGCTGACAGCTTAGAGCCTGGAGCCTGTTTCAGATTCTGTGTCTCCCTCTCTCTCTGCCCCTCCCCCCACTCGTGTTCTGTCTCTGTCTCTCTTAAAAATAAACATTAAAAAATTTTTAGGGGCACCTGGGTGGCTCAGTCAGTTGAGCGTCCAACTTTGGCTCAGGTCACGATCTCACGGTTCGTGGGTTAGAGCCCCATGTCTGGCTCTGTGCTGACAGCTCAGAGCTAAGAGCCTGCTTTGGATTCTGTCTCCCTCTCTCTCTCTCTGTCCCTCCCTGCCTGCACTCTGTCTCTGTCTCTCAAAAATAAATAAACATTAAAAAATTTAAAAAAAATTTTTTAAACCACACAGATTTATTATCTTACAGTTCTGTTGTTCAGAAGTCCTAAATGGGTCACACTTGGCTAAAATTAAGGTGTCAGCAGGGCTGTGCTCCTTCCTGGAGGTTTCAGAAAGAATCTGTTTTCTTGCCCTTTCTGACTTGGCTGCCCAGATTCCTTGGCTCCTGGCTTTTTTCTTCTGTCTTTAAAGCCAGCAACAGCTGGGTAAGTTCTTCAAACGTTGCATCACTCTGACCTCTTCTCTTTCTTCTACATTTAAGGATCCTTGTGACTACATTGGGCCCATCTGGATAATTAAGGCTGCTCTCCCTATTTTAAGGGCAGCTGAATAGAAACCTTAATTCTATCTGGAACCTAAATTCCCCTTTGCCATGGTGCCTAACATTCACAAGCTCTGAGGATTAGGATATAAGCAACTCTGGGGGGCCTATCACAAATATATATAAGGTGAATCTTTACATGTGTAAACAATTATCCTTGAAAACACTACACAGCTTCTCAGAAGTCTGCCTCATATCTCCTCCCATCTGGTGTCTCCCTAGGGTAACCATTATGCTGCCTTCTATCTCCATGAATTAGTTTTGCTCATTCTTTTTTTTTTTTTTTTTTTTTTTCAACGTTTTTTATTTATTTTTGGGACAGAGAGAGACAGAGCATGAACGGGGGAGGGGCAGAGAGAGAGGGAGACACAGAATCGGAAACAGGCTCCAGGCTCCGAGCCATCAGCCCAGAGCCTGACGCGGGGCTCGAACTCACGGACCGCGAGATCGTGACCTGGCTGAAGTCGGACGCTTAACCGACTGCGCCACCCAGGCGCCCAGTTTTGCTCATTCTTGAGCTTCATATAGAGGGAATCATACAGTGTATGAAGTGACCATGTTCCTCTTGGAACAGTATGACCATTAGAGAGGTGGTTTTTTGTTTTAGTTTTTTTTTTTTTTTTAAATCATTTTAAGTGCCAGTCTGTCTTTCCGAGGCTTCTATACATAGGACCTTGCCTGACACAATAATGCTGCCATTCAGAAAATATCTCTTCCATGTGAAAACCCTTCAAGTCATTGAAGACTGTCCAATGTTTTTAAATTTTGCAAGATCAATATCCCATGTCCTTCGATAGCTCCTGACATGGTGTCATCGCAAAGTGCTCCCTACCCCCACCCCACTTCAATAATGAGGTGCTATTCTATGCTATTCACAGGGGTATTCCTGGTTCCAGATGCAATCCTCCCTCAGATGTGATTGGGTCACACAGAGCCAGGGAGTCAACCTTCTGTTGCTCCAGATGTCTATGAAAACCTTTTGCGTGTCCTTCCAAATTCTTTTATGCATATGCAAGTAAATATGCACATGGTCTCTCCCCACCCCATCTTTTGGACAATTGTTAGTTGCTATACATACTCTTCTGCACTTGATTTTTCTTTCTGACTCAGCAATATATTTTGGGAATCTCTCCCTATTAGTTCACAAAGAACTTCTTCATCTTTTTAATGGTTACTTATTATTCCATGGTATGGATCTACCATACTTCATTTGATCAATGTCTTATTGAAAAATATGTGAGTTGTTTCCAGAATTTCACTATCACAAATCGTATGTACAAATGTCATTTTGTAATTTTGTCAATCACGGGATTATCTAAATAGATACAGAAAAGCTCTTGATAAAGAAGAACACCTGTTGATGCTAAGAATTCTTAGCAAACCAAGATCTGACAACAGATGAGAAGAAATAAAATCCAGTAGAAAAACAGGTGACAAGCAATTCATAGAAGATGAAATTCTGAAGCTACAAGTGTTTAAAGGTGCTCAAACATATTGGTGATTGGAGAAATAGAAATTAAAACAACACTGAGAAAGAATTTTATACCCATCAGATTGGCAAACCTTAGAAAGTTGGATCATGACAAGTGTTGGCAGCCACTGGGCATAAGAGAACCCTCCTTTGCTGTCAGTGAGTGTGACCATGGTGTGTAACACACTGGTCAGCTTTCTACCACAGTCACCCAAGAGACTGGCAGCCTGAGACAAGGACACGGAGCCTCTGTAAGACAAGGGGGACACGGGGTTTATTATAGGACCAGCACAGACTTTAGATCTGGACACAGAGGTCACCAGGTGGGAGAGTTTTGCTACTGGAGGCCAAAGGCAGGACCACGGATTTACCAAAAGAACCATGGAGTCTGTTGCATCTCGGCAAACACCAGTCCAGGGGTTGATTGGGCCAAGCACTTCATGGCAGAGGCCAGCCAGCATGGACGCAAGGGCCCTTTTCTCCTCCATGATGCAAGGTCAACTAAGGTGAGAAGAAATTAGAAACAGGACTAGATTGAGCTGCTGTTAGTTGGTAATTGAAAAATTTTCACACTTTGACGCATGATCTTTTTTGCGAGAAAGGTCAAAAAGCTGCCTTTTTTTCCCCACATTTGAGAAGTGTGAGTTAATTATCCACCTTGCTCCCCTGTACCTCCTGACACTGTACACGCAACCTGAAACGTCCTTCTCTTCGCTACCTGTTAGAAGTAACCAGTGCCTCAAAGCCCAGCCCAAATGCTGTCCCTATGGTGACACTCTCTCCAGTGCCACAGAATTAATCAAAAGCTGTCTCTTTTGTGAAATTTTCTACAGTGCCTTTGGTTAGAATTAATTGAGCTTTGCTCCTATTATCACAGAGCTCATTGTCCCTCTTAGTGGATTTTAGTCTCCTGGAGGAAGGAACCGTGCCTTCTTGATCTCCACATTCCCAGCTGTGTGGTCTGGGAGACACGGACAGTGTGGGTTGGAAAGAATAAACCAGTCAGTCAGGGAAGGTGTGGTGAACCAGGAAACACTGCACACTGGAAGGTCTTATTGAGAGTCAGCTGCAATGCTGATTGATCTCTGAAAGACTGTGACACCTAAAATACCAAAGTAACGGGGCACCTGGGTGGCTCAGTTGGTTAAGCATCTGACTTTGACTCAGGTCATGATCTCACAGTTTGTGAGTTCGAGCCCCACGTCAGGCTCTGTGCTGACAGCTCAGAGCCTGGAGCCTGCTTCCAATTCTGTGTCTCCCCCTCTCTCTCCCCCTCCCCCATTTACACTGTCTCCCTCGCAAAAATAAACAAACAAAAAAAGTTTAAAAAGAATAAGATAAAATACTAAAGTAAGAAGAAGAATGCTGAAGTGACCAGCATTAAGGTCTTGTTTGTTTGTTTCAATTAATTTTACTACAAGTCTGAGATTTCATTATAAAAAGAGGCTTTGAAAAGACTTTGAAAAGGCAGTATCTTTGAAAAGATACTGCCAGATGACAGAAGACATAGACATTTCTCCAAAGAAGACATCCAGGTGGCCTGTAGACACATGGAAACATACTCAAAGTCACTCATCCTCAGGGAAATGCAAATCAAAACCACAATGAGATACTACCTCACACCTGTTAGAATGACTAAAATCAAAACCAGAAGAAACAACAGGTGTTGTTGAGGATATGGAGGAAAAGGAACCCTTAGGCACAGTTGGTGGGAATGTAAACTGTGGAAAATACTATAGAGGTTCTTCAAAAAATTAAAAATAGAACTACCATGTGATCCGGTAATTCCACTACTAGGTGTTTACGCAAAGAAAGTGAAAATACTAATTCAAAAAGATAAATGTACCCCTATGTTTACTGCAGCATTATTTACAATAACCAAATTATGGAAGCAGCCCAAGTGTCCGCCAATAGAGGAATGGATAAAGAAGTGGTGTGTGTGTGTGTGTGTGTGTGTGTGTGTGTGTAGTGGAATATTATTCAGCCATAAAAAGAACGAAATTTTGCCAATTACAACAACATGGATGGAACTAGAGAGTATAATGCTAAGTGACATAAATCAGTCAGAGAAAGACAAATGCCATATGCTTTTACTCAGATATGGAATTAAAAAAACAAATGGAAAAAAGAGACAAAAAAACCCCAGACTCTTAACTATAGAGAACAAAGAGATGGTTACCAGAGGGGAGGTGAGTGGGGGATGGGTGAAATAGGTGAAGGGGATTAAGAGTACACGTATCATGATGAGCACTGAGTCATGTATGGAAATGTGGAATCACTATATTGTACACCTGAAACTAATATTACACTGTATGTTAACTACACTGGAATTAAAAAATTAATTAATTTAAAAAAGACTGCCACATGAGCCGGATTAATTCAATGACCACAGTATTTCTTTGGACAAACCCTTGATGTGTTTTTTCCCTCCCTTTAATGGGGCAAGTTTTAACTCCTTAGTACCTGGGAGCATGCGTTGCTAATAACTGCCAGCCCTTCGTCAAGTGTGGCCCACAGAGATTTTTCTGTTGTTGGGTTTCCCCATTTTGTCCTGTGGCACAGTCTGGAGCAGTTTATTTCTGCTCACATTGCTGAAGGTGAGTGAAGCCACGCTTCACCTATGGCTAGGGCTGGGTGATAGTCCAGGACCCGAGTTTGGCCGTTTGGAGTCCAGGGTCAGTGGGCAGTGGCACTGGTGTGGCAGGCAGAACACCATGGGTACCTGCGATTTCCTTGCAGAATTGGGTCTACAGTGTGGCCCCTCAGTGACTAGAAACCAGGGCTAAGAGGTTGGCAGTCATTCCTTCCCCCAACGTGTATTAAGCCCTCCTCAGGCCAGGCTCTCTGTTCTGTGAGTGCTGAGGGAAATACAATGAGTAAGTTTCAGGCTCTACCCTCTGGGTAAGTGAGATAGGCCACAATAATAATGGCAATGATCATATAACTAATTATAGAACATCTTATATGCCAAACCCTTACATGGGCTTTCCATGGATTAACACATTCAATCCTCATGACAACAGTATGAAGCTGGTATATAATTACACCTATTTACAGATAAGGAAACCGAGGCACGGAGAAATTATGTATGCCCAAGGTCACACTGCTGGTGGATGATGGGACCAAAATCCAACTCCTGGCTACCACAGTAGGTTTATTTTTTGACTCTTTTGAATCACAGAGTCCTTTGAAAATCTGTTTGTTTCCCTGAATAATGATAATCTCTGTTACATGGGCGTGCATGCACACACACACACACGCATGCTTACTTTTTATGTAATTTCAGAAGGTTCGCAGAAGGCTTGCACCTGTCCCTAGGGGCTCCATGAGCTCAGGATAACTACCCCTGCCTGCCTTGCACAGATGATCTCCACATGAGGGCACTGGTGGAGAGTGACAAATCACAGACATGACAAAGCAGTCAGGGGCAGCTGGAAGGTGGCATGAAGGGTACCGAGGGAGGGCTGAGGAGGGAATGCAAGGCCAGGTGGGGCACCAGAGGAACAGAGAAATGGGCCTTGATCCTCTCCAGAGCCTGTTCTCTCTTCTGGCCCCCATGAGGGCAAGGTGGCTTTCTCGGGCTTGTCTTCCACTTTCTGATTTTGATCATTCATTCCTATAGCAGAGGCTCCTCCACCCACTGACAAACTGGTTGGGGAAGATAGGAGTGGGGGGACTCAGGGACCTGCCTCCTTAATCCAGGCTGGCAAATGACCCCTCTCTTCTCCACCTGTGGGACCACAGAACCTGCAACATCCTCCCTTCCTCTTCTTCCTTCTACACTTTCAGAGGAACCTCATACCATTGACTTCAGGTCTTGTTATCTATTAATATGATCACTGCCCCACCCTACTCTAATGTGTGGGGGTGAGGGTGCAGAGTTTGGAGGCTGACAAAGCAGAAAGACAACCCTCCTCCCCAGTGGTTGATGGGGGGTGGATGAGTGTTCTGGTAGGAAAAGAACAGGACACGGTGGGGTCCAGCAACCTCAATTAGGGGGTTGGGGAAATCCTTCTAGAAGAAAGGTGGGGTTTAAGTTGAGACTCTGATCAATTTGACTAGTTTGAGTAGTAATACCTCATTGTGTTTCAAATGGAGTTATGTCTATTTTGTGTGTCTGTGATTTATTTCCTCTTTTTTGAAATGTTTGTTTGAAGTCTCGGCTGTTTTTGTATTGGGTTGTCTGACTTTTTCTTAATGGGACTCTTAAGAATTATTTATATATTCTGCATGCGAGCTTTTTGCCAGTGGTGGTTTTTGATAAATAGGAGTTCTTGATTTCTTCAGTGAAAAATTTTTTATTGGATTGTAACATATATACAGAAAAGTACACAGATCATAAGCGTACAGCTTAGCGAATTATCTAAAAGTGAACATTTTCTTGTAATGAGCATCTAGATCAAGAAACAGTATTTCCAGAAGTCTTCTCTCCCTATAATTATCCTTCCACCATGGGCAACCATTATCCTGACTTCTAATGCCAAATATTCGTTTTGCCAGATAATCTTAATTTCAGTGTAAATCTATTGATCTTTTCTTATGGTTAGTGTTTTTGTGTCTCGATAAGTATATTGCTATCCTGAGATAAGAATATATTCCCCTTGATTACCTTCTGGAGCTTTGTTGTTTTGCTTTTCACATCTGGATCTATAATCCACTTGGAGTTATTTTGCATATTGCATGATTTGCATATGTATTTCCAATTGTCCCCGCATTGGTTATTAAAGATATATTCCTTCTCCAATCACCTGCAGTGATATCTTTATAATAAATTAATGTTCTCAGGCGCCTGCGTGGCTCAGTCAGTTGAGCGTGCAATTCTTGATTTCGGCTCAGATCATGATCTCACGGTCATGGGACTGAGCCCTGTTTCAGACTCTGCACTGAGTGTGGAGCCTGCTTGAGATCCTCTCTCTCTCCCTCTGCCTCTCTCCCCCACTTGCGCTCTCTTTCTCTCTCTCTCAAAAACAAAAATAATAAGTCAATGTCCTCAAATGTGTATTTCTACTTCTGGACTCTCCATTCTGTTCCATTTTGTCAACTGGTTCATTTTTATGCCAATTCTTTACTTCCTCTTTACTGTGGTTCTGTAATAAATCAGGATACCTGCTGAAGCACATCCTCCCACCCTGTTTTTCTTCAAGAAAGGCTGCTTTGAATTTCCTGATAAGCATTTTGTCAAGTTCCATAGGAAAATCTAATGAGATCTAGATTAGAATTGCATTGAGTCTGTAGATCAATATGGGATAATTAATATTTTTACAATATTGAAACTTCCAACCCAGGACCATGATCTATTTTTCCATGTACTTATGTCTTTTAATTTCTCTCTATTGTATCTCATTGTTTACTTCATAGAGGACATTCAGATATTTTGCTAGATTTTTCTCTAGGTACTTATTCCTAGGTATTTTTGATGCAATTGTTAAAGGCACTTTTGCAAATTTCCTTTTCTAACTTTGACTTTTGTATATTGACTCTGTATTCAACATCCTTATTAAAGTCTCTTATTAATTCTAATAACTTATCTGCTAATTTAAAAAATTATATGTCCAATCTTATATAAATAATGGCACTTTTGTTTCTTTTTTTTCCAGTCCTCATAACTTTTTCTCATTTCTTGCCTTATTGTGCTGTCTAGTCCTTTCCATACAATATTGAATAGAAGTGGCATTTATATTCTCATCCCATTCTCAATATTAAAGGAAAACTTACAACACTTTACCATTAAATATGATATTTATTGTAGCTATTTTTTGGTAGTTATCTCTTTTCAGATTCAGGAAGTTCCCTTCTATTCCTATGCTTAAAAAAATCATAAATGGGCACTGACTTTGGCAAAGGCTTTTTCTGTTAATATGAAGGATTATATTGATTGATTCTATTTTTGTAGTTTACAGTTTTAAGAAGAATTTCCAAATCTTAATTTTTTAATCTATTTCACTTAGTATACTAAGATATTTTTTAATTGTATTTTTTTAGAGTTTATTTATTTTTAAGAGAGAGAGAGAGGGAGAGAGAGAGAGAGAGAGAGAGAGAGAGAGTGGGGGAGGGACGAGGAGAGAGAGGGAGACACAGAATCTGAAGCAGACTCCGGGCTCTGAGCTGTCAGCATAGAGCCTGATGCAGGGCTTGAACTCAGGAATGGCAAGGTCATGACCTAGGCCAAAGTTGGATGTTTAAACAACTGAGCCACCCAGGTGCCCCCACACTAAGATATTTTAAAGTTGATGTGATTTCAATATCTAAAGCCCCTTGTTCCTATTCTCTATTTTTTTCTGCTGGTTATTGTGTATGTCTTATTGTGTGCCTGGTTATTTTTATTATGAACTATATATTATATTTATGATATTTTTAATAGATATAATTGAAGATAACACCTGGGATGGTGTTATCTTCCTCCAGAGTAGATTTCTGTTTATTTATACCAGGTGCCTGGCAGCACGAATACTCTGTGCTGCCTGAGGCCACTACCACTCCAGATAACTTCAACCTACTGACAGAGTAGGGACTGATGTGATTTGAAGCTGAGCTACATATCCCGCAAGGGCCTATCTACCTTCACTGCTAAGGTATACTTTTGGGGATCCTAAGGTGGAGCAGCCTGCTTGGTGGGCCCTGGATTCTAATCCCAGCCCCAAAGCTTCCTGAAACCATCAAAAGCATCCTTCAGCTTCTCAGTTGCCTTCCTCAGCTAGCAGATGCCCCCAGGAAAAGTGGATCCAAACATTGAATATCCCTCCTTGGGACTCTGGTTCCCTCTCACATCCTCATCTAGGTTTATTTTGTTAGTATCAAAGTCTTCAGAAATAAATTTTTATATTTGGTCCAGCTTTTTAGTTTTCAGTAGAAATGTTAGTGTGAATTATTTAGCTTGCTAGTATTCAACGTTGGAAGACTTTGACTGATTTTCCAGTGTGAAAACAACCTTGCATTCCTGGAATAAACCTGATGTAGAAGTGATTTATCTTTTTTTTTTTTTTTTTTTTTTTTTTTAAATATATAGCTGGATGTGATCTGTTACTATATTGTTTAGGAGCTTTGATTCTATGTTCAGGAGTGACACTGACTGGTAATTTTGCTATCTAGTGCAGTCCTTGTTCTGACTTCATAAAATAACTTGACATCTTTTCACATGGATTTTGACTTTCTAAATATTCTTTTTATATTTTCTGGAAGAGTTTATGTAAGACTGGTGCTCTTTCCTCCTAAAACTTTGCTAGAATTTGTTGGTGAAGGCATCTGGACCTATCATTTTCTTTGTGGGAAAATTTAAAGACTCCGTTTTTTTTTTTTTTTTTTTTTTTAACGTTTACTTATTTTTGAGACAGAGAGAGACAGAGCATGAATGGGGGAGGGTCAGAGAGAGGGAGACACAGAATCTGAAACAGGCTCCGGGCTCTGAGCTGTCAGCACAGGGGCCCGATGCGGGGCTCGAACTCACGGACCGCGAGATCGTGACCTGAGCCGAAGTCGGCGCTCAACCGACTGAACCACCCAGGTGCCCCAAGACTCCGTTTTTAAAATAGTTAAAGGACTTTTCAGGTTTTTGTATTTCTCTTTTTATCAGTGTTGGTCGGTATATTGTATATTCTTGGGGATTAGATAATTTCATATAAATTTTATTTATTTATTTATTTATTTATTTATTTATTTATTTAATGTTAGTTAGTTAGTTACCTGTCTGTCTGTTTTTGGAGGGAGGAAGGGCAGAGGGAGATGGGGAGAGAGAATCTTAAGCAGGCTCCTTTCCAGCTTGGAGCTTGATGCAATGCAGGGCTCAATCTCATGACCATGAGATCATGACCTGAGCTAAAATCAAGAATCAAGAGTCGGGCACTTAACTGACTGGGCCTCCCAGGAGTCCCTCATCTAAATTTTAAAAGTTATTGGCAAAAAGTTGCTCAGAATAACTTCTTTAATTTTTTTCATGTTTGTAGCATATACAATGATGCCTTTTTCGTTCCTGATAGTGGCTATTTTTGCTTTCCTTTTTGCAAGACCAATCTTTTTAGAATTTTATCAGTTTTACCAGTCCTTTCAAAGAATCAATATTTGGCTTTTAACAGTATCCTTTCAATTGTGTGTTTGTTTTCTATTTCAATACTTCCTGTTTTTACTTTTATTATTTCCTTTTATCTACTTAAATTGCTTTTCTTTTCCTAAGTTTTAAAGATGGATGCTTAAAAAAAAAAAATAAATAAAGATGGATGCTTAGCTCATTGAATTTAAGCATTTCTTCTTTTCTGAGATGGTAGTTAAAGTTATACATTTTCCTGTAAAAAACACTTAGCTTGCATTCCATGAGTTTTGATGTGTAGTCCTTTTAATCATTTTGTTAAAATTTTCATTATGATGTCTGCACTGACCCATCAGTTTTTCCAGAAGTATATTGCTTAATTTTCAAATGTATGGAGATCTTCTAGCTATATTTTTGTTATTAATTTCTAGCGTTCATTGAGTTCATAGTTTATATAAATTCTAACCCTTTAAAAGTTGTCAGAATTGTTCTTTGGCACTGTATATAGTAAATTTTTGTAAGTGTTCACTGAGTGCTTCAAATTAATGTTTATTATATAGTTTTTGCATTCATTGTCCTATATATGTCCATTATGCCAAGTTTGTTAAATGTTTTCATCTTATGTGCTCTTACTGGGATGTTTTTGGTCTACCTGTTTTATAAATTCTGAGAGAGATGTATTAAAATCTCCCACTATAAATGTAAATTTTTCTGTTTCTCCTTCAATTATGTCTACTTTTGTTTTTGCATTCTGAAGTTATATCAGTAAATGCACACAAATTTATATGTATATTTTGTTGGTGAATTGAGTCATTTATTATTACTAAATGCGCCTCTTTATTTATCTCTTTGTCTACTTTATTGATATAATATAGCTACACTCATTTTCTTTTGGTTAGTATTTGAATGTTTTATCTTTTGCATTTCATGTTCTACTTTTCTGTATCTTATATTTTCAGTGTGTCTCTTTAAATAGCATAAAGTTGGGTTTTGTTTCTTGATCCCTCTGACAAACTTTAGCATTTCTGAATTCTAAAGTTGGACAATGTTTGTTTGTTCAATGGAGCATTTAGTCCATTTTTATTTATGAATAATTTATACGTTGGCTTTAAAACTATCATCCTACTATGTCTTTTTTATTGTCCAACCAATTCTATGTTCTTTCTTTTTTCTCTCTGTTTTTTTGTGGATTGATTACTTTTGGTTATTCCTATTTTGGCTTTCCTATTTTAGTTTTGAACATGCGTACTCTTACTATTTGTCAGTGGCTTCCCAGAAAACAACAGGAACTCTTGGCTTATCATACTAGTATGTTAATTAGCTACTTTTACTGTTCTCCCAGACAATGCAAAGACCTCATCACTTTTACTCCATTTATTCCCTTTCTCACTTAAATGTTATTTTTGTTTGCATTTCTGTTTAGCTTTTTCATTTCCACAATACGTTATTAATATTGTCTTATGGGGCACCTGGGTGGCTCAGTTGGTTAAGCATTCAGTTTCGGCTCAGGTCATGATCTCAAGGTTTACTAGTTCAGGCCCTGCCTTGGGCTCTGTGATGACAGCTCAGAGCCTGGAGTCTGCTTCGAATTCTATGTCTCCCTCTCTCTCTGTCCCTCCCTCGTTCATGCTCTGTCTGTCTGTCTCTCTCTCAAAAATAAATAAACATTAAAAATTTTTTAAATAAAATTCAAAATAAAATAAAGTATTGTCTTACATAGTCAGTGTTTACTTAGAATTGTGCATATGTTTACCATTTTTGTTGTTCTTTATTCATTTTTGCATCCCCAGCTTTCCCTCTGGGATCAAATTCCTTCAGCTTGAAAAACCTCTTCATTTAGGGCAGGACACATGTTGGCAAATTCTCTGTTTTAGTTTGTCTGAAAATTCTGTCTCATATTTATTCTTGGAGCCAGTGGGGAAGAAATGACATATATTTTAATTTCAAAAATGGATAAATTCCTAAGTGTGCTTTTTAGGACCATGTGAGGAGAAATGATAGGAAGGCTGAGAACCGAGAAAATGCTTGACTACACAGGTATCTCCCTTATACTGCCTTGCATTTGTCACCTCATTGGCTATACTGCATGAAATCCCACTGGTGACTTCTATTTAGCTTACCAGATCCCTCTCTTAAAGCAGCAAAATCTGTAGCAGTGTGAAGAGGCCAAAGCATGAATGCCTACTTAGTTTAACTAGGCTTTTCTGTCTCTTTATGGGACCCAGGCTTACTCAAAACATAAAATTGTTCACGAAAGGAGGAGAAAATCCAGTAATTTGGAAGAATTCTCCCAAAATCATGTTAGGAAGGGTCACAAAGTAGACAGTTCAGGAGAGCCTGGAAACATTAGCCCTACTAGTGCACGCCAAAGGCAAAGGTCAACTCCATTGCACTCAGACCAAGGAGGGCAGAGCTGTTGGTTCTGTTCAAACTTGAGATATGAGTCCCTAGGAATATAGCTTTAGAGCCTCCTGAACACACAGATTGTTTACCTCCAATGACCCAGGTCTCCTGAGAACTTGGCCTGCACTCCCACGTGGGCAGTACCTCCGGAGCACTGACGTCATCCTCACAGGCATTATCACATTTCTCTCAGGGCAGCTGTGGAGAGCAGGGCAGGCCCTGAGAACAGAGAGACACAGTAACAGGCTCCAAGCAAGCTGATATATTTTATCTTGAAAATGTCCTTTGCCAAAACCAGCTCCTATTCATACACCGTGCCCATTATCTGAAAACCGGGCCACTGGGAAGTAGGTTCAAAGAGGGTGATGGCTATATTGTTTCTTTCCTTTGGCTCTTGGAATGACCTGATGTTGCAGATCCCGTGGCACTTTAGAGAAAGGGAGAGGGGGAAAGGAGAGCCAGTCAAGTACAGCACACATCCATGAGAGGCAGTGGTGCCAGGGTTAAGAGCTCAGACTCTGGTCTGTTTTAACATCTCTGGCAACAAAGGGTCCAGAGGATGAAGGAATTAACCAGCCCCACTTCCCCGATGGCAATGCTGGGGGCACATAGCCCCACGAAAGGGAGCAGGGTCTGGGTACTAGGAGAGGACCCTGGCCAGGCTGCCCGCAGACTCTCCCTCATGTTGCAAGCCCCCTGGGGGAGAAAGGCAGACCAGTCAGACCTAGGAGGGAGCCTCCTCCCCACACTGAACATTGCACTCTGGCACCTTCAAAGCACCCTGGGAGCCTAGAATAAAAAGAGAACACAGCTGTTAGAGCAGGGACGTCTCACGGGCCCTGACCTAAGCTCTCAGTTGAAAAATACGAGAAAATAAAAAGATCAGCTTACCCCCTAATTTATCCGAGAGGGAAAAAGTAAAAATAAAAAATAAAGCATTGTATTCATTTACTTTCATGTTTCAGAATATAGGAAATACTGATTAAATTCCACTAGTAATAAATAAAATTCTTCCATTCTATTAGACTCGGTCAAAAAACGAATCTTCAATGGTGGGATTGCAAGTATTAGCAGGTGTATGGGGGACATTTGTGGGAGTTGGTGAGCCCATCCAATGCTCTAGGCTACCTCCATGAGGACCCTTGGCCCCCCAGTTTGGGCTAGAACTGAGTATTGAGCCTTCTGGTTCCTACTCCATGTCAGAGTCTCCCATCCTTTTTCCCAGCCCATGACCAAAGTCTTGGTGCCTTCCAGACCTTCCAGACCCTCTGGTCCCTCCCAGACCTTAGGTCTCTTCCTAAGACCCAGACTCTTCCAGCCACCCTAAGGTTCTCCCTGCTCAGACCACAGTGGGTCAGCGTGCCCTCGTTCTGCACCCCCTGGCCAGGGTTCACAGGCTCCAGGTGCCACCGGGCTGGCCTCATGCCCTCTGTCCACCTGCCACCTGACTCTCAGAGATGTTTTTTTTTTGTCCATAACTATAATAGCATGTGTTAATATGCTTGATAAACACAAATTTTTGGCTTTCTCCATTCTAGATTTTAAAAATATATTAAAATCTGGGGCGCCTGGGTGGCTCAGTCGGTTAAGCATCCGACTTCGGCTCAGGTCATGATCTCACTGTTTGTGAGTTCGAGCCCCGCATCGGGCTCTGCCCCTGGAGCCTGCTTCAGATTCTGTGTCTCCTTCTTTCTCTGCCCCTTCCCCACTCATGCTCTCTCTCTCTCTCTCTCTCTCTCTCTCTCTCTCTCTCAAAAATAAACAAATGTAAAAAAAGTTTTTTAAAAATCTTAAAATCTAAGAAACATTTTATGGAAGTATAACATACACACACAAAGTACACAGATTAAAGTGGGCAACCCACTAAGTTGTCACAAAGTGAGTGTAACCATCATCCAGCCCAAGACATAGAACAGGAAGCCACAGATAAACCCACCGCTAAACATGGTTTTGGAAATCTTGCCACAGGCCAGATGGAATTGAGTGTCAAGCCCCTGTGCTATGTATTCTCCTACTTCTCATCTGACACGACCTGAAAGGGTTTAAAAATCTTGTACAGTTATGTCTTTTGCAGCGATCTGACTGCACAGAGATCTTGTCTCACAGCAGACTGAAGATTTCGAGAGGGCAGGATCCCAGGTATCTGTTAGGTCCTCTGTAGGTAGAGTTTGAATAATCGAACAAATCTAGCCCTGGGCATGCAGGTGTCCCAAGCCCAAATCAGAGGCCATTAGGCACTATCTGTCCTCTATAGATGTCACAGGAGGACAATTGACCAGGGTCCCTATTCAGGCACTAGAGCATTATTCCCTTGACCCTACAGAGATAACCCTGGGATGTAGAAAGTAGTAATCCAGTTCATCAGTTCATCCAACAAGCATGGGTTAAACATTCTCTTTGGCCCAGGAAAGGCAACATAGGGCAGACACAGTCCCTGCCCTCAGGAAGAAAGCTGAGGCACCCAACATGTCAGGAAGTAGCAAGAAAAAACCCCTCATAGAATTCGAGCCACTGCCTCACCCCTGTTCCAGTCAGGCTACCCCCAGGAAGGGGGCTGGGGTTGCTGACCCAGTGGTAGATAGAAACGTACCTTCACCAGATGTCTTTGCTCTTCTGCAGGCCCTGCTATCCCGGTGGGTGTGGACGTGCAGGTGGAGAGCCTGGATAGCATCTCGGAAGTGGACATGGTACTCAGGGCCCTTGGTGGGGCAGCCTCTGGTGTGGAGTCCTGGGGTTAAGGTTCTGTGAGCACCCGTGGCTGGTGGGGCTGCATGGGTGCAGGCTGTCCCCTGGTTGGTGGAGCAGGGGCCGCAGGGAATAAAACGGGGACTCACTCAGTTGGCTCAAGTGCACTGAAGCCTAGAGCAGAGATTCTCGACTTGATGGGTAAAAGTAACTTGGGGAGTTGGTTAAATGCACATTCCTGGACCCCACCCTAGTCTTCCTGAACCAGAGTTTCTGGGAGTGGGACCCAGCACGTTATATTTTGAACACACTCCTCAAGTGATGTGACTGGTGAGATGAACCACACGTGGAGAAGCATGGGAGGTGGACATTTTCAGACAGAAATTCTGTAGTTTCTGCTCTCCAGTGCCTGCCTTGAGCATCGCTCCCCTACGCATTCCTTGGCAGGGTCCACCGAGGCCAGGTGGTGAGGGAGGGCTCTTTGGAGAAGCCTCGTTTCAGCTAAGACTTGAAGGGTAAGAAGTAGACAGTGCGGGGAGCGCCAGAGCAAGAGCAGGAAAAAGGCCCCTGAGGCAGAAGAAACAGGTTTACAAACATAACCTAAAACAGTGCAGCACAAAAGGAGGAAGAGGTGGGAGTAGAGGACTGGGCAGGTAGGGTGCTGCCTTCCATGGGTGACCCTGCAGGACAGCCAGAAGATGTACAGGTGTGCTGGTAAAGTAGAAGTTTGTGGGCACTATGCTCTGAGACCACCACCACTAGGTGTCTTTCCATCCTTGCTCCCAGAAGAGGATGTTTGGGGGCACTTATTTACTTATTTGCACTTATAACTTAGCACTCGCATCTTCTGGCTGCAGCAGAAGGGTCAGAGTCTTGGTCAAGGCATCAACTATGCAGGCAAGGAGACACTGTTTGGCAGAATGAGCTTTGAGGATGAAATTATAGCAGATATGCAGCTGTCCAACCCTTCATCCATTCATTCCTATGCCCCCCATTTTTCCATCCTGCAAATATCTATTGAGCGCCTACTATGTGCCCTGCCAGGCATGGAGTTAGGGCTTAGGGATTCAATGGTGGGCAGGACACACTTCTGCCTTCAAAGATTCTACAAGACCAATGGTAGAAACTCTCTTAAACGGTTTGTATCATTGGCTGTACAGGTTTCTCCAAGTGTGCGCTAACTCGAAACTGAATGCTTAGCCAATAGGTAAGGAGCCCTGTGTGCACAAGTCGAGGTGAGACAGAGCAGGACTTTGGGGAAATCCCGCCCTGCTGGCCCCCATGCCAGGCTGTCCGCCTTACAGCTGCGGGTTTCATTTGCAAAGCCTGAAGGATAGGCTGCTCAGTTTCCTGGGCTCCAACCTCATGATGCACTATGAACCATTCTCTTTCCTACGGTTTCCTAGCAGCACCATTGTTGCGGCCACTGTCCTACAGGGCTGCAGAACTGTCACCTCCAACTCTGGAAGCTGAGTCTGAGGTGTCTGTTACATTGGTTGATGATGAGTTGGCTGTAAGAAAGGAAGGTTTCTGGGGCGCCTGGGTGGCTCAGTCGGTTGAGTGTCCAACTTCGGCTCAGGTCATGATCTCACGATTCATGGGTTCAAGCCCCGTGTCAGGATCTGTACTGACAGCTCAGAGCCTGGAGCCTGCTTCAGACTCTATGTCTCCTTCTCTCTCTCCCCCTCCCCTGCTCATGCTCTGTCTGCTTCTGTCTCTCAACAATAAATAAATGTTAAAAAAAAAATAAAAAGAAATAAAAAGAAAGGAAGCTTTCTAAGCATTTCTGTTTGGTGTCATCTCGGACTCCCATAGGATTTCACCATGACCCTGTACCTGCGGCATTACTGGAAGGATGAGAGGCTGGCTTTTCCCAGCACCAACAACAAGAGCATGACCTTCGATGGCCGGCTGGTAAAGAAGATCTGGGTCCCCGATGTCTTCTTTGTTCATTCCAAAAGGTCATTCACCCATGACACCACCACTGACAACATCATGCTGAGAGTGTTTCCAGATGGGCACGTGCTGTACAGCATGAGGTAAATGCCCATGGGGTCACTGTTTCTTTGTCTAATGCCATTCTACTATATATGATCAGTCTCTTTGGCCCTGAAGAGTTTATCGCTGTCATTAGGCTTGTGGGCTATACAGATGGTCCAAGTCTCCTGACACCTGTTAGAACTTTCTAAAGATGAAATGATCACCCTAGTAGCCAGTGACTTCCCGTCATCTGGGATCTTAAACTCAGGCTAGGAGACTAGTTAGGCTCGAATGAGTTTGGGGAATCAATGCCCTTCTAGATACCTTCCACCCCTGAGAGCCTATGATTCTAGTTTGTTGGTAATAAAGATTAAAAAGGGTAACAATAGGGGTGCCTGGGTGGCTCAATCAGTTAAGCGTCAGACTTAGGGTCAGGTCATGATCTCACAGTCCATGAGTTCCAGCCCTGCGTCGGGCTCTGTGCTGACAGCTGAGAGCCTGGAGCCTGCTTCTGATTTTGTGTCTCCCTCTCTCTCTCTGCCTCTCCCCCACTCCTGCTCACTCTCTCTCTCTCTCTCAAAAATAAATAAACATTAAAAAAAAAGGTAACAATAGCTACTGTTTATTGAGTGCTATTGCAGATTGACTTGTGGACTAATGAGTGTTACACAGGCTTATTCCACATCTTCTTGGCCTGCTTGTATGCTTCACCAGAATTCAATGCTAATAGCCTTGGGGTGGTGGAGGGTGGGGGGAGGGCATAACCAACCAGGCATCCTTGAGGGAGGCAGCCCGCTGGCTGAAGGCAATGCCCAGAGAAGGGTGCAGATGTGGGCCACTGACAGCCAACACCCTCAGTAGCCGGGACCTGGGCCATGTCTTATGGAAGGACAGAACTCTAAAAGTTAGGGTCCTGCAACTTAGATACTGGGATTTCCAAACTGCTGAAGTAGGTGTGAGGAGGCAGCTGCTCTTGGTCATGCCAATAACTCACTGCATGAGCCAATATGCTCTTTTGGGTTGCCTAGGATTACAGTCACTGCCATGTGCAACATGGACTTCAGCCACTTTCCCCTGGACTCCCAGACCTGTTCTTTGGAGCTGGAAAGCTGTAAGTATCCGTATTCTTAATGACAGATCTTTGCCTTTTTCCCTGTCCAATCCTTGTGCCATTTTAGTAACGTGAGACCACGTACTGCCTGCCAGTGTTAAGACCTGTTCTCACCGAAGCTGGTGTAGGATTTCCCTGTTGTTTCAGCCTGCGTCAGAATCAAAGGAGTCAAATTAACTTATTTTCCTCTCCCCAAAGATGCATATACAGATGAAGATCTGATGCTGTATTGGAAGAATGGGGATGAATCCCTGAAAACAGATGAGAAGATCTCCCTGTCTCAGTTTCTGATTCAGAAATTTCACACCACTTCCAGACTGGCCTTCTACAGCAGCACTGGTAGCTAATGTTTGCCATGGTCTAATTCAAATGTGGAAGAAAACACATGAGAATTCTCCAACCTTAAACTTTTCCCTTTCTAATGAAAATGAATTTGCATTATTAAATAACATATAGTTCTACCAAACATTAGCAGCACTTAAAAGCAGGGTTTTAAAAAGTTGCTGTCATGTCTCTCATGGCCAGAGGCAACCACTCCTAACGAAGTGGAACACACCCTTGCAAACATCTTGCTTTAATTATGTAATTGCACAGTTGTGGGGTCATGTTTTACATGCTGTTCGGTAATCTAGTTTATTTGACTTAATGATATAGATGATAGCTTTCCGAGGAAATGTATTTATTACTTATATTTCAATCTATAGATTTATTTTTAATGCATGGTGTAACTCATCCTGGACCCTGGGCTGTGTCTGAAGTTTTGAGAGGATGCACTTGTCAGTCCCTTTCTAATCTCACTGTGAGCTCTTGTAGTAGTTTTCAGAGGGCTGTCATAATAAAGTACCATGGTCTGGGTGCCTGAAACAACTGGAAGGTATTTGCCAAGGTTCTGGAGGCCAGAAGTCTGCAGGACATGCGCCTCCCTTAGGCTCTAGGGAGGAACCTTTCCTTGTCTCTTTCTAGTTTCTGGTGGGTGCTGAATTGCTCTGATGTCAGCTTCTGTTATCATATGGCATTCTCCCTGCGTCCCTCTCTGTGTCTTCACATGCTGCTGTTTCTGTGTCTCTCTGTCCACACTTCCCTCTTCTCTAAGGACACCAGTTGTTGGATTATGGCCCATCCTAATCCAATATGACCTCGTCTCATCTAGATTCCATGTACAAAGACTCTATTTCTAAATAAGCTCACATTCACAGATACTGGGAGTTAGGACTTGGACATATCCCAATTCAACCCACGATAGCCCTGTGGTAGCTACAGGACCCTAGAGGACTTCTCACTTAATTACTCTTTGTGTATTGGGAAGCCCAGGCTCTTCTGTGGAAAGCTTTTGTTCTACTTTCTGCCCCCACATGGCCACCATCTCCCTGTTCATCTGCCCCCCACACACCCCTCTGTCCCCAACATCAAACGTGGAGAAAGTTCAAGCCTCAGTCAAGGTTGTGTTAGTGTTTAGACAGCTCAAGCTTTCTTCACTTTATGCCCACAGTGCTTGTCCTCATCCCTTTCTTCCCTTTTCTGTTGATATGTATGTCCACAGAATTTTCTTTTCTCATATCTTCTTGGTAAGTTCAAACCAACTCTCTTTCTAAAACCAATTTTAAGAATGTCTTACATAACTTTTTATTATGTGCCACTGTTTTTTAAAAATATTTTTTCTTTTTTTATTGAGGGACAGAGTGCATGCATGCACACGCCCTCGCGCACAAGTAGGGGAGGGGCAGAGAGAGACGGAGACAGAGAATCCCAAGCAGGATCTGTGCTGTCAGCATAGAGCCTGATGCAGGGTTCCATCCCACAAATGATGAGATCATGACCTGAGCCAAAATCAAGAGTCAGACACTCAACAGACTGAACCACCCACGCTCCCTTTTATTTCTTTATTTTAGAAAGACAGAGAGAGCATGAGTGGGGGAGAGAGGAAAGAGGGGGAGAGAGAGAGAGAGAGAGAGAGAGAGAGAGAGAGAGAGAGAATCTTAAGCAGACTCCATGCTCAGCATGGAGCCCAACATGGGGCTTGATCCCTTGATCCTACAACCCTGGGATCATGACCTGAACTGAGATCTAGAGTTGGGAGCCCAAAGGACTGAGCCACCCAAGCACCCCCAGAGTATACATTTTTAAGGATCCTGGTTTCTTCCTAGTGTTTCCAAGGCAACTCTCCCTGATTTTCTTCCAAGGAAAGGATAGTGGAATAGTCCTTAGCAGAATGAGGGCAACTCTCAGCCTTTCCAGAAAAACCCTGTGCAAACCTAAGGAACAATGTGATTTGCTTCATGGGTGCCAATTTAAGTGTGGAAAATCTGACATGACTGGGTAAGCGCTGTGGTATGAATAAAGGATTGGGAGTTTCTGTCATAGTTGAAGAGTACTTTCTATTTATCCACTCCACTGAAAGCACCTACCTCATTGAAATAACCCAGGAACTTACATAGTAAACCATTCGCCAAGCTTCTAATGGACTCATCCTATTGTTCCAGCCTTTCCCTATTGATCCACCCCTTCCTTTCCCTGACTCAGTACTATCTTTCCATGCCAGCCAGTTGGGCTTTGTCCCCTTCCTCAGCAGCATTTTTCTGGGTGCAGCCTGAGGTCCTCCTGCATCCAACCCATCAGGGCAGTGTGCTTGACAAACAGATTTCTGGGCCCTCTTGCAAGCTACTGAGTCAGCATCCCAGGCTGGGCTGAGATGGGAGTGGGGTAGGTGTGTGCACACAGTTTCAGTCCACTTTATACATTTATACTGTCCTTGCCACCATCTGTGGTCCCAGTGATTGGGTATCGATTTTGTGGATCATTTGAAGCCTTACCATTTTAGTCTTTGTTTACAACCACTCATCTTGTGATGTATGTGGAGGTTGGCTCAGCTGATAATCTACAACAAAGGGAATAGTGATAAGATCCCAGCTCTGCGGGCTCCTGCCTCACTGGTATTGGAATCAATAAAATAGAACCAGTCCCCCTGTCTTAGGTTCCTGAGCTGTGAGTCCTCAGGAAATATGGTCCTGGTTTGCAAATAACAAATACCAAACAAGCAGCTAAACCTAGATCTCTCTACCTTTTCCCAAAGTGCTATGGAGAGAAATTAGGTAATATTGAATGAATAAATGTGTTTATAGGAGAGAGGGCTTCGATTTTAGAAAGGAGATATATTCTATTAAGTCAATGATCATTCACTTTGAACTTTCTGCTGGAGATGAGAGCAATATGGGGGAACCCAGGGAAGGAGTTTGTTTTTGCCTCTCTCACTGAACCTCACTTGCTTCCTCCTGTGTCCCCCAGGCTGGTACAACCGTCTGTACATTAACTTCACGTTGCGACGCCACATCTTCTTCTTCTTGCTCCAAACCTATTTCCCTGCCACCCTGATGGTCATGCTGTCCTGGGTGTCCTTTTGGATCGACCGCAGAGCTGTGCCCGCCAGAGTTTCACTGGGTAAAAGCATGTGATAAGGTGTGATAGGGTGGTTATTTTTTCATAACTGATCACTATAAAAAGAAAAAGTAGGGGCGCCTGGGTGGTTCAGTCGGTTGAGCATCCGACTTCAGCTCTGGTCAATATCGCGCAGGTGACGAGTTCGAGCCCTGCGTCGGGCTCTGACAGCTCAGAGCCTGGAGCTGCTTCCGATTCTGTGTCTCCCTCTCTCTCTGCCTCTCCCCCACCCGTGCTCTCTCTCTCTGTGTCTCAAAAATAAAGATAAACAGTAAAAAAAAAAAAAAAATTTTTTTTTAAAAGAAAGAAAAAGTAAAATCATTATTCAGAGTTCTTAACTGATTGGCTGCCAGAGCCAAAAGGAGCAGACTTGCCTCCTGCTTCTTGCCCTCACTGTTCCCACACTGCTCTCAGCTTCCTAGACTATTTTACGAAAACCACAGGGAGCTACAACTGCATCGGCTTTGCTCGAGTCATTTCAGAAGGAAAAGGCTTGTCTGGGGAATAGATGTCCACTACCAGCAGTGTTAAAACTCACTACGTTGATGAATAAGACAATTCTGCAAATGCCAAAAATTTATTTTGTAAATACAAGAATTTTGTTTGTTGGCCTTGTTTGCACAGAGTGAGAGTTTGAAAGCAGGGCCTGTATCAGGAGACTTGGGGGGAGGGAAAGGGCTGTATGCCCTGGAGTTGTGGTTTTAGTCCTTGCAGACCCTAAATTCCAGAGTGAACCGTAACAGCTCATCGTTGTCAATCTGGACAAAATCAGGCTGGGCTCCCAGAAATGTGAGGGTTTAACCTGCAAGGCACAGCGAGGAAGAAACTAGCATGCAGGCTTCTGGGAATTTCCACAGTCTTCAGAGACTTAACGTGGCCCAGAGAGAGAATAAAGGCCATTCCTTGTGGTGTGGGAAGTTTCCTTTAGTGGTGTCCTTTACTCACTGTTTCAAATTCCACATCTGGATGGGTCCTCCGTGAAGCCCTGCTGATGTGGTCAGCCATATCGCAGAGACCCAGTCCCCCAAGGGGCGTAGAATGAAAGAGGACCAGCAGTGAGCTGGCCAGGAGGGGGGCTGCCTGCTTCCTGTGGGGCAGATCCTCAGCATGGATGTTTCCATGCCCCGGGGATTTCTCGTTAGATTTAAGAGATGGAGAATATAACACGGTGACTCAGTGGACTGTGGGAGCAGTTCTGTACCCTTGTCGGCGGCTGAACTAGAGCTGGATGTTGCAGGTATCACCACCGTGCTGACCATGTCCACCATCATCACGGGCGTGAACGCCTCCATGCCCCGCGTGTCCTACATCAAGGCGGTGGACATCTACCTCTGGGTCAGCTTTGTGTTCGTGTTCCTCTCGGTGCTGGAGTACGCAGCCGTCAACTACCTGACCACGGTGCAGGAGCGGAAGGAGCGGAAGCTCCGGGAAAAGGCGAGACAAGTTTCATTCATTTCCTGTCCTAGCTCAAGCTACTGGTTGGATGACAATGGCAGGAAGGAGGGTTGTGTGTAGAAAAGGGCGATGTTTATGCAAAAGGAGGGAGATCTATTTTAGAGTAGGTTCTAGCTTCTACCACAAAGGATCCCAGAAAGCAGAAAGTCTTTAGATCAAGACTAGGAACAGGAAGACTTGGATCCTTAGGTCCAATTCTGCTACTTATACTGGGCTTCCGTTTCCTCATCTGTAAAAATGGTATAGCTGAACCCTCACCTCTCCTTCCTCCCAGGGTTATTGTAAAGATCTCATGAAGTAATGTATATAAAAATTATTTTGAAGCTATGGGGTTCTAGAGTATCTAGTATAGTATAGTATCTAAAGCATCTAGATAGTATAGTATCTAAAGTGTCACTGTTACTATTGAACATGTTTAGGGATGGTGCCTCCATGTCCTATGACCAGGCAAGGAGAGTTCTAGAGTTGAACATTCCTGTGTTTATCTGCGCTCTGACCCAGTGAAAATTCAGCCACATACAACTTTAGCCTTTAGACTCATTGGAAATACTATGCTATATACACTGCACTGCAGTATATTAACCCATAGCATGAGATACAGTGGAAATGAGAAATTCAGGCAATGTGCATAGGCCTTTGGCACAGGGAGGGAAAGTCAATTCCTTTCATATTCAGACTCTCATTAATCTCAATAAGAAATAAAATGTCAACTTGTTAACCAAATCATTGCTCATCATCGCACCAATTGAAATGGGCATTCTCCTAAAAGGTATAAAGATCAGGGGATATGAAAATCCCACATTTATGCACGTCTAGGTGGCTAATAGCTCCTTAACATAAGGGACTTTTAAATTTTAGGAAAAGAGGATGTGTTACCTTTTCAAAAATAGTCTTTCAATGCCCACATCATATGTGTTAAATATTTCTACACTACCTCCAAATAGGCTAAATCGTTTAAGAATTTATTTTTAAAATTCTATTCAAACCTTTTCTACTTTAGCATTTGAGTGGCATTCACTCAGATTTTCAATAATCTGCGCATCGGTCATTGTCAAATGATTTTGGATTATATTAAACATTTTTGATTTATAATCAAATGAACTTTCCCATATAGAGTTGTTGAAAAGAATAACAAGCCTTCACCTGACAAATATGGGCTCATGAATTGTTGAATGGTGCCAGCTAGAAGCCCACTCTTTGCTGACTCAAATTTTGGAAAGAAGTTAAGTGAAACCATTTCCTTCCTTAAAAAAGGCATTGCAGGGGCGTCTAATGGGCTGAGTTGGTAGAGCATGTGACTCTCCATCTGAAGGTTGTGAAGTCAAGCCCCACACTGGGCATGGAACCTACTTAAAAAATAAAATAAAATAATAAAAATGCATTGAAGGCACCATGACCTTTTATGCTTTAGAATAAGGACACTTTCCTACCTAGTCATCTTTTGATTCATGCACAAAGAGGTGGAGACCCACAACTGGAATGAGAATGTGCAGGTTTAAAGTTTTGACTCTGACGCTAGCTATGTAATTTCAGGAGAACTATATAGCCTCTCTGTGTCTTCGCCTCTCTGCAGCTGAGAGCATGTGAACTCAATCAGTGATTCTGGACCCCGGCTGCACAGTAGAATCACCTGGGGAGCTTCGAATTAATTCGTTTAGAGTGGAGCCTGGGTGTGGCCATTTTAAAGAGCTCCTGGATGATTCTAATATGCAGCCAGGGCAGAGAGTCATTGGACTGAGTGATCTCTGGAGATCCTTCTAGTTCTGCCTTTCTGTGGTTCTGAGTAGCCAGAGGGCTTTGCTTTCGGCCCAGGCCACCTCCTCTGCACCTCCCCAGGGTCTAAACATGCCTGCCACCTCTCTTGTGTTTGCTGCCTGCAGTTCCCCTGCACGTGTGGAATGCTTCACTCAAGAACCATGATGCTGGATGGAAGCTACACTGAGTCTGAGGCCAACAGCCTGGCTGGGTACCCACGAAGCCATATTCTGACAGAAGAAGAAAGACAAGACAAAATAGTGGTCCATCTGGCTGTGAGCAATGAATCCAACTCCTCTAGGAAGAAGGGGCTTCTGAAGGGCCAGATGGGTCTTCGCATCTTCCAGAATACCCATGCCATTGACAAGTACTCCAGGTTGATATTTCCTGCCTCCTACATATTTTTCAACTTAATTTATTGGTCAGTGTTTTCCTAGAAGCCCTGAGGCTATGCTTGGGAAAGGACATAGACATCTATGGGGCCTGGCTAGCCGTCTGCACATGGACCTGCTGACCACTCTTCCCTCACCAGACGGAGCAGCTGCCCCTGGACCACCAGATCCTGGACCACGATGGCAATACCCCCTCTCAGAGGAGCCCAGGAGCCCTCCAGCTCCCTTTTCCCTGACCTCATGGGTTTGCTCCTCATTAACGGTGTGTTCTGTGTCCTACTTCATGCCTCATTGGGACTGTCTTCTTCTGTTCTTGTGTGTAAACAAGAGCACAAGAGCCCCCCCCCCCCCATAAAAATGACTCAAATGCCTCCTAGATATTCTGATACCCTAAGGAAGCCCAGGATTCAGTTGTGAAGGGACAAGGAAGAATAAAGGGCAAGCTTAGGGGCTTTATGGATAAGAGACAGGAAATAGGATTCAAAATAGGAATTAAAAAATATGTAAACCCGTACAACTAGATTAAGTGCCTACCTAGGATGGAAAAAAAAAAAAAAGCTCAGATCCCTGATTGGAAATGATTTGACCTGTGTGAGTCTGGCAACTCACAGGATTTTGCAATCCATTCAATCATTCGTTAAATATTGAGCACCTACCTTGTGCCAGGTACTGTGAAAACGAACAAATAGAAGTCTCTTTTCTCAGAGAACTTCTCTAAGCTTGCACTCATCCTACATATGGCAGAGGGTACTTCTGCCCTTCTTTCTCTCCCAGCCCCCACTTACCCCATGGATCTGTTCTGTTTGCTGGTGCTTTTACTTCTATGTCTGTCTAGAAAAGCACTTTCTGTCTCCTGTGAGGCCCTCCTAAGGCCAGCTTAATACTTCTTTCTTGGAATCTCCATTCAGGGCAAGTATAGTATTGGGGAGAAGGCCAGGGACTTGAGAATGGGTGATAACAGAACTTGGTCTTGGAGAGGAAGGAGCCATGAGTCTGCTGTGGAAATGTGTTCCACATGCCATCCTACCTCCCTTTCTGGGCTTCTCCCCCAGCAGACAGATGACCTCAATAATTCCTGTGTCCACCCCTTCCCCCACCCCAAGGGTGGGCAGAACTGCCCCTGTACCCTGGAATGATTTCTCCTTTCCACAAGGAATTGACTTTCCTCTAATGTGGCTAAGCTCAAATTAGGAAAGCAATCTGATTTATTGAATCTATAGTAAGTTGTGAATGACCATTCCTCTTAATCCTATTTTAGGTGTTTTCTAGTTAACTCAAGTGAACTTCTAATTAGCAGTATTTATGGAAATATAAAGGATATGATTTTGAGAAGGGGGCCTTTTCTTTAAATCACAGCACTTGGGGGGGCGCCTGGGTGGCGCAGTCGGTTAAGCGTCCGACTTCAGCCAGGTCACGATCTCGCGGTCCGTGAGTTCGAGCCCCGTGTCAGGCTCTGGGCTGATGGCTCGGAGCCTGGAGCCTGTTTCCGATTCTGTGTCTCCCTCTCTCTCTGCCCCTCCCCCGTTCATGCTCTGTCTCTCTCTGTCCCAAAAATAAATAAAAAACGTTGAAAAAAAAATTAAAAAAAAAAAAATCACAGCACTTGGAATCAGAGGGCTGATCTGGGGAGTAGGGAGGGAATGCCCAGCTCAGATTTCTTGTTTAATAAAAGAAGTTGTTCTGCTCTGTCCCCTACCTGCTGCCCCTTCTACCTTCCTGCTCAGGGTCTGAGCATCTAGTCCTTTGGTCACAAGTATACAAATGGTACAGGAAGAGAGTATAACCCTGCCTTAAATCAAGTGAGCTCTGGCCTGTGGAGTCTGCTTTGCAGCTCCTGACTTCCAGGGGCAGAGCTTTTTAGTTCCTGAAGATTAGAGCACAGGTAGGTACCAGAGCCTCCTGAAGTTTCAAGTCAAGGGCCCGTACATCCTTGATCTGCTCACTTCTCCCGCACCACAACCGCCATACGGTTGCCCTATGCATCTCCGCTTCTCTGGTCCTTCCTTTCGTCAGTTACCCACCCATTTCCTCTGTTCCCATACCCATTCCTTGTGTGATCCTGGTCCCAGACACCCCTTTGCTTTGCCACTCTACTGTCCCTGTTGAGACCCAGACTCACCATCTCTGGCCACCAACCCTACCAGTACAGAGGCTGTGTGATCAGGACTGGGATTTGAGGAGTTAAACTCTCAACAGGACAGCCTCCAGGCAATAATATGGCATAGATTACCTTGGGCAACTGCGAGTTTGGGAGGTTCCCAAGACCACTCTCAGGTTTAATAATTCACTGGAAGGACTTTCAGAACTCAGAAGAACCATTATACTCACAGTTATGCTTGGATGTGGTAAAAGGACACAGATTAAAATCAGTGAAGGAAAGCAGCATTTAGGGCAGGGAGCAGGAGAGACCAGGCACAATTTTTAACTATTCTCTGTCAGTGAAACCATGCAGTTAGTGCTTATTTCTCTCAGCAATGATGTTTGACAATATGTACCAAGTATTGCCAACCAAGAAAATGTACCCAAGTCCATCAAGGTGTGCAGAGTTTTTATTAGGGGCTGGCCAATGTAGATACAGCTAACTGCCCACCTGGCTGACCTTAGTCTCGAGCCCTTTCAGAGGTTGAGCTGACAACTCTTATCCTTAGGCCTCCATCATAAATCACACTGTTAGTATAGACTATCTGGCTTGACCCAAGGCTCCAAGGTAAAGACTCTCCTATCAGGCAGTATATTCCAAGGGCTTAGAAATTACCTCCACGGAGCTGAGGCTGACACAAACCCTTTCTTTTGTCAAGGCTAATCCTTTAGTGCACAGCAATCTTTGTAAATTACTTATTGTTAATGCTGATCGCTGGGTTGCTATTATAGATTCATGCAACAAACATTTTAAACATGCCTTGCACTGGGATGTTCAAACTAAGAACAAGAGTTAGTTGCAGCTGTCAGAGAGGGTATGCATATATAGAGGACAGTGTACACAAATATCTACAAGTTAAGAAGTGTTAAATGCTACAGTAGTGGTTCAAAGTGTAATGGGAGTGCAGAGGAAGGAGAGAATGATTTCTACTGGGAACACTGGATCTCATGGAGAAAACACCCCTGAGCTGCCCCTTGAAGGTTGGAGATTTGGAGATGAACATGCTAGACGCACATCGCACATGTAGAAAAGTACGTACTGGATCTGTGCCATCCAATATGGTAGCCACTAGTCATGTAGCTATTTAAATTTAAGTTAAAAGTACGGTTCTTGCCACTGCACTAGGCACATTTTCCAAGTGCTCTTCTCAATTGCCGCATGTGGATAGTGCAGACCTAGAGAATGTTTCCGCAATCACAGAAAGTCCTGTTAGATAGTGCTGCTGTGGATGAAGGGGTCAGCCTGAGCAGGGGCATGAGAGCAGCAGGAAAGTCTGGGGCTGCACAGTGTAAGGTTTGTGGGACAAGTCATCTGTTTTGCTGGGTCCTAGGCTATGGGAAGAGGAGGTGAAAGACCAGCACTTTCCACAACACTAGGGTCATGGCAGGCTTCCCCCATGCCAGTGCCAACAAGGACAGCGCCCCCTCCCTGGAGTTGTCTGGCCCAGAACCACTGGGTTTCCTAGCCTCATGGACAGATGAAAGATGAAACTATGAAAAACAAGGATTATTGGATGGTACAGGGCATCTGGACTTGTTTAGAAATTTTTACTCTCTATAGATTCTCGTAGGCCACAGTGCTACTCAAAGAATAATTATGTTGTCATTAAATAGATTGCTGTAGTTGTCTTATTTAATCCCAATACTGCTCTGCTTCTGACTATGTTGTCTTCATAAATTGAGGCTCATATAACATGGTAGCCTGTTCACACTCAAAAAAATAAAGATGTATTTTAACTAGCTTACATATTTAACTGGAGTTAATAGTTAATAGTATGATGTTTACAATCATAAATAGCATTTTATCATGTAGAATCATAATATAATGACACCACTGTATTTAACACTGCCTTACTGCAGTGTAACACAGTCTGACTCTACTTAAGAAAAGTAGAGAATTAAAAGGAGGTAAAGAAGAGACAATAGTAGGGGTGTCTGGGTGACTCAGTTGATTAAACATCTGACTTTGGCTCGGGTCATGATCTCCTGGTTCACAAGTTCGAGCCCAGCGTCAGGCTCTGTGCTGCAAGCTCGGAGCCTGGAGCCTGCTTTGGATTCTGTGTCTCCCCCTCTCACTGCCCCTCCCCCGCTTGTGCTCTGTCTCTCTCTCCCAAAAGTAAATAAACATTAACAAAAAAAAGAAGAGACCATAGTAGGAGTAGAAAACAGGAACTAAGGAAATGTTGAGGACATGGAATGATTCACTCTAGAGGCAGGAAGACAGCAGTAAACATGATTGTTATCAGGGATGCTTGAATGATACTTTATTTCACTGACTCTAAGGCACCATTGATGTAAGATGCACCCATATTTTATGTACCACCAAGAAAGAAAAAAATGCTATGAATTAAATTACAGCATGCTAGTGATTATGAGTCCTGATTTCACCAATATTAAATTGTGAAAAAATATGCATGTTGGATAAATGAAATAGGTATTATACAAAAGCTGGTGATTGGACATACTTCTTTGACACCACAGAACCAACATTTATTATGCACTTGTCCTCAGGTGCTCGTGCCTGGGTGGGGGAATGGGGTGATGGCAGATACAGAAATAAATGGGCAACACCTTTCAGTGATTAAGAAGTTTACATTGCAGTGGATGTGTTTCAAATTTTTTTCTTTTAACGTTTATTTATTTTTGAGACAGAGAGAGACAGGGCATGAACAGGGGAGGGGCAGAGAGAAAGGGAGACACAGAATCTGAAACAGGCCCCAGGCTCTGAGCTGTCAGCACAGAGCCCGACGCGGGGCTCGAACCCATGGAGCGTGAGATCATGACCTGAGCCGAAGTCGGACGCTTACCCGACCAAGCCACCCAGGCGCCCCAGCAGTGGATGTGTTTCAAAGGAGAGAGAGAGATCATAGAATTTGAGGAATAAATGCTATTTGTGGTAAATTCTGAGCAATGGATAGATATAATTTCAACTGGTAGAAAAGGAGAGTGGGGATGGTAACATGGCAGAAGGAAAGCTGAGCTGTTCAGGAGACAGTGGGCAGATACCCTACCAAATGTACAAAAGTCTCAGGTTCCCATCTTTCTAGTTCCATGACCCTGATATCAAGAGTCCTTTTAGGTTTATTCTGCTTAGAATAAACCTGGGGAAGAGATTTGTCTGGTCTGGTCTGGGCCACACATGTTGAAGATGATCAGAGCTCTGTGTTAGAAAGTTAGAAGGTTTAGAAAGTTTAGAAAGTTAGAACTCTTCTAAGACATTTTGATTTGGTTCAGTATTTTTGTAAACATCTGCAGAAGGGAGACCAGGAATTCAAAAAATGGAAAGCTGCGTAGTCTGAGGGAACCGATGAGGGGGAAAAATAATGATAAGTATAGTGGAGAAAGTTCACATTAGGTTCAGTTATATGTGAGAGCCACAGCCTGTGTGCTGACATTAACAGAGACTGGGAAGCCAGGGGAAAGAGCTATTCCCTGTGGAGGGTGAGGAGTTTGGTCCTGGCAGACAAGTGGAGATGTGAATGAAAGTTATAAACATTGGTCTGGGGCTGGAGGGAGGTAAGGCTCCCTCTTAGATGCTCAATGAAGCTCAAAGCTCAGTGAAGCTGTCAGAGTGGGTGGAGCTCCAGGAGCAAAGCAGAAGAGAAGAAGTCTGCAGACAGGAGTTTAGGAGTTTATTTTTAGGTGGGAAGAGAAGGACTGATCAGAGAAGTAGGAGACCCAGAAGACTGTTGTGCTTTAGAAACTGGAAGAAGGGAGACTCTCAAACGGAGGAGGGTACAGCTGGGGGCAAATGCTAACCATAAAAATAGAGAAGGATAAACACTGTGATCAGACATGGCAAGATGGAGGCCAAAGGCTTGGTGGGATCAAGCACACAGAGAGATGTTAAAGAAGAGGGACCTAACTATAAGTGATTTAGGGAGGTAGAAGGGAAAAGGCTCAGAGAATTACTGCTATTTATTATGGAAAGAATATTTTAGACTCTTGTTTTCTTGGAGGATTTAAACATAACACAGTGGCATACCTGGCCTGAATGAGGATTGTGATCTCAGTGGTTGGTTTCCCAAATTATTATATTGGAATTTAGGCGACCGGTCTGAAAACAGTGTTTATAACCTAGTTGCCAGGTCTGTGGACCAGCAACAGTCTTGAGGACTTGTGCCATCCTCTGTTCCCACATGCATGGGGCGGGCACCACCGGAGACAGTGTGGCCACTGCTTCAGCCATCAGGGAAGATAGAACAGATGTTAAAGCAACCTCATTATGTAAAGGGCCAGGTATTGAGTGCATTCTCTTGTGCTTGGCACTGTGGTGAGAGTGGATATGTGGTTCCCAATTCAATTCTCACGTAAACCCTGCTGAGGTGGGAAGGATTGCCCCTACCACATACCCACCAAAGCGTGCTGTCTTCCATAATTGTGTTCAATACATTTAGGTAGGTGGATTTCGTGAAGCAATTATTATTTCCCATAGTATTTTCAGGAAAAAGGGCAATTTATTCCCTTACTTAGATGGGCAGAAATGAGGTTGGAAAGAGTAGAAAGAAAAGAAAACCCAAGCTGGTCTGGGTTGTGCTGAGACATGTGGGCATGGAGTCACCCCTACACCCAGGTAGAAACTTAGAGTCAACTAGGACACGTGGCTAGCTCTTGAGGTTGGAAGCTGGCCTGTGGGACCTGCAGCTATTCAGGGCGGCCAGGGCGAAGCAGTATGGGTTTCCATCACTTATGCTGTTATAGGGAAGGAAAGTTTTCCTCGACCCTCTTAGAGTCCCTGGCTGAGTCTGCAAGTGAAACTGAAAAAGACAGAAAGATTAATAGGAGAAAAGCATACATGTTTATCTAATGTAAGTCTCATGTGACACCGAGGATTTGAAAAGAAATGAAGACCCAAAGAAATGGCTAAACCTGAGTGTTTTTGTGCTAGATTTGATGAAGTGTGAAGCGTCATGGGAAGATATGATAGGACAAAAGGTATGAGGTAAGTGTAGTAAATGGGGGTGGGGGGATTTAGCAAGCCTTGTTTCTTCAAATTCCTTCCTGTGTCCCTTCATCTTTGGAGATAAGGGTGCTCCTTTCCTGTGGGTGTGGAAAGGGCAGCTGTCACATAAAGGTTATGACTTGCTTCAGGGGACGGTCAGAAAGTCCGTCCTGCACAAGCCGTTTCTCAAATTCCTTACTCTTGAAATAGTCAATAGGTTATAGTTTGGGGGTTGCATGTCCCGTTTAAATGGTACAGACCAGCATGATTCATAACCCCACCACCATAGACCTCTTCCTTTTTCCTTTCGTTGCAAAAGAACAGACAGCTGTGCTTGTGGGATTAACACTGGATTGGAAGCAGCTGATGCCCCCACCCCCACACGGTCACTAGGAAATGTGGCAGGAGTTAAAATGGTTCCCACAAGGAAGGCTGCGTGCCCAACCCGTCCGAGGGTGAACGTGCTGGCCGGTTTGCACAGAGACCCAAATCCTGTGCCAGGAGGCTGCATTGTCCCAGCCTGTCCCACCCCCGGAGTCACCGGTGAGCATCTGCATGGGTAGTATAAAAACATTCGCCATTAGCAGATTGGATAAAGCACTCAATCCTCACCCTCAGACCTTCAGATGTCATTACGAAATGACATTTGGGTCAGCCATTGAGAACATTAGGTTTGGGATTTATTTTAAAAGAGAAATTGAAAGATAAACCTCGGCTATAGTAAACCATTGTTTAATCTAAACCGACCAGGTTTGTAGTGGCAAAGCTCTTCTCCACCCTGTCCATTTACCCCAAGGCATCCCAGATTCTGCAGTGCACATGAATAACCTGGGGGGCTTGTTAACATGCACACTCACATCCAGTAGGTGGGGAGGGGACCCAGGATCCTGCACTCCCAGCAAGCACCTGGGAGATGTTCCAGCTGCTGGTCTGCAGACCACGCTTCAAGTGGCAAGGCCTTAGAGACCCCTGTTCATCATTTAAAGTTGAGCTTAAATGTCACCTCCTCTCTGTTGATTTCCTGACATCCTCTTCCTTCCCAAAGCAGAATTTATTACTACCTTACTGGCATCCTCCAAGCATTTTATGCATTTGAGCATTAAGAAATTTCCTTTATGTTGTGATTATCCTCCTTAATCCGTGCTTTCCTAGCTCTGGCTAATGGTAGTCACCTGGGGAGTTTAAAAAAAAGAAATCTCAGTGCCTAAGTCCCACTACCCCAAGAGTTTCTGATTTTATTATGGTCCCCACTCTTGTAGCCAGGGCAGAGGGGTATCAGAGCACCTGGCTCCGGGGGCCCCACACAGACCAGGTTCCGCCACTTGTCACCGACAAAACCCAAAGGCAGAGAAATGAGTGGTGGTGAAGAAGAAAGGAGTTTATTTCAGTGAGGCCAACACTGAGAAGACAGCAGACTAGACTCTCAAAGACTGTCTCCAAAGTGCTGAAAATACTTCCAGGTTTATATGAGAAAATGTGGGACAAAGGTTGGTGGGAAAGTGCAGGAGGGCAGCGAAGATCAAATTGCACATTGTCCTGGAGTCAGTCGGAGTGGAGTCTCTTGCTGGCTCAGGGCGGTGCTTGTTGCCTCAGGGGGTAGTTTCAGTTCCCATCAGAGGATGCTCTGCCTGCAGGGTCTTTTGCCTGAGTTAAGAGATAAGCTGGAAAGAAGAACTTAATCAATTAGAAAATACAGACCAAGGTCAGAATGGAGGTAGTTGAAGTCCTCTTTCACTCTCTGTCTCTCTTTTAAATAACACTGATGCTTTTTTGAAGACTGATACTAAAATCTGAAATAAATTTCTTTGGGAGAGTATTGTCTCGACTTGGTTTGCATGGTTTGCAAACTGTGGTCCCCGGGACCCAGTGGGTTCTCTGGGGGTGCTTCAGGGACTACTCCAGGGGTGAGAGATGGGAGAATAGGAATGAGCAGAGGGTGTGGGGACAAGGCAATGGACCCAGCCAGAGTGGGGGAACAGTAAGGAAGGAGCAGAAGCTCATCCTTCCTCTTTTCCCAACAATTTTTTCATCCTGCTCTTGGGCAAAGCAACCAACACAACAAAGAAGACAGCCTACTGTAAGCAAGTGCCCAGTGCTTTAATCTTTCCAAGAACCCCATGAAGTAGGGTTCACAGAGGAGATAAGAGGTAAATACGTCAAGTTACAGGGCCAGTACTGCAACAGAACTTCTGACCCCAAGTCCTTTCATTTGGCATGGTTCCCTGCAAGAAAGCTGTGGAGTCTGAGACACACAGGCCCCCAGGGAAGCCTCAGTCTTCTCCCATCGGCACTGCTCCGATCAATCCTGAAGGTGCCTGGCTTGTTGGTGGCACAGGTGGAAGGGAGGTTAGAGGTGGGAGGGGCAACTAGGCACCAACCACCCACAGAACTTTAGGTTTCTGCACTGACATCGTATCTGCCCAAACTATTTGGAAAAAGCTTCCAGCCCTGGGTCCTGGTCTTCTGGCCTCCAGCCTTCACGCTTCACCCACTTCTTCCTGTCCCCATCACCTCTCCTCTTCCTTAAGAGAGCACCACTGCTCACCCTCCTGGAGGAAGCTGGCAGCTGTTGGCACGAGGGCCCCATTTCTCCCCTGATGTCTGCTCTGCCGTTGTAGGGTTGTAGAGTTGAACATGGCCACAAACCTTTTTCATTCCTCCTATGAGCAGAAAGAGTGCATGTAGGTGAAAGCTGCAGCAGAAGATGCCATCACAGATGTAATGAGTCCTAGAATGTAAGCTCCACAGGACAGGGTTTCCATCTATATTCTTAATTGCTGTCTCTCAAGGCATAACAGTGTTTGGCACATGGTGGATGCCCAGTAAATATGGAAGGAACGAATGAAGTACCCACTATGTGCTAGACACTGTGCCGGGGGCTTTACTTACACTATGCCATTTCCTGTTAGCTACTGAAATATCCTACTCGGGTTCAGTGTGGAGGCGGGAGGCTGGAGATTCCGTGAATGCATTTTGCTAACCATCTGACATTGGGCAATGTACCTAATCTCTCTGAGCTTTAGTTTCTCCATCTGGGGGGAAAAAAGATGGTAATTCTGGCATCTTAGGGTGGATGTGAGGAGTGAGTTAACCTGTCTGAAGCACTCAGCCCAGTGTCTGGCCCAGGAAAAATACAATGTAGGCAAAGGAGAGGAGTCTACCCTACCACCCTACCACCCTAAAATGCCCTACCACCCAAAATATCAGTTCCATCTGTGATTGCAGTCATTTCTTTTTTTTTTTTTTAACATTCATTTATTTTCAAGAGACACAGAGCATGAGTGGGGCAGAGGCAGAGAGAGAGTGAGACACAGAATCCAAAGAAGGCTCCAGGCTCTGAGCTGTCAGCACAGAGCCTGACGTGGGGCTCGAACACACAAACCATGAGATCATGACCTGAGCCAAAGTTGGCCGCTTAACTGACTGAGCCACCCTGGTGCCCCTGTGATTGCAGTCACTTCTTTTTTTCTTTTTTAATTTTTTTTCAATGTTTATTTATTTTTGAGAGATAGAGAAACAGAACACAAGTGGGGGAGGGGCAGAGAGAGAGGGAGACACAGAATCCGAAGCAGGCTCCAGGCTCTGAGCTGTCAGCACAGAGCCCGATGCGGGGCTCAAACCCACGAACCATGAGATCATGACCTGAACCGAAGTTGGATGCTGAACCGACTGAGCCACCCAGGTGCCCCTGCAGTCATTTCTAAAACAACAAACATTTAAAAAAATTTTTTTTTCAACGTTTTTTATTTATTTTTGGGACAGAGAGAGACAGAGCATGAACGGGGGAGGGGCAGAGAGAGAGGGAGACACAGAATCGGAAATAGGCTCCAGGCTCCGAGCCATCAGGCCAGAGCCCAACGCGGGGCTCGAACTCATGGACCGCGAGATCGTGACCTGGCTGAAGTCGGACGCTTAACCGACTGCGCCACCCAGGCACCCCAACAAACATTTTAATACTAACCTTATCACAGAGTATATAAAATTCTTTGCAAGAGAACCCGGTTTACATTTCAGCCAGCCATTTTCATCAAGAGGGTAGATGAAAACTTTGTCATGGATCAGTTCGTGGTTTGGGGGACCACTTTCCTTTTTTAAAATGTTTATTTATTTTTGAGAGAGAGAGTATGTAGGGGGAGGGGCAGAGAGAGAGGGGGATAGAGAATCTGAAGCGGCCTCTGTGCTGACATCAGTGAGTCCCATGCGGGGCATGAGCCCTTGACATGGAGCCGAAGTCCGGCGCTCAACTGACTGAGCCACCCACCCAGGCACCCTTCCTGTGAGGAGGATTCATTCTTCATTTTGCAGATGAGAAAACAGACCCAGGGAGGTTGAGTAACTTGCATACTGGCAGACAGCTAATTTTCAAAGGAAAAATGCTTACCCAGATACTCTCTTCTGCCAGTTACAGAATTTAGTTAATACTCCTCAAATGACATGAATGGGTAACGGCATGTGACTCGGGTTAAGACTTCTCCCTTTGCCTGGAGATTCCATCTTCTCAGGCCTGTGACCCACGGGGACACCTACAAATGCCCAGACTTTGGTACTTCATGTGTTTTTTCTGAAGTTGGAAGATGACATGGGTCACCTCTCAGGATTCTTCACTCAGTCACGCTTTTCACTGAGTTTCCTAGAGCATATCTCTGGCCTCAGGAAAACTCCTTTGAAAAAATTGGCTTGGTGTCATTGAATACTATCCAGGTTTATGCATTTGCTTTTAGTGACTTGCTGAATGTCACCTACACCAGTTTCAGTTAGATTCAGCTACATGTAAAGAACATGGCGTTATAAAGAAAGAAGCCCACAAGGGGCAGTCCAGAATGCTCTAGTAGCTCTGTTCCATGTAGTCTCATGAAAACTCAGGCTGTTTCCTGCTCACTGCTTGCTCCCCTTAGAGTGTGGCCCTTGACCTCATAGTCCAAGATGGTGCTAGGAATCCTAGCAATCTTTCTGCAATTGAAGAGGCAGGATGTATGCAAGGGGAGGAAGAAGGAAAAATGAAGCATGCCAGCTATCTTTCAAGGAAAGTTCCAGGGGGCTGTTGCACACTTCCCCGTTGGCCGGAACTTGGTCTTATGGCCGCATCTAGCTGCAGAGAATGCTGGGAAATGTGTTTGCTCAGAATAGACATATACCTAGGTAAAAATAGGGTATTCTGGAAGAAAAGAGAAAACACAGAGTATAGGAAATAGCAGTTCCTGCCATTCCACCCAAGAACACAGCCACTTGTTTCCATGAAGCCCCAGCTGAGAACAGTTAGGAAGGTCATAAGAAAAGACAAAATGTTCAGTCATTGCCTCCTCCCTTCCTCTCACCCAGATACCTTCTTGTTCCTATTCTCAAGTGTGAAGCAGGGCAGAGATACATGGGTCTTTCTAAAGCATTGTGTTGATGCCAGGAGCTTCTGTTACTACTGAGCTCAGAGACTTGGAATGTTTCTATGCCCAGAAATAGGACCTGGGAACTGAGTCCCTGCCATCGTTTATTTTGAAAGAGGGCAGGAGTTTTATTTCCTCCAACTCTGCCAAATTTAGGGACAAGCAAATGGGGTTAGCAAATCTGAGGCCATTCTCCTTGGGATAGACTGTGAGGGCCTAAAGCCCGTGCCCTCACTAACTGTTCCACCTGTTTGCGTGACTGTTGTCTCCAGGGGCTGAGCTGGTCTGTCTCCCTCACACTCTAAGGGGCCTCAAATACTAGAATCAAGAGAACAGAACACACTCCAAGGTGATTATCAGTCTGAGATTGTTTTCCCAGGAATAATGAAGAGTTTGCCCTGAGTCACCCCCCCCCCCATCCTCTTTGTTAACAGTAGTACATTGTTTTGAGATCTCCTGCTGGCTTGAAGGATGTAAATGTGACACAGAGGAGAGCTTCTTCTGAGTTTGAGTAACTTTAGAAAGAGTCGATCAGCAAATATGATATAAGTATATTAAAAATAAGAGGGGCACGTGAGTGGCTCAGTCGGTTAAGCATCCGACTTCGGCTCAGGTCATGGTCATGAGTTTGAGCCAAGCGTGTGGCTCTGTGCTGACAGCTCAGAGCCTGGAGCCTGCTTCAGATTCTGTGTCTCTCTCTCTGCCCTTTCCCTGCTCCTGCTCTCTCTCTCTCTCTGTCTCAAAAATAAACATTTAAAAAGTAATAATAAGAAAAATACCAGAGTGAGGTTAAGTAGCTGGAGTCTATTGTTCTGGAGCTTCTTTCTTAATAAAAGAAACAAGACTACATTTAAAACAATGTATTGTGAATAACAATGTGTTAGTTAATGCGTTAGTAATTTGGACCATTTGTGTGCCTGTGATTCAAGTTACTGCCTACCTTAAGGTCATAATGTCCAAGAACGAAGCCATCTTTCATTTTCTATAATCCTCTTCTGTTCTTGTCTACTTCATGTTAATCAATAGTCCACATGAATATGGGCATCTACATGGTTGGCATGTCTAGTCATATCTGTATTTCTGGAAAAGCTACCTTTTAATAAACTATTACTGTGTAAACTACCTACAGCTGACAGCTTTTATTGACGTATGTTTTACATGCAATGAAATGCACAGATCTTAATTAAGTGTATTGTTTAGTGAGTTTCAGCAAGTGTGTATACCCAGTAACCCACCTTCCTATCAAGAGACAGAACCTTTCTGACAAATCTTATGCCTTATTTCCAGTTAGTCCTTATGTCCACCTCCCCCTAACCTCACAACCACTGCTGTGGGTTCTATCACCACTGGATTTGTGTTGTCATTTCTCAAACTTCGTATACATGGAGTCATAAGGTATGTACTCTTTTGTGTCTGGCTTTTTTCATTCAACATCCATTTCTGAGTTTCATTCATATTGTTGCAAGTATCTGTAGTTCATTCCTATTTGCTGTTGAGTAGTATCCCGTTGTATGAATAAAGCATGATCTCTTTATCCATTCTCCTGTTGATAGACATTTAGATCATTTTCAGTTTGAGAAGTAAAGCTTTCCATAATAATTATAATAAATAACTTAAATAAATCTGTAAGTAATAAATTTGTAGCTTATAAATAAGGAAACGGACAGGTGTGTGTGAGTATATTCTTGACTTATCACAGAAACATGCTCATCAAAGATACTCAACTAAAGCTCTGAGGCACAAGCATGCATCTGGAACCGTGCTTTGGGTGAATGAGGAGTTTGTGGAAGATGGGAGGATGAAGGGAACAATTACCAATTCATGAACTTAAAAAAAGTTTATTTCTTTTTGAGATGGGGGAGAGGAAGTGGGGAGCATTCATGAGCTTAAAGTGTTTATTTTTGAGAGAGAGAGAGAGAGAACAGGGGAGGGGCAGAGGGAGAGGGATACAGAGGATCTGAAGCGGGCTCATGAACCATGAGATCATGACCTGAGCCAGTTCAAGAGTCCGGAGTCAGATGCTTCACTGACTGAGCCACCCAGGTGCCTCGGAGAAAGGAAAAGTAACCGCCCAACGTGGGGCTCGAACCCACGACCCTGAGATTAAGAGTCTCATGCTCTACCGACTGAGCTAGCTGGGCAGTTCACGTGCTTTTGAAAAGTTGTTGTCTTCCAATTGCAATCAAATGAAGGAAGTAGGCTTGGTCTGAAAATGCTTTACAATTTAGAAATGAGTCACTCCTGATTAATTGCTCCATTTTACAGTGGAGAAAATTCTTGGACTTTTAGTTTTCTTTTGTGTAAAATGGAGGCACTAGTTTTTACCTAGCCTACCTCGCAGGGTTTTTTGTTTTGTTTTTTTTTTTTTTTGAGAAGCAAATGAGAGAAAGCATACAAGGTATCTGTCAGCTTAAAGCTCTGTGTGAGTGCAAGGTGGTAGTGTTGTCTTTGACAAATTCACACGGTTTTCCCTTAAAAGCTTACGGTGGAATATTTCACCTGTGTCATGCATGTTTTGTTTATTCACTCATTTACCTTCCTAAAAGGTAAACACTATTGCTATCATTCCCTTTTTATGGATGAAGAACTCGGGGCCCAGACAGGTCTACCTCTCAGAGGCCACACAGGTATAAACGGCATAAATGGGATTTGAATCCATAGAACTGGCTCGAATCTGAGCTGTTACTATTGTGCCATCTGCCTTTCCAAAAACATGTCATTATACCTCCTCCTAGCAGCTCACTTTACAGTAATCGTCTTCATCCACCGCCTTTATTTCCTTGTGGGAGGGTTGCTATATTCAGATTTGTTGGTAAGTTGTCTCCAAGATATAACAGAAGGAAACTGCAAGTTTGCCTAAAATCTTACTGATTTCCCATTTCGGTCTTCCTGGAGGTTTGTGGTGAGACTGCTGGGTCAGCCATATTCTCAGCGAAAACTCTGCATTTATGAGATAATCAGAACCACCCACAGGATGGAACAGATCCTGTGAGCTCCTACTTTCCCAGGACACACAGTTTGGTGCCCTGGTGAGGTGGGAAACACCCTGCAGCACTGAATGCTAAGAAGGAAGCATCCCCATATCCAAGACCATTTGGTCATTTACTGGCATGTCTATCCTCACTGCCTGGACATTTGGCCTTGCTTCTTATAGACCCCTGTACTTCAGGCTGCACCCCCTTCTGTCCGAGACGCTGTGGACAACTGAGTCAGAAGGCACCTTGCATTTCTGGGTGGGGACTGGGGAGAGGGGATGGACAGCACAGCATTTCTTTTTTCTTTTATTTATTTATTTTTTAAATGTTTATTTATTTTTTGAGAGAGAGAAAGAGCATGAGCAGGGGAGGGGCGAGAGGGAGACAGAGGATCACAAGCAAGCTCAGCTCTGACAGGGAAAGCCTGACGCAGGGCTCAAACTCACCAACAGTGAGATCACAACCTGGGCTGAAGTGGGACGCTTAACCGACTGAGCCACCCTGGTGCCCCTTTTTCTTTTTTCTTTTAAAATTACTGGGGACCACTCCTTAAAAAAAAAAAAAAAAAAAAAAAAAGAGGGGCGGGCACCTGGTTGGCTCAGTGGGAAGAGACTATGACTCTGATCTCAGGATCATGAGTTCGAGCCCCACATAGGGTGTAGAGCTTACTTAAATGAATAAATAAATAAAAACTTAAAATAAAATTCCTGGGGACCACTAATTAACACCTCCAAATTGATCTGAAAATAAAGTTCAGTTTTTAAGCAAAATGATCATGGTTATCTAAAATATTACATGTCCCTAACACTGAGGTTTCAGAATGTGAGTTGTGGAAATTCTAAAGTTAGGTGAAATTTAGCAACTCCTGAAACTGAATATTCAACCCGAGAAGAACAGGCTGAGAAAACCACCTGTGCTGCTTTTTTTAGCATTTTCTGCAGAAAAATTAGAAGTAGGAGTTATGGCCCCCACAACCACATCACCAGGGATTGGCTATCTATCTTCAGCATTGACTAAAACAGGAAATTACCAGTGGTACCTAAATGGAGCTAATAAGAACGAGAACCTCCTACAACTTTGTAGCCACTTGGAAAAAGCAACCCAAACCAAATTACCCATCTGGATTTGTTTTCTGTTCATAAATGAGGTAGATGAACTTGGGGAGCACCAACACCTCCCCCCAGCTGGAATGGTCATGATTCTATCCATCAGTGACCAAGACATGATTCTATCTATCGTTGATCAAGGACTGCAATTCTCCACTGACCTGTGAATTTATAATCACATGGGAGATATCCTGGATGTTCTCCTGCTGGAATGGCAGAGTATGGAGGAAGATTTGGGGTGAGTTCAGAAGCCCCTAAGGAAAGCCCAGCATTGGCCCTCAGAGGGCAGAAAGTGGACACAAATCTACAAAAAAGCATTCATTTCACTGACTCTTAAGGGTCTCCAGTGTTTTTTCTCTCCTTAAAGCAAAGAACCAAGTCATTTGAAAAACTGGAGACAAATGAATACACTCTGAGGCTAGCCATTTTGTTTTTATTTTTCAACAGATTCAAAGAGACAGTGGAATTTATGTTAATTTATTTTAAGAAATGGTATGCAACGAAAGTTAATCTGGGAGTCAAGGCAGTCACATGCTACAAAAAGTTAAATAGTCAGACATTAAAAATTGCACAACTGTTACGTCCTTCTTTGCTGCTGCTGAGTTCAGTTTAAGCCTGTTTATTTTATGGTAAAATTAAATTACATTCTTTTCTTCAAGTGTTGAGCAGTTCCAAACGTGGCTTCTTAGTCAAAGAATCCATTCTTACTGTGGCCAAAAAGCCTCTCTTTCGTTCAAATGAATCATTTCCCCTAATTAGCAGGGAAGAATCCGGAACTAATTAACTAAAAGATCTGAGATGTCTTCTAAATGCTTTGGGCAACATGTTAAATAAAAAAACTGTGTGACAGGGGCACCTGGGTGGCTCAGTGGATTAAGTGTCTGACTTTGGCTCAGGTCATGATCTCATAGCTCTTGGGTTCGAGCCCTGTGTCAGACTCTGTGCTGACAGCTCAGAGCCTGGAGCCTGCTTCGGATTCTGTGTCTCCCTCTCGCTGCACCTCCTCCGTTCACACTCTGTCTCTCTCTCAAAAATAAATAAACACTAAAAAAAATTTAAAAAAGAAGAAGACTGTGTGACAAATAATATCATTTTGCAGACCAGCCATTTCAGGAAGGGGGAGGGGTTAGAGTCAATGGAAAAGCACAGGCTCTGGGATCAAAAGTACAAGTTTTCCTGTTTACTACCCACATGTCCTGGGAGAAATAACTTAATGTCTTGGGGCCTCGGGTTTCTTGTGGATGAAGTAGAAGTAGTACTCCTGTGCCTGCTTCCAAGGCTGGTTCTTGGGGCCAAATGGAACCCTGGACATAACAGTGTTTTGTAAATGCCACAGGACCACTCAATAGCAAAATGCAATTATTCAGCAATTGGGTTGGTTTGGGGACAATGAAAGAAGTCCTTGTGTTTTGCATTTAGCTCTCAGACCACATCATGCCACTGAGGGAGCCTCACATCAACACCCTGCTTAAATCCCAGCTACCCCACGAAGGGCGCCAAATGGTCACTGGGGCTTTAGGAATAGATTGACCTCACAGTATTTCCTTTTTTCTCCACAGCGACTCCCCTGGAACTGTGACAAGCATATCAAACTCCACCAACAAGAAACTAGGGGACATTTTATGAAGTTATACTTGAACCTAGAAGCCTCTGTGTTTCAGTTAAAGACAGACTTGGAAATGATAAAAAGGTGCCTTAACAATTTTATCATGATTCCAGCAGAGGGAGACAGGGCTGCACTGACTCCGCACAGGATCAGTGATGTAATTGATAGATTGACATAACAAACAGCCTTTCTTCCTTCCTTCTTTCCTTTCTAATCAGATGACTGTAGTCATAATTAAAAAGAAAATTTTTGATGTTTATTTATTTTGAGAGAGAGAGAGCAAGCAGGGGAGGGGCGGAGAGAGAGGGAGAGAGAAAATCCCAAGCAGACTCTGTGCTATAAGAGCAGAGCCCCATGTGGGTCTGGATCTCACAAACCATGAGATCATGACCTGAGCTGATATCAAGACTCGGGTGCTTTACTGACTGAGCCATCCAGGCGCCCCTGTAGTCATAATTTAAATATCACTAGGTGGAGAAAATATATGGCTGAGGGCCCTTATGAATTCAGCTGTACTTGCAAAACACTTCTAAAATGGGTTCGCATTTTATCGATCATAGAAGCCACTAAGGCGGTTGGAAACAGCAACAAAGGCAGGTCGTGCATTAGTCTTCACAGTGCACAGACTTCACGCCTGTGGTGAGTACCACTGGTGGCTGAGCCAGCTTTCACCCTGTTTTCCTCCTTCCTGAGTCACAGTTCCAGTTTCGTTCAAGCATCTGCTCCATTTCCAATCCAGAGGTGGATCCTGATTATTCCAAGTCAATCAGATCACATTTTCCCCAGTGAAGGTAGCGGTCCAGCGATGGACTTTTGACCTTACTTGGCCCAGTCAAACTTAAGGGAAGGGCTTCTCTTCCATGCTCTGGGAAGAGGTGTTCTCTCTTTCTCTCCCACTGGATATGAATAAGGAAACTTACTGCCGTTGGCAGCCATATTGCAACCATGAGTAAGGAAACAGAAAACACATAAAAGAATGAAAGAAGGAAAGAACCTGAATTGTTGTTTTTAAAGAACCTGAGTTTTTGATGACACCACTAAATCAAACAAACCTGCAGCCTGGATTTCTTGTTTTGTGAGATAATACGTTCCTTTTTAAGCCTGCTTGAGTCAAGCCTCTATTTTTTGCAGATATAGTGTCTGTATAGATTGATGGACTCCCTTGGCTTTTGCCAAAGTCACCCAGTAGTCTTCAGTCCATTGGGTGGACTGAAATAGTGGTTGAGGACCACTACTTTTAATTTTTTATTTTTTAAAAAAATTCCAGTATAGTTAACATACAGTGTTATATTAGTTTCAGGTGCACAATGTTGTGATTCAACAATTCTATACATTACTCAGTGCTCACCATGATAAATGCACTCCTTAATCTCCATCACCGAATTCGCCCATCCCCCCAACTCCCCTCTGGTAACCATCAGTTTGTACTCTGTAGTTAAGATTCGTTTCTTGAGAGGCACTACTTTTGACTACTTTTTAAACGATCTATTGCTTTTCCACAGGTCACTTGTTGAGAAGGTTGTTGCTAATTATTTCAGTGATATCATTCTTTTCATTGACACAGCACTTTATAGATACTTATTATTTATTGCTAGTCCTAGATGGATCTGTGGCTTAGAAGGATTATTCCAAATGAGAGATTGCAGTACAACAAGTCAAAACATATCCAAAGTCACCCAAGATGTGAAAATACTGAAAATACTGAAAATACTCTGTATGTCATAAGTGCTCTTCTCATTACTAGTTTTAGTCTGATGGAGGAAAAAATTCAAGTCATCTAAAATGGCAAACCATGATAGTTTAAAAAAATAGGAATTGTTAGTGCTGCCTTCCTTCATTCTCTGTTTCAAGGGTGGGAGACTATATACGTGTTTTTCTTACTGATTCTGTTGCTAGTTGATGTTCATAACTTCTAATCAAATTAAACTAAAAATTACATTTTAAAAACTCACTTGTGGCTCCTACTGGAAAGAACTTGACAAAACAGGAAGTAGGGGTTGCCTCATAAGAAGGAGACCGAGTGCCCAACCTCCCAAGGATTTTGGCCAAATGTCTGAGAGATTGTTCAGAGAATCACCACATAAGCATTCATGAAACATGTATTTGTCTAAGCATTCATGAAACATTTCTTTTTTGACCATAATTATGAGAAATAAAGAATCAAAAAGGAATGTAATTTTTCAACCAACAGTGTACAAAGTCTTGTGCTGGGTGCTGCTGTGATGAAAAGATGAATAAGATACAGTTAATGACATTTTATATTGCCCTTAGAGAAAGAAGGCTAGTACAGTGTATGTGAAATAAGTAGCCAACCATTTTAGGCAGTAGATAATTAAATGCTAACCTGGAGCTAACCTTGGAGGACCTGGGTGGCTCAGTTGGTTACGTGTCTGACTTTGGCTCAGGTCATGATCTTGCAGTTTGTGAGTTGGAGCCCCATGTTGGGCTCTGTGCTGACAGTTCGGAGCCTGGAGCCTGCTTCGGATTCTGTGTTTCGCTTTCTCTCTGCCCCTCTCCCATTCATACTCTCTCTCTCTCTCTCAAAAAAAAAACATTTAAGAAAATGCCGTTTGCAGTACAGAATAAGTGATACCAGTACACAGAGAGAGAGAACTTAAGATGAGTTATTGTGATCAGGAGAGGTTATTTTATAAAAACGATGAGTTACATAGGATGGGTTTGGATGAACTTTCAAGGCGAGAGAAAAGTATTTTTTGTTTCAAACATTGTTGAACGTTTTCCTATCAATACATGAGTATCTGAAATTGTTTCCTATATTTTGAAATGCTTCAGAATTAAACTTAGAAAAAATTTAAATGTATTTATGTATTTTCTTCCTTAGGAAATAAAAGCATTGGGCATTTAATATGTTCATTATTCATTCACTAAATATTTATTGAGCACCTCCTGTGAGCCAGCTAAGATTCTAAATGATGAGCAAAAGAGATATGCCTCATTGATGACTGAAATCTTGTTCAGGGAGATAACAGTAAATGAGTAATTAGAAAAGGGAAAGAACAGATATGAAATCTGTTTATCACAGGAGCCACTAGGGCATCTCTTATCTCTGATTTCCCTCCTTGCAAACTTCAGTCCAAAGCTGGGAAACCACATTTAGACACTGAGCTCAGAGTCAGAGCAAAATTGGTGTGCATGTAGAGAATGTTCTGGAGTGAGTAACTTGGAAACAGTTCATGAAGGCCCAGGGCCATTGTCTTGGAGCAACCAGGAGTGTGGTGTCTGAAGTTGACCCTCTTGGTCAGTGAGTGCCTTGGGCATGGAGTGTTGGGCTGGTTCTGAGGGCCAGAGGCAAGGAGACACTTGAAGAGCTTAGAAGAAGCAATGAGAAAGCAAACTAGCCTCAACTACTGCCTGTTCCTTTCTCCACTGAAGGAATTACTACCCTGGAGTTCCTGCATTGATGTAGAGAAGGCCATGATAATTGAGGAATAAAAAAAGAAATTAGAAAGAGAGATTGTCATGCTAAATAAAGGAAAAGGAGGATTTGGTCAAAAACAGTGGTTTTTAAAATTGGTCTGGAAATACTATACTTGAGTAGGTCAGTGTGGGTCCTCGATAAGCCTTGGATCATGATTTCTAACCCCTCTACCTTCCTGAATCCAGATGTTAGCCCCAACTGGTGCTCTTAGACCACATATACTCTTTATAAACCCCTCTTATGTCCTTGTCTTGCAAAAATGTCATGGATATTCTCTGCAATAGTCACATGGTGTTGATGGGAGAAAAAACATTTATTAAGAACACTTATAAGTAGGGTGGCACCTAGGTGGCTCATTCAGATAAGCGTCCCATTCTTAATCTCAACTTAGGTCTTGATCTCATGGTCAAGCCCCACCATGGGCTCCACACTGGATGTGCAACCTACTTAAAAATAAATAAATAAATAAATAAATAAAAGAACACCTATAAGTAGGGAAGTAGCAAAGTGCACATGACTTTTTGAGCCCTCATGATCCCCCCAAGAAGGGTGCTTGGGCTGGGTATGGTTGGCTAGGTCCAAATACAGAAAGGGCCCTAAGACAGGGTTCCTCCTCTTAGGGCTCTGCCATTGGAGCTTTCTGGTGGGGGAAGTGGACTAATTGGGAAGGCTGGGCATCTAGCATCAGCCCGTCCTTCCATTGAGCTAACTCAGACCTGCTGAGCTGGCTCTCTGCTAAGCTACTGAGAGAAGATTGGAAATGCATATTTGAGGCCATCTGGATTTGCTCTCTTTGGTTATGCCCAGGGTCCTCCAAACAAGAAAGAAATTCATTTTCCAAAATGAGCATCAAAGAGCCATTTGATGGTCCCTTCAATGACTTCTCGACCTGGAGATTTTTATGTACTCAGCCCCAGAATCTTTCTTCTTTGCCACTTTGGCTCTTCAGGTCAGCAACTCCCCACCGATGATCTAATCATGCTTGGCTTGCATTGACTTCTGGAGACATCACATATTCTGCCTTTATTTCTATATGTTGAATTATTTTCAACATCTATTTATTGAGTGCTGTTAAGGGATAATTTATATAAGAAGATCTAATCACAACTTTCATATAACTATGACACATGTCAAAGTTTTTATTTAACTCATTAATTGGTTAGAGGACCAATAAATATTACAACTAGTACATTTGAGGATTTGATTTATAGAGATTTGTATTCTCTACTGGAAAAAAGGAATAATTTGCATAGTTATGGGCAGAAAAAATATATTACTGTCAGTTTTCTGCATGTTAATGTCTACTGTTATGGCGTTGTAAAATAACCTGGTCAAAGACAATCAAAGGCCACATCGTTATAGAATGAGGAGGGTCCACTGGACAAAGCTTTGCATTCTATTGTAAGGACACGCAATAATCTCTTTCGACCATTTCAATATCTGACAGCTTTTCCTGACAGATTTCCTTCCCCCTGTGATCATACATAATTTCAAAGATTATTCTTGGTCACCAAAAAAAGCTGGTCACATTAGGTTTGGCTGATTACTTAAAATAGGGGCATCAAGATTGTTGATTGATCAGAGAGGCCTCTTTCAGCTTGCTTTGCAAAATCTAGGGTAATACAGCATCAAATGGTACCAAGTTAACTCCTACCTACAAGTTATCATAAGGAATCTTAGACTGGACTTTGAAAAGCATGTCTTATTTGTTGTCCCAAGATCCTCCACCAGCCTTTAGCTGCAGTACCTTTGGGCAAGTTCCTCTCTTCCTGAGGTTTTGAAAACTACCCCAATGGCTTACCTTTGAAATGACCTTTCTTACTACCTAAAAAGGGTGGTCCCTATAAACTGGTCCAGGCCAGTTTTCCTCAGAGGACTTTGCAGACGTTGACTCCATAATTACAGCCTAATTTTGTTCTTTATTTTTTAAATTAATTTATTTTTAAAAGATTTTATTTTTAAGTAGTCTCTACACCCAACATGAGGCTTTAACTCACAAGCCCGAGATCAAGAGTCACGCACTACCCACTGAGCCAGGCAGGTGCCCCCAAACTTTGTTATTTAAAATGGCTTGTCACATCTAGTCAACTGAGTATGACGATGACAATATTTTAGGCAAGGCCTTGATTGCACAATGGAGTCTTTTAGTTATATTCTGGCAAAAAGGAGGACAGATTCTTATTGAACATATACAAATAACTGTATTGAAAAGTAAAGAGACTAGGTAAGTTTCTGAATTCCAAGGGGGGTAATTGACTGTTGGTGAGAATCATATATCATTTTTAAATGTCTCATTTTAGTTTACAACAGCAGAATTTACAAAATTATTGTGAATAGCATAGAGCATAAAAAGAAAAAGAAAAGGCTTCTTTACACATCCAGTAGATAGAGCATTAAAGCAAATCAACGATATTCCAAATAACCTCAATAAAATTTCCTACAGCAATTGGTTCAATCTTATATAATTAATTCTCATTCTGATGGATGTTGGGTTAGCAGTTTCATGAAACTGTCTGCTTTTCAACTATAAAGAGGCCTGGAAATCCCAACTAACTTCTGCTAAAATTCTCTGAAAATTATCCAAGCCATGTCAGCCAAGATTTGAAGAGTCAGTAGTCTGAAGGACCTTGTACTGTCTTCTTCCATGAGATTCTGAGACTGCTTTTCTTTGATGAAGATACAAACTCTGGCCAGTTGATTATAGCGGTCTTTTGAACAAAAAAAAAAAGAAAAGAAAAGAAAAACTATGATGTTTAAAAAATTCAGCTGAAGAGGCATGGCTCAGTCGGTTAAGCGTCTGACTCTTGATTTTGGCTCAGGTCATGAATCTCACAGTTTGAGAGTTTGAGCCTAGCATTGGGCTCTGAACCAAAAGTGCAGGGCCTGCTTGGTATTCTCTCCCTCTCTCTACCCCTTCCCTGCTCTCTCTCTCTCTCTCAAAATAAATAAACAATAAAAGAAATTCAACTGAGTATATTTTGAAGATCTTATTGCTTTTATTCAATGATTCATGAATCAGGCAACATCTAATCTAGTAGCTAGGAAAGAGCTCTGAGGAGTTCTATAAAATGAGAGATTTGTAGAAGCAGAAGTGCAGTGTAGGTGGGCGACAAGGAAGTTATACTTGACAAAAAAGTGGACTGGTTAGGGGTGCCTGGGTGGCTCAGTTGGTTAAGTGGCGACTTCAGCTCGGGTCATGCTCTCATGGTCCGTCAGTTTGAGCGATCCATGAGTTTGAGCCCCATGTCGGGCTCTGTGCTGACAGCTCGGAGCCTGGAGCCTGCTTGTGATTCTGTGTCTCCCTCTCTCTCTGTTCCTCTCCTGCTCACACTCTGTCTCTCTAAAAAATAAATAGACATTAAAAAAAAATTTTTTTTAAGTGGGCTGGTTACTGCAAGGTTGCTTTTTTTTTTAGGGGATGACAAGGGTCTGTCAGGTAGATTACCTAACTAGTGCTAATTAGGCGATTCCTGATTGACTGATTTAAGATTCCATTTCTGGGGGCTCCTGGGTGGCACAGTTGGTTAAGTGTCAAACTCTTGACTTCAGCTCAGGTAATGATCTCACAGTTCCTGAGTTCGAACCCTACATTGGGCTCTGCGCGAACAGTGCAGAGCCTGCTTAGGATTCTCTCTCTCCCTCTCTCTGCCCCTCCCCTGCTGGTGTGCTCACCTGTCTCTCTCTCCCTCTTTCTCAAAATAAACAAAACTTAAAAAAAAAAAAAGATTCCATTTCTGGGAGAGCTGAAACTAAGTCTTGATTTGGTGACATGGAGCTTAGCCTAAGTGACTCCATTTTGGGCCCGTTGTTTTTAACAATAGATAACACAGACTTAATGGCTACTGTTAATTTATTTCTGGTATTTTTTTTTAATGTGAAAAGTCTAGAGAAGTTCATAATACAAATAATACAGCTGACAAGAAAATTTAGTTCTTTCTGTGCAAATGAAGACAAAAAAGCCTCTTCCCCACTAGCCCTCCCAACCTCAGCCATATAGAAAACCTGCCCAGGTAGGAAGCCCAGAGGTTCTGTGGATTCAGCATAGGAAGGAGTGGGGGCGGAGCGCTGTACAAATCCAGCCTTCAGCTAAAGCAAATAATAATGGCCGGAAGCTTAAAATAGATCCAGGGAGGAGCTCATTAACTTGGCATAGGAAGTGGTTCAGCACCTCTGGCATTTCTCATTTTGGAAATTGCTTTGGTCCGTTTTCCTTCTATTCACTGGACCAGAAAATACAGACCTTTACTAACATACTCAAAGCATCTGATGATGAACTAATTTAGACTGGTCGAAATAATTGTTCGACAGGAACACAGGGCTTCAACCTCAGTTCAGAAAATCCCTGACATCTGACGTAGGAGGATTTATAGGTTTAGTGGAAATTGCTTTCTCCTGCTCTCCAGATTACATACTACTGTGGGTTGGTTTTTTTTTTTTTTGCATGAGTAAACATCCTTGTAATAATGAACAGACCAATAATGTCTTAAGAGAGAAAAAGAACATCCTTTTCCTTTTTGCTGTTTCTTGAGAGAACTGTTTGGATTTGGAAACCCATGTTGGCTGTCCAGAATATGAAAGTTGGCATCTTCCTGTTGTGGTGGGGATGGGTTTTGGCCACTGAAAGCAGAGTGCATTGGCGAAGAAGAGAAGTACACGAGATGTCTAAGAAGGGCAGGTGAGTGGACTTTTAAGGATAGAGCTAATGGTATTGTTCCAGAATCATTTCCATAATACTGTGTTTTATGTGGATGCCTTTCCCCACTTTTCCCTTTGTTCTCCTGCTTCCTATCTTTTAGGAAGTTAGAATTATGTTGTTGTTTTTTAATGATGCTAGATTAGATATAGTGCTATCGTTGCATATTCTTAAATCTCTTATGAATTGTCCTGGGTGAAAGATAGACTCTGGGAAAAAAGAATATATGTACGTTTTTTTAAAAATTAAGGGCATTTATTGGATGTCTGCATCCTAGGTGGAAACAAGTCTGCAAATTCCATGGGACCTCTAATTAGTGAAAATGATTCTGTTAGTTCTAATTATTTCGGTTAGATTTGTGGGTCCTTTTAAACATCTTTTAAAAGAAAAGGCAGCTTTCTTCAAGCTGTCTGGCTAGATGGATCATTGGATCATCCCCTACCCGTAAGCGGAAAGGGTGCAAGGATGGACCTGCCTGCAGACCGGACCCTTGCTCGATGCCAACGGTATGAGCCACCCTGGCTGAAGTGGTGTCTGAGCAGCATCTTAGGCAGAAACACACACCCTCTGACACTCGGCCTCTCAGGCAGCTCTGATGACGGTGCTGGTGATTAAGTGCACACTTGCACACCTGCTTGCCCGACATTTATCAATAAAATAGCCCATTTGGAGAAAACCTAATCCAGCTCTCTTTACTGATGAGGAAATAGAGGCAGTAAGGGCATCTTGACTCTCAGTTTCTTTATCGGCATTGGGTCCAAATTAAGCTTCAGGGCTCCTTATCTCTGGATGTAAATACAAATAGAGGTCAGAAATATCAATTTATGTGAAAGGAAATCCAGCTTTCTAGTGTTCAGGGCTAATGAGACAGCTGGGTATCTAGCTCCTCCATGTCCCCCTCCTGGGTCTTGAGAGCCTCCCTACCCCGCACAGTCTTCCGAGCAGCCAGCTACGGCTCACAGCACTTGTTTCGGGATATTTTAGCAACATCGCAAAGCTAGGAGCTGAAATATCCGGGGATCGCGGTAAGTCCTAGACGCTGAGGGGGACTGCTGTGTACAAGCCATATGCCCTGGTTCTGTCAGAGTCAGGAGTTGCTTGGGCAGACAGTGGAATTTGTGGAGCGCTACAGCCATAGAGATTATCTGAACCAAATGTGCTCATGAGGATTAAAAGCAACAACAGCAACAAACCCTATTGGTTGTCGTCAAAAACTTCTCAGCCTCTCTCCTAAACCAGAGTTGGAGTGGCGACCAGTTGGTAAATACCAATGATGAAGAGAAGTCCCAGAGAGCGAAACAGATTTTCTTTAAAAAAAAATGTACTTAAAAGAACTTTCTTTTTTTATTATGAAAGTTATACATGACCATTATTTAACATTTTAAAAAATGGGAAAAAATGTTTTAGAAACACACAAAAACCACCCATAATCCCTAAGCTCAGAAGTTTATGGGTATTAATGTTAACATTTTTGTGCATTTTCTTTCAATCTTTTATTATTTTTTTTTCTAAGCATGTCCTGGGTATTGACTAGTTTGGGATTATTCTATATGTCCAGTTTTGTAAACTCATTATATTTATATGGTTTTGTCTGCATGTTTACTTATTTAATGTCTACATAATTATCACTTGAGTGACTGTGTTATAATGCATAATGTACCACCATTTAAGTATTATAAATATTATACATGAACATCTTTGTATATAAGAATAGTTGTTTACATACATGTTTATTTTTAAGTGAGCTCTATTCTCAACATAGGGCTTGAACTCAAGACCCTGGGCTAGTCACATGCTCTACTGACTGAGCCAGCCAGATGCCCCTACATATGTGATTTTTTAATTAGAATAGGCTCCTAGAAGTGGCACAAGAACCTTAAATCTCCAAATATATTTGGCCGAACTGTTTTCCAGATTGGTGGATCCAATTTATATATCCACCAACCAGATTAAGTTTTAATTTGCCTAAATTTTTATTATTTTATTTATTAAAAATTTTTTTAATGTTTATTTTTGAAAGAGAGAGAGAGAGAGAGAGACAGTGCAAGCAGGGAAGGGGCAGAGAGAGAGGGAGATGCAGAATCCAAAGCAGGCTCCAGGCTCTGAGCTGTCAGCACAGAGCCCGACGTGGGACTCGAACTCATGAACTGTGAGATCATGACCTGAGCCGAAGTCAGACACTTAACTGACTGAGCCACCTAGGTACCCATATGTAACCTAAATTTTTAAAGGGATCACTTAATTTCATCCAGAATCTAAACTCATAAGATGCTAGTAGTTTGTATCCAGGCTTCTTTTCGTAATTTATCCTAATGGAATGGGAAGCAAGATGAACACACTCACAGAACAGGGTGAGGCAAGTGCGGTGTCTATGGTGTAAAATTGAAGGAGGCGCTTGCATGATCCTGAGAGTGCCTCCTTAGGTTTTTTTCTCACTTGCCTCACTGTAGTCTCCACCCTGGCAAATCATTCAAGTGTTTTTCCCCTCCGAGATCTCCATGGGAGGCACATCCAGGTGGAGTTCCTTTCACAAATCCATGCTTGGTAAACATCAGAATGTCAGGGCATTGAGCAATGTTTCCAGGATGAATCAATAGTTATTGTCTCTCTCTCCTCCCTGGAGGAATGGAGGCATAACCTGTCTACACCGCAGGCCCTGGGACAAATGCCAGCTCTTGCTCTGGGAGGGCAAACTGATCTACCAGAAGCCGGAAGTACTGTTACTATACTTGCTTTGCTATGCTAAAGAATTCAAGTTGATTCTGAAGGTAAAGAGGGTCCGAGTTGCTTCAGCGGACTTCCATTTTTGGAGAGATCACACTGGTAGCAGTATGGTGGGAGGCCGGAAAGAGTGCTAGAGGGGAGACAGAGAAAGTAATCCAGAGTCTATGCCTTAGCCCAGGTGAGGGATGCTGAAAGCCGGGAGTAGGATATTTGTGGAAAGAACAGGACTAGGGGAGATGGATTTGAGAGCTTTAAGGGGCTAGAATTGTCAGAATTAGCTTGGGTGGAAGACTAGTAGGTAGTTGGATTGTGTGACTGGGTAGAGGGTGGTGCCAGGGAAAGGAGACAGGAGGAGGGGCAGATTTGGGGGGAAAGATGTGTTCTGTAAGAGCATGTGGATGTGGATGTGCCTTCACAAGATGCTAAGAGATAGCTGTCCAGTCGGAGGCTATAGGTCCACAGCTCAGGATGGAAATCAAGCTTGGGGATGTAGATTTAACAGGAGTCCTCACAGGAGGTGGTAGGTGAGGCGACCCAAAGACACCATGTTGCATGAAATAAGAATAGGATCAAGGACAGAACCTTAGGGAAGAGCAACATTTAAGGAGAGGACAGAGGAAGAAGCCTTGGTGAAGGACACCGGAAATGAGGGACCAAAGAAGTGGGCACATGATTGGAGTAGAGGGGTGTCAAAGAGGCCAAGACAGCCATTTATTCAAGAGTTGTCAGATGCTTGTTATGGGCCCAACACCACACTGGGCAATGAGTGCTTCATCGGTGACTAAATCGGATACAGGTTTTGCCCTCAAGAGGCTTACACACCAGAGAGGCATTCCGGCGAAGTGTTAAGTTTCCAGAAGGGGGGAGTGAACAATAGGGTCAGATCACACAAAATCACAGCAGCCAAGAGCCACTGACGACGTCAGAGAAGAGAAGAGCAGGGCGGTGGGTTGAAGAGCGGGGAGAAGATGGGGCGGGTAGAGGTAACTCGTACAAGCAACTCAGCTGTGCCCAGAAAGGCTGCGACTGGTGAGGTTGGCAGGCGAGAGCTTTCAGGCCAGAAGAGACCCAGTGGGTTCACGTGATGAAGCAAGGAAGCCAGGGGAAAGGTGGTGATGAGGCAAGAGCCATTTGCTCTCAAATCCCTGTCCTGACAAAGCACAAGCCACTTAATTACGAACTGGGTCTCTGATTGCCCAGAGTGTCTTGGAATTTGATTTTGTCCTGCGTAAGTGCTGTCCACTCTTCATCTTGTCCCCCAATTCTCCAGATGGTTTGCTCGAACTTTTGACTCTCTTTGTGCTCCTGGTTCTTGTCCAGTTATTACCTTTCACTCAGTCTTAATTGTTTTCTGAGGCCTGTGCTCAGGCTGCTCCCATGCTCATGATGCCCTCCTTCCCTTTCCTCTCTCTCCTGCTCATTTCTTTTCCTGCTCCTATGCTTACCAGAGACGTCACTTTCTTGGAGGAGCCTTCCTGGCCCTCCTCCACCCCTGCCTCTCAGTCTCAACTGGGCGACTTGGGAGTTTCCACAGCCCAGTCTGTACCATCTCAGAGGACTAATCTCTCAGCATTAGCACTTCCTCCTCATCTGCCTCGGCTTCTATAGATGATGAGCTCCTTGAGGGCTGTGTTAGTCTGCTCAGGCTACCATAATGAATTACCACAGACTGGGTGGCTTAAACAATAGACAGTTATTTTCTCACAGGTCTGGAGGCTAGATATCCATAGTCAAGGTGCCAGCAAATTCGGTTTCTAGTGAAAGCTCTCTTCCTGGCTTATAGACAACCACCTTCTTGCTCTGTCCTTACATGGTCTTTCTTCTGCAGTTGCCAGCAGGGGCAGAGGGGGCATCTCTGGTGTCTTCCTCTTCTTGTAAGGACGTGAGTCCTATTGGATCACAGCCCCATTACTATGATCTCATTGAACTGTAATTACTTCCCTATAGGCCCTATCTCCAAATATATTCACACTGGGAGTTAGGGTTTTAACATATGGATGGCCGGGGGGGGGGTCACAGTCCAGTCCATAACAAGGACTCCACTAGCACCTTTATCCTTGTCTCCCCAAGTTCAAGTACAATATCGGATACATGATAGATACTCAAGAAGTGTTAAGCATGAATAAATGAGTTCTGATTTTTGCTATTCCTGTACTTTATTCGCCCCACAAATATGTACTCACTACATTATGCTTCAGGTACTGTGCCCAGGGCTTGGTGGAGGCAATGGTGATCCCTTGAGATGCTGAGTTTAGTGGAGGTGACAGACATTTAATCAAATAATTTTTACAGAATGTCAGAATTTCAAGGACCTTAGAAATCCCTTCATTTTAAAGATGAGAAGAGAAAAGTCCCCAGATGTACAATGCCTGTGGCAGGGTCATGTAAAATCCCTTCAGAATTCCACATCCCTCTTTTCTCCATGTCCAGTGCCCTCCTCTCACCATCATAAAGTGAGAACAGGACATTACATTGACAGATGTAAGGTTCAGGTTGAACTATATGAAAATGTTTTTCTAGGTCAAAACCAGTTGAATGTCAGCCGTTTTATGTGGTTCAAACATTTTCTGGCTTAATCTTTATAGCAATCTTGTAAAGTTAGTATTATTTCCCCATTTTATGGAAAATTGAGGCACAGAAAGATCAAGTAACTTGCCCAAGGTTTACAGCTAGTTTGTGGCTACCCTGAGATTCACACTGAAGTCTGACTGGTGACAAATCTGAGCCCCTTCCCATACTATAAGCTGCCTCACTTCAAACAAGTGATTGTGACTTATAATTACTATGACATCAAGTCCCCTTGTGGGCCTTTACCACTCACTCTTCTAGGCCTGGTCCTGCTCCACTTCCAGGTGAGAGGGCGAGATGTGGGTAAGTGGACAAGTTCACTTAGTCACTTCACTTATCAAAATGCATTGCAGGCTGGCTCCTTGACAAACATACCCTTTATTTGCATGCTTATTTTGGTCTTGGTTTTTTATTTACAAAAAATTTTTTTTTTTTTAATTTTAGAGAGAGAAAGAGAGTGTGAAGTGCAGGGGAGAGGGACAGAGGGAGAGAAGAGAGAATCCTTAAATGGGCTCTACCTCAGCAAGGAGCCTGATGTGGGGCTCGATCCCACAACCCTGGGATCATAACCTGAGCCAAAATCAAGAGTTGGACACTCAACCTACTGAGCCATCCAGGAACCCCTGGTTTTGTTTTTGTAAAAGCGGATATATTTAATTAGTGATGGGAATTCTACTCAAAAGACATTTATTGAGAGCTTTAAGTGTTCAAACGCATGTAGGTACATGGTGGATAGTATATGATCAGTAAACAAAGTTTGCTCATAAAGGGGGTAGCATTGGAAATAGAGACAGATCTCTACAAGGTCAAAAGTGGTATCTAGAAAGTAGCTAAAGAACTATAATAAATGGGAAAAATACAACCTGAGAATTCTGATAAAGAGAATAGGTAGAAAATAAATCAAAGCTTTAAATTAAAAGAAAGCAATCCAGTGTCTTCAAATGGGAAAGCATAGGAAATTTATGTTGGGACGTATGTACAAGATAAAAGAGACGATCTAGGTCAAGATTTTACAAGAGACGCAGGGTGACAAGCATGTTCTTGCTGTGCCCTGTCACTGAGGGTGATAGCAGCCCAGGCCTGTGTGCCAAGGACCTGCCAGGTTGGTGGGAACAGGAGTCCGTCATGGTGGCAAGAAGAAGGCTTGATCAGATGACCTTGAGCTAGGACTCTGAGACAAGATCAGAAGGCAAATGAAATTGGGCTGGTCCACCCACACCAGACACAATCCCTGCTGTCTTTTGGTTCCAGGAAGCTCAGGTCTCCCACAGGTGTGCAGACCTTAGGTGTCCATGAGTATACACATCCTGTATTAGTCAGGGTTGTCCAGAGAAATAGAACCAGTAGGATGCATGTGATATGTATCTGTCTATCTGTATATATGGTATTACATAGATATATTGTGTGATGTACTGAAATATATACGTATGTATGGAGGGAGAGGTGGGGAGGAGGATTTATTCCTTTGAAAGAATTGGCTCATGTGGTTGTGGGGGCTACCGAGTCTGAAACTTACGGGGCAGATAGCAGTCCAGAAATTCAGCGGCAGATGATGTTGCATCTTGAGTCTGAAGACAGTCTGGAGGCAGAATTCCCACTTCCTCAGCGGACTCAGCATTTTCGCTTAAGGCCTTCATCTAATAGGATGAGACCCACCCACACCATGAAGAGCAACCTGCTTTGCTGAAAGTCTGCTGATGTAAATGTTAATCACATGTTTAAAAATACCTCACTGTAACATCCGGGCTTGTATTTAACCAAAAACTGGGTACCATGGCCTAGCAAAGTTGACATATAAAATTACCCATCACACATTCTTAGAGGTTGTGGTTTGAAAAGCAGATTATCGGTTACTTACCCAAAATTCCACTTAATAAGAAATCAAAAGAAATGAGCTATTTATACCTAAGGAAAAATACAGAATACTTATTCACTACGTGGAAAAATGCACAGCCTCTATAGCAATTCAAGAAATGTAATATAAATAACATTATGATAACATCCTTATTAGATAAATAAAAGTTAAATGCACACGGACACACACACTCACATATACCCTGTGCTGGGGGGTCTGCGAGGAAGCCAAAACCATATTTGTGGGGCTCTGCCAGTGGACTGACCCTTTCCACATTGCCATCCACCCATAGGGCTAGAGCTATAAAGTGCCTTTAGTACCATAGGGGTGATGACTTCTGGAACAGACTTGAAAGGTCTCCAAGCTCCCCCATCACCCAATCCCTTATTTCGCAGCAGAGGAAACAGAAACTGATAGCAGAAACGTGTGGTGTTCTGTCAACAGCCAGAAAAGCTGGGGCTTGAGACCGTGTGCTGGCAGGTATCTTCCCTGCTAGGTCAATGCCTCAGAGAGCAATGTGTACAAAATATCATAGCAGGGTTCCTGGGTGGCTCAGTTGGGTAAGCATCTGTCTTCGCCTCCGGTCATGATCTTCCGGGTCGCGGGTTCGAGCTCCATGTAGGGCTCTGTGCTGACGCTTGGAGCTTGGAGCCTGCTTCAGATTCTGTGTCTCCCTCTCTCTCTGCCTCTCCCCTGCTCATGCTCCATCTCTATCTCCCAAAAATAAATAAATGTTTAAAAACTTTTTTTACTTAAAAAAAAAAAAAAACAAAACATATCCTAGCAGCCTTACTCACGGTGGGCACACTGGAAAGCAGCCCCGTGTTCAGTCTCAGGTAAGCAGCAGAGCAAACTTGGCCGGTCTGGCCCATGTCTCCTCCCCAACCTCCCTTCTAGTGCCACACGGACCTCCTTGCTGCTCCTGGGGCACACTGTGCAGCCCCACTTCATGGCCTCTGTCCACTCTTTTCTGGCATCGGGAGGTTGCTTTCTCATCTTCTTCAGGCCTCTGCTTGATTGTCACTTTCAGGGAAATGTTCGCTGGCCATCCATATAAAACAGCCAGCTAAGTGCCCACTCCCAAGCCCTTATCCTACTTACCATCATAGCTCTGAATTTATGTTCCCTTAAGGTAAGGTGGAACCCTGGCTGTGCCCGTGATGATTTCCTTTGAAGTTTTGGCTTGGGCAGGCGCAGTTACAGGCAACCCCGAGAATCCATCACCAAAGCCCCTCAGCTAGATGGGGCAGTGGTGGCAAGACTGGCTCCAAACGATAAGAAGGCTCGGCTTTGGGACTTGGAACTGCCACATAGTCACTCCATGACTTTAGACAAGTCACTTGACATCCTCGAGTCTGTTTCTTCTGTCAAGTGGAGTCAATTATGTCTGTCACCTCAGGGTTATTGTAAGGACTGTGTGAGCCAAACTATGGGAAAGTGCTTCAGATGTTGTAAAGCTCAGGAAACCCCTGAAGACCTTGGGCCCCACCTATGCCATCTTGTCATGGGCACAGATAAGAAGCTCCTGTGCAGACTGTCATTCTACCGGACCCCCTTAGGGCTCGTCTCTGCTTTGAGGACAGTTATGCTACACACATCACCCAGTGGCTTTCCCCGGATATGCCAAATGGAGGCCCCTCCCAGGGAAAGGAGATCAGTTTAGGGTTTAGGATGTCTTGCTCTGTCTGATCTCTCACTAGTTTCATGCCATTGACGTAATGGGACACAGCAACGTTCCTAAGTTGTCTTTGTAATCAAAGTTCTAGCACATGGCCAGGAGACAACCTGGAGCTTAACTTCCACAGTTTTCATGATACCCTTTGTTCTTTGTCACTATCAAGAAGCATTTTCCCATCTTCAGTTTTCTGGCCTCTCTCTTATTTTCCAGATTTTCTCTGCTGCATAATCCTTAAGTTTCCCAAGCTGTAATACATCTGGGTCTGTAGGCTTGCGTTCCATTAAAAAAGCTAGAACAGTAAGTGGTTCTCAATATTGGCAGAGGAGGTTTGAAAGCTACTGATGGCTGGGTCCCACCCCTGGTGTGCAGTGTGGCTTGGGAAGTTTCAAGTTCCTCGGGTGACCCCAAAGTGCATTCATACTGAGATACCCTGAGTTAGATGACCTCATGCCAGCATTTTCACCATGCTGGGCAGCAACTATTTCTTTTCACTGCTCCCTTCCCAATGCGAAGGCCAGTCTCTCTGATGGAGATTGGATTCTATTAGCAGACTCCCAGCCTGACCCTTACCGTTTGTTAACATTGCTGCCTACCCACCAAGCAGTGTATTTCCCTCTGCTGACTCTTCTGGCTCAGAATACTTTAGGGAAAGCTCCTTGTCTTTAGCACCTTTCTTGAGTCTCACCTCGTTTAAGCCTTGGCCTCCTTGGCACATTTCTCGCAGGTCCATTCAACTCTTTAGGATACACCTTTAGGTTTATGTTTCTCCTTTTGTATTTTGTACGTGTTTTTGTGAAATCTGATTTCTTCACACTGCCAGGAGCTGGGGCTACAGAGATGTACGAGAGAGATCCCACCCTGATATAGCTCACGGTGAAGTGCGTGAAGTGGTCAGAAGGCCCCTGGCCACACAGGCTGGTGCACATTCTAATAAGGCATGTGAAGAAGAGAAGTGTTGATTTGGGCGGGAAGGATGGAAACCTAGGAATTCTTCCAGGAAGAGGTAACACTTGATCTGGGAACACGAGGCATTGTCTAGGTAAGGAGTATGAAGAGTGGAGGCAAGGAACTTCCAGACAGATGGGACAGCAGGAGCAAAGGCATAGAGGTGTAACCAGCAGCTGTGGGAGACAGAAGTGGGGGGAGCTGAGGCAGAGAAAGAGCCTTTATGTATACATGGCTATTACACATGCCACGAAAACAAGAGTGTTTCCATTAGCTAGTTGAAAAGATTCCTTCCTTGTCAAAATTAAGTTCTCTATCTTCTCAGAGGTGACCTCATCAGCAAAGTGAAGTATAACTTATCAGGTGCTCTGCTCTTAGCCAAATGAGGGAGACGTCCAGCAGACCCCTTGCTCATCATGGGTTCCCAACCCTGCTCTACCTAACCTCTGAGAGAGTTCTGAGATGTGCTTTGGGAAAACACCATCCACACACAAGCTGACTAGGAACTATAAGAAGGAAATGTCAGGATGTACCATAGGTCAGAACTTTTCATTCTTTCCAAAAGGATAGGATGAACATGGGTGTTCAAAAAATGTACAGCCCAAAACTTTACTGCCCCCAAAGCTGTTTCAAATGTTATCCTATATCATCATAACTTGGGACATGTCTGTGCTTTCTCCATAACTTCCCAGAGGCCCATTCAATAAATGTGTGGGCATCGATTTTGTGCTGAGTCCATGCTAGCACTTATGTGAGGGAAAGATAAGCTTAGACCTTTTACATCTAACCCAAATTCCAGGCAATCAGAGCCAAATCTTCCAACAAGACACTGTACTGACCTTACTTCCAACCCTTGGAGCCAGACCCTCTGGATTTGACTCCTGGATCCATCACTTTAGCAAGTTACTCAGACCCTCTGTGTCTTAGTTTCCTCATGTATAAAATGGGAATAATGATAAAGCCTACCTCAAGGTTATGAGGACTAACCCTAGATAATACATGTAATGTAAGTTAGCATAGTACCTGACAGATAGTAAGTACTCAAGCACTGTTGGTTATTCCTATTATTTTCTGTGTGTCATACTTCGTTTCAAGATTAATAATCAGGGGTGCCTGGCTGGCTCAGTCAGTAGAGTGTGTGACTGTTGAGCTGGAGGTTGTGAATTCAAGCCCCACATTGGATGTGGAGCCTACTTTTAAAAAAATGAATAATCATACTTCTGGCTGGTAAAAAGATGCCAATGCCATGTAGAAGATTTCATGATATATTGCAACTTGAGTTTAAAAGCAAGTTACAGTATCTCCTCTTTTTCTCTCTTTCTCCTTTCAAAGGATGAGGGTATATACAGATGGCAAAGATTATTTCTTTCTTTTATTTATTTATTATTCATTTTTGAGAAAAAGAGAGAGTGTAAGCAGTGGAAGGGCAGAGAGAGAGGGAGAGTTTCAAGCAGGTTCCACACTGTCGACACAGAACCCAATGTGGGGCTTGAACTCATGAAACTGTGGGATCATGACCTGACCATGACCTCTCGAAATCAGGAGTCCAATGCTTAACTGACGAGCCACCCAGGCACGCTGGCAAAGATTATTTTTGAATGGTTTTTATTTTCTCCTTTATTTTATAATTTTTAAAACATGGGCACATAAGGGCAAAAATGTTATTTAAAAATATTAAACATCAATGAAAAAGACTTTAAGAATCCTGTTTATCAGTCTTTTCTAGGCTAGAATCTAGGCTTCACGATGGGAAAGGCAGTGGCGTCTCAGAGCCCAGTTCTGTTTCAGGCTGGCCCAAAGCCAAAGAAAGAACTGGGTCGAGCTCAATTTCCATTCTGAGCCCTTCTTTCAGTTCCTCCTGTTTCCCTTTTCAGATGCCCATCTAGGGGGCCATTTCCTTCCTTCAATTAACATGCGCTGAGAGCCCACAGGAACCCAGCACTGTACAAGGTACTAAAGATAAGACTCTGCCTTTGGTGGCCTGTGGTCTCAGCCTGTCCCTGCCGACCATCAGTTGTGATGGCCTGTAGCCCAAGGAGCAGCCCTCCGTCCAATCTTAGCTTTTCCCTATGCCTGGGACCCACTCTTGGGACCCACTGCTGCCGAGCTCCTGCCTCTGTTCCACTTTGCTACAGATGACATAATCTCTATGCATCAGCCCGGTGTGTGTGCATCATTCGAGTCCTGGCAGAAAACAGCAGTACACTCAAAAGGGCTTAAACAATAATTGAACAAAGGGACTACTCGCAGAGCTGTGGCCAAGGTTCAGGGAACCAACCAGGACTAGGAACAGAAGGAAGCCATGACTACCCACAGGCCTGGAGGGGAAATAGTATTATTGGAAATTATTGAAGATACTGTGATTATCTGTAATTACAGAGCAACACAGACATTGCTAGTCCCTGGCATTGAAGCAGGAAGAGATTGAGGAACAAATGCCCTGCTCTGTCATCTCCTGCCAGTGCCCATGTGGCTGAATCCACAAGCCAGACAGCAAGGAGGCCCAAGTGATACAGTCCACCTGGCAATGTGTTACTCTCTGTAGTAACGGTTTCGTGGTAGATTCAAGTAAAGAGTGGCATCAATTTCTGATCTGCCCAAGGGGGAGAGGTTTACCTTCTGGTAAACCGAAGGGGGAGAGGTTTTTAAGTCAGATCTCCTCAGACCAGTCTAAGTAATTAATCCTCCAAATCCCTGCTCCTGTAAGTACTGGGAAAATGCTCAGCAAAAGGCTAAATCAATGCAGTGAAGCGTCATAGTTTTGTTTTTTTCGTTCATATTTTATTCTGACAATATTGGCAGTAGATCTGAAGGGTGAGGAGTACTTTGTTGATTTGAGTACCTAAACTGTCTCTAGCATGCCTTTGTTTTTAATGTTCGTCGTACACAAAGACAGAAGCACACAAAGATGCCAGCAGACAAGGCAAGCACGGCCATCAACACATACATACCATTCTAAAGATGTCTCTTCCTCACACGTCACCTGTGGTGATTTTCAGCAGCAGTCCCCACCCCTGGTCCATTTGCTGGAGGCAGAAGGTGGGGGACCAGAGGAAAGGAGAACTGGAAAGGAAAAATGGCGGGGCTCCTGGCTTCAGCTGGGTGAGAGAGAGGATGAGGGAGGCAACAGGGACCAGCTTTCCTCCTCTCGAAGTCCCTAGCTTCTTCCTCCCTTACATCCGTAAGCAGCGTAGCTTGGTCCTGGTTCACTAGTTCAAATTCTTTCCCCGACATGCTTCCTTTGCTGTGAGCACATTAATTCCCTTACTTTGGAAGGAAACTTCCTTACCAGCTCAGTAACGACAGTGACTTCTTCCATTTGTGTACCTTTTAGAGTTTGAAGAGTACTTGCATGCACATTACCTCATTTATTCCTCACACCCCTTGTCAGGTCACAGAGTTTTACCTTCTATCAGTTAAGGGAACTGAGTCTCAGGAAACAAGGCGCCTAAAGGTACCACGCAGACAGCGTCAGAGTGAAGGTCAGAGCCCTGGTTTTCTGTCTCCCCGCCACATTTTTTTCTCCCCACAATGATGAAGGTTTCTTTAGGAAAGAAGATGGCAAAGGACTTAAAGGTGGACATAGTTAAAAAGGAGGAAACCATATATATTGAGAATAAAATGAGCCAGGGCAGTGGCTCTTAAAGTGTTGTCTCCAGATCAGGGACATCAGGGGCATCCGGGAGCTTCTTAGAGGTGCAAATTCTTGAGCCTCAGCCCAGACGTACTGAATCAGAAACATCAGAAGAAAAGGGAGTTTCAGGAACCTAGGTTTGAAGAGGCCCTCCAAGAGATACTGATGCATGCCACAGTTTGGGAACCACCGCATCCAGGGGAAAGGTGTGTGTGATGGCACCCTGAAGAGAACACATGACTGGTGTTACCCTAAGGAGGAGCAGGGAAGGTAGTCAGTTATTTCTGTGGATTCCAGAGATGGTGTTGATGGCTGGATGAAGACCATTCAAGGCCATTGAAGCATTGCCTATAATAGCAGAAAACTAGAAACAATTCAAATATCTACCAATTGAGGACGGTCATGTGAATTACAGTGCATCCATGTAGTGGATGCTATGTAGTACAAAACAGAACAAGAGGCTTGGGATAATTAGATATGGAAAAAAATCCAAAGAATAGTTAAATAAAGAAAAAAAGAAAAAGTAGGAGAGTTTATATGTTAACTTTGGGTTTTAAAAAGGGGAGAACTGGGGCGCCTGGGTGGCTCAGTCGGTTAAGCGGCCGACTTCGGCTCAGGTCACGATCTCACAGTCCGTGAGTTTGAGCCCTGCGTTGGGCTCTGTGCTGACAGCTCAGAGCCTGGAGCCTGTTTCAGATTCTGTGTCTCCCTCTCTCTGACCCTCCCCGTTCATGCTCTGTCTCTCTCTGTCTCAAAAATAAATAAACGTTAAAAAAAATTTTTTTAAAGAAAAAAAATAAAAAGGGGAGAACTAAGGACATATATTTGTATTTACTTGTACCTACAAGAAACCTTGCAAAGAAGTAATCATTCAGAGAGATACCTGGGGATGGGAGAAATGTGGTAGAGGCAGAGATGGGAGGGAAACTTTTCACTGCATTTCCGTTTCTAAAATTGTCCAACCCCGTAAATACGTTACCTATTTAGAAAACATAAAAATAAATAAAAATGGCCCTAGGTGTAATCCAGCAGCAGAACAAGAAGCTGCCTCTGATGGAATAAGGATGGTGGACATTTCCAAGGGCAAATCCATGCTCTTTCCACAGAATGGGCCAACAGAGGTCAAGGGTACCAAGCTCTACCCACACCCACTTCCTCTCCCCTCTAGCTCAAACCCTCCCGGAATGGCCATGGTGCTTTGGAGGGGGATAGACTTCCTAGTAAGGCCAGGACCAGCAGTTATCAGCATTAGCTACACATTAAAATCATCTGGGAAGCTTTTAAGAATACTAATTGCCAGGCCCCATTCCCAGAGCACCCAAATCCAAAATTCTGAGGTGGGGCCTGAGCATGGGTGTTTTTAAAGCTCCTCAGTTATGATTCTAAACTACTGTCTTGGACCTTCTGGGTCAGTTCATTTCTCTAGAAAGCTGGAGAGAGGGAAAGAAGACATCCAATAGCTTAAAAGAAGAAATCATACATCCCATCGAACCTGTCAGGATCACATCTGAATGAAAGAAATTTTTTTTATCTGCTTTGATTGGAATATGTGCTCAACCCATTTCTCCCCTCTTGGCAGTCCAATTCTGAAACGAAGTCCCGATATCACCAAGTCGCCACTGACAAAATCAGAGCAGCTTCTGAGGATAGACGACCACGATTTCAGCATGAGGCCTGGCTTTGGAGGTATGAGCCACAACTCGCCGTGGTTGTCTTCTCTTTTCGGGTCTGTTCACCTATGCCTGGGTATAAACCAAAGCAAGGGACCACCCAGCTTTGCTCTCCCCTGGTCAGGGGAGAACATCTCTGTCGTGCTTGGTGGCCAAGATGGAACCCACAGTGTCTTCTGAGCATCACCCCTGCCCAGCCCCACCGTGGGCCCTGCTAAACACATTCTCAGAAGGTGCCTGTTGGCCGATGGCGAGGGTAGGCTAGCTGAGCAGTCCTCAGACCACTACTCCTGATAAGGAAGGCTTGGGATCAGTGAGGCCAGCAGCTGGCTGCGGGAAGGACAAGGGGAAGATGGGGCCGCTACATCCCAAAGCTGCCTCCTGAAAATACTCTGAAACCACAACCTTGGACTAAATTCATTCTCATCTGGGAGCTGGCAGATGGAACAAGGGGTGTGTATCTGAGGGCAGAGTGTGGTCTGCTGGATTTAATTAAATGAAAATAGCTTGAGAAAATAATGATCTAGAGCAGAGGGATGTCATGGCACTTTGAAGCTTAGCCTGCAGCTGCCAGATTTCAGCCTGCTCAGTGTCAAATAGGGTTTTCATCTACATGGGTTTCTTCCTGCAATAAAAAATTTATTTTAGAAACAGTCCTCATGTTTTTATTTCTTCTAGCCACCTCGACCCAAAGAATAAACAGATTCTAGAAGAGAGTCTTTATCTAATCTGTAACCTGCTGCTGTTAGATCTAAACCTACCTCAATCCATGGTAATCTGAGTCTGCTCCATGCCTGCCCCCCATGCCTGAAAGCAGGGAGGAAAGGGGCAGCAATCTACTTCTCCTTCTCTTTATGGATAGTAAGATTTCATGGCTTAGAAATGCCAAAGGCCACCCTATTGCATCATGTTGCCCTTGGAAGCTACCCCATCCTGTGTCAAAGGTACAGATGTGTGGGCTTGGCCAATGACCTGAATGTGGCTTTGGTTCTGGGTTCCTATTAACCAGGTAGAGCCTTTCTCATGGCAAGACAGAGACACTGGCTTCTGTGACACAAGAGGCTGCAAAATCAGGAGGCAAATATAAAAAATAAAGTGGATAACCCCATGCTAAGGAATAACTCCTTAGATTAGACTCAGCTTTGAGCTAGGTCTTCATTGTATCTTTAGATAAGTATGTGCAACCAAAGAAGAAAGCTTTATATTAACCTCATCACCTCAGAATCACCTGATTCTGAGTGAGATAAAGAAAACTTTAAAAAAAAAAATTTACTTATTTTTGAGAGAGAGAGAGAGAAAGCGAGCACAAGTGGGGGAGGGGGAGAGAATGAGGGAGAGGGAGAGAGAATCCCAAGCAGGCTCTGCACTGTCAGCATAGAACCCAATATGGGGTTCAGACTCATAAACCACAAGATCATGACTCTAGCTGAAGTTAGACACTTAACCAACTGAGCCACCCATATGCCCCAAAACTTCTTTTTTTTAAACCTTTGTTGGAATATTCCAGGGAGGCAGCCTATGATCCAACCCTTTGATTTCTGGCTTCATTTGAGCTTGAAATGTGGGGACACCAAACCTTCAATCTGACAGGAAACTGAGGAAACTGGGGCTCCAGGGGGGAAATGCTCCTATGCCTGTCTTTTCTATAGTGAAAATTCAAATAGAATAAATGCTTTTGCCATGCCCCATTTGCAGGTCCGGCCATTCCTGTGGGTGTGGATGTGCAGGTGGAGAGCTTGGACAGCATCTCAGAGGTCGACATGGTAAAGTGCTTCTTTTTCTAGGGCTGCAGCAGGTGGATTCACACAGGGCCTATGCTGGGCCAGGAGGTCCACACACTCGAATTCACTGGGTCTCACAACTCTCTGGCTACGGGAATGCCCACACTCATTTTATAGGTGGCTCAGGAAGGTTAACACACTTGCCAAAAACCACCCAATTGCAATGAAGCAGAGCCCGGTGACAAAGCCAATCTCCCTCCCGTGCCTTTTGCCGTCGGGATGGTTCTCTGGGCAAAGGCTCTCAAACATAAACCGTAGGGTCCGCGGTTGTAGCTGCCAGATATCCTACAACTGTAGATCCTATATCTGGCTGCGGAAATGCAGATGACTTGCTGAAAAGTGTCCCTTTTTTTCCTTTTTAATGAGTTTAGGTGGAAAAATGGAATGTTCTACAACTCCTCGACTTATAGGACTTTTTACAGCCTTCGCTTAGTTTGGGTTCTCCAAAAAGCAGACTTGAGAGAAGCATTCTAGCACAAGTTGAGAGGTGATCCCAGGAAAATCGAGAAGAGAGTGGGGGAAGGTGAGATGAGGGTGGGGAGGAAGCACATAGACCTGAGCCTCAAGCCAGTTACTACTAGGAATCTCAGTCCCACTGGGGGTACTCCAGGAGTCAACAGAGAACACGCCTCACGGTTATCCCAGCTGAGGGGCCAAGGAGCTGGGGTGCTTAACTGGTCCCGCCCAGCCCCCCACTCACTCCAGTATGTTGAGGGTCACAAGCGCTGACAGTAGCACCTTGTCAGTGTGGAGGCACTTGGCAGGGGATGGGGTGGGTCTCAGGGACACGGGTTCTGCTAGCGGTCTCTCGCCGTGTCCCTCCCCTGCAGTCCCCCTCCTACTGTAGCAAACCCCGGGGACTGGAAGCAAGACCTCTACTCTGCTGTTGCATTCTCAGCTGCTGACGGCTCCATGGGGTGCACAGTGTCCTGCTGACACCCAGTGGGTTCAGTGTGTGGGGTTCTCCTCTCTGCCCTTCCCCTCCAGGACTTCACGATGACCCTCTACCTGAGGCACTACTGGAAGGACGAAAGGCTGTCCTTCCCGAGCACCAACAACCTCAGCATGACGTTTGACGGCCGTCTGGTGAAGAAGATCTGGGTCCCCGACATGTTTTTCGTGCACTCCAAGCGCTCCTTCATCCACGACACCACCACGGACAATGTCATGTTGCGGGTCCAGCCCGATGGGAAAGTGCTCTACAGTCTCCGGTAAGGTCCTCCCAGCCCTCAGGCTGTGCCTCTTCCTGTAGGTCCTTTTACACCTGAAGCCTGGGCAGAAAGGCAACTCATTTGACCACTCACACCTGCAGTTTTGCTTTTTTGGCTTTGAATAGCTAGCTGCTACTTCTTTTTTTAGAAAATGTTTTTTTCTATTTATTTTGAGAGAGAGAGAGAGAGAGAGCACGCAAGCAGGGCAGGGGCAGAGAGAGAGAGAGAGAGAGAGAGAGAGAGAATCCCAAGCAGGCTCCGTGTTGTCAGGGCAGAGCCCGATGCGAGGCTTGAACCCATGAACTGTGAGATCATGACCTGAGCCCAAATCAAGAGTCAGATGCTTAACTGAATGAGCCACCCAGGTGCCCCTCATTAATATTATTCCTGATACATTGTATACAAATATTGAATATTGATAAAATCGACAAATGAACAGAAAAAATGGAATTTATCAACAAGAGAACAATATATGCTCCTATGATTTCTTTTAGGAAACAATATCACATGAATTTTTATTTCACAGGTTTATATTGATAGAGGTCATTGCTTTGTTAATATGCTTCAATGTGATAGAATTTACAGAGATAGACACCCTGTTTGCCTCACCCTGACGCTGGAGTTAAACATAAAAACCGGAGTACTCCAATGACTTTATTATACGCAGGCTACTTACCTAAGTCTTGACACCTTGCTTATCAATTATAAGGAGGAAGTTACATGGGAAGGAAACAGAGGCCTTTTCTGTTTGATCATTTTGCACTTGTATTTTGCAGCCTCTGAAAATTTGGATTTTGTCTTTTGGCTTGCAGGGTAACAGTGACTGCAATGTGCAACATGGACTTCAGCCGATTTCCCCTGGACACGCAAACGTGCTCACTTGAAATTGAAAGCTGTGAGTAGACTGTCCTGGACATTGCATACAAACCGCGAGTAATCGCAAACACCGAGAACTGTCAGTAGCACGAACAGCATGTGCTCCTCCTTCCTGGCTGTGCTTTTCAAGTGATTTTTCAATTATTTATGTATCTTTTTAAAAGTTTATTTGTTTATTGTATGTGTGTGTGTGTGTGTGTGAGAGAGAGAGAGAGAGAGAGAGAGAGGAAATGTGAGTGGGGGTGGGGCAGAGAGAGAAGGAGAGAGAATCCCAAGCAGGCTCCTCACTGTCAGTGCAGAGCCCGACTCAGGGCTTAATCTCACGAATTGTGAGATCAGGACCTGAGCCAAAATCGAGAGTCAGGTGCCCAACTGACTGAGCCACCCACATGCCCCTCAAATGACTTTTTAAGATATTAAACCTAAGTCCAGAGTCGTTTTGAAAATCAGGCATAAGTTTGAAACTAAAACCTTCTGTTCCCATAATGGTTTTAAACTTGGTTCTGTGGAACCTGAGCTGGGGACGGCGGTAGAGGGCTCAGCAAATGTGGATCTCCTTCTGTAGCTGTTTCTACACACCGTCCATCCAGAGAGCTCATTTTTGACCTGTTTAATTGTTCCTCTGAATGAGATTTCTGTGGAAGAAAAGATTTCTTGACAAAAACAAGTTTGGCAACAATTGTCGGAGGGAACTGCCCAGGCGAGCGCACGTCGTGCTTGAGACTCTCAGGCACAACTGAGGGGCATCGGGACACTTGCACACAAATCCTGGACAGGTTCAAAGCCAGGCTCCAGGAAGCGCAAGGCTGAGGCAGCATCAAGGACTAACCGCTTGTATCTCCAGCTCTCTACACGACTGCTCTGTTTTTCAGTCTTTGCCCAAACGCTTCCTCTGGTGGGTGCAGTCTGGACTCCCCCATAACTCCAGCTGGTCTGCTCCAACCGAGCACATGCCCATGGCCCTTCCTGGCTGGTGGCCAAGCCCTAGTGAGGAATCTCTTTGGCCCAGGACACCTTTGTAAGCCTACCTGCACTGTGGCAATGGTTCAGGGGTGGCCTGGCTCCAGTCATCTAGGGCTGAGGAGGGCAGGGATGTTGACCCCCCACATAGCAGGGGCCAGATAGACAGCTCCATAGGGCACTGAATGTGGGAAAAGGGAATAATAAATCCTAGGACCAAGGAAATCACTACCGACTGCACAGTGATTTGCTACCTGCTGTCATGTAATCTTCACCAGATCCTGTGAGAAGGTTACTATTATCTCTGTTACGGGTAGGAGGGGTGTAACTTGCCTGAGGACATAGTGCTAAGATGGACTAAACTCACTGACTCCAGAACCTTCTTTTCTCTACCACACCCAGGCGGCTCCGTCAGGAATGTAGCTTTTTCCAGGTTGCATCAGTCAGGGTACCACAGAGAAGCAGAATATCAGAGATACATAGTAAGAGATATTTAGTGTCAAGGAATTGGCTTACAGGAGCCTGGGGGTTGGCTTGGCAAGTCTGACATGTGCAGGACAAGCTGTCAGGAAGGGTGGCTGGGAACCCTCGGGTGGGACCTGATCCTGCCCATGGAGGCAGGAAGGGCAGAATTTCTTCTTCTTGGGGAAACCTCAGGTCTGATCTTAAGGCTTTTCCGTTGATTGGATCAGGCCAACTCAGATTATCCTGGATCATCTCCTTTACTTAAAGTGAACTGGTGGTAGGTGTCACATCCACAAAGCATCTTCCGAGCAACACCTAGATTCGTGTTTGATTGAATAACGGTACTGTAGCCTAGCCAAGTGGAGGGGATACATGACACCAACTATCACGCAGGTCAAGGGTAAGAAATAGAAGAAAATAGAGGAATGAAATAGGGCGTCAGGGAACTCCGGCAAGAACGGTCTAACACATGAGCAGACTGGACCGGCAACTGTGAGGTTTTACCTCAGCTCTGTCCAGGCCGCAGGTAGGTTTGTTCAACCGGAGTAAGATGTGGGCTCACCTAAAGTGGGATCACCAGAGGGAGTGATCCTTATGGAGAATCACTTGGATTTTCCCCTGGGTAGGAAGAGCAAGAGGAGGCCTGCAGAAAAGGGACTTGTGTCCTGCTGCCATCACTTTGTGGCTCCTTTCCTGCTAGAATGCACCCCTTATTACCTGAGAGTATTGCAATAGGTTTGCCATCAATGGATGCATTCCTACACTTTGAAAGGAGAAAAGAAAGGGCTAAATTAGCCTGGGCTTGTAAGGCTGAACCATATGCGATACTGCAGCCATTTATCCATTTCTGATCTACAAGCATAGCAACTTCATTTTTTCTTTTAATGTTGGTCTGAGAGACAGAAAGAGAGAGAGAGGAGGGGAGCCGAAGTCTGATGCTTAACCTCCTGAGCCATCCAGGCGCCCCACAACTTGATTTGTTTTAACTTAATAAATGGCAGGCTGAATTGTGAAGTGAGCACTTTTGCAGGCATTATGAGCATTTAGGCTTGAGAGCTTTGCTCTGATGACTTCTGGAAGACTGGGGAGAATTAATGTGGATTTTGTTTTGCTTTGTTTAGACTGTGGTTTGTTTATTCAGACTCTCTTACTACAATCCCAGTTGTCCGTGTGGGAGGTCTGGAGCTGCTTCCACGGAGCCCCACAGGCAGGCCTGTCCTCCCACGGCCGCCGGCCGTGCCTGATGCTGTCTCCCATCCTTTCAGATGCCTATACAGAGGATGACCTCATGCTGTACTGGAAAAAAGGCAACGACTCCTTGAAGACAGATGAGCGGATCTCACTCTCACAGTTCCTCATCCAAGAATTCCACACCACCACTAAGCTGGCCTTCTACAGCAGCACAGGTAGGGGTGGGGGTGGGGGGCAGGGAGTGGGGGGCTTGGTTGTCAAGCGAGCAGAGCTTGTGTGCTTGGATTTGAAGCCAAAGGTGGAAATCCCTAAATCAGGATGGCAAACACTGGGGAAGGTGATTTTCAGATACCACCAAAGCATTGGAAGTGACAACCTAGGAAATATTAGTAAAGACTCAGAAGCTATGGGAGGAGGTTTGTTTGAGCCAATTACTTTGCCAGTTTAGCAGCTGGCATCTCACCCCTGATAGGATCTCCAGGGCCCCTTCCTTTATAGGCAACAAACAGTTCAATTTTAGGTCTGTTGATTTCCATTCTCTCTGCTCCATTCAACCAATTCTCTCTCTCTCTCTTTTTTTCCGCCTCATCCCCACCCCCCAAACAGTCCTCTCTTAACCATACTGCTTGCATAGGTCCTCCTTAAGACCTTGTGAGCCTCAGTGCTCAGGTCGGGGTGGCCTCGTCCCCTCTGGTTGCCTGAGGGCTTGCTCTGTGGTCTTCCTCTGGGCAGCTGAGGGGAACAGCTTTCTCCAACCCTTGTCTCTGTCTTGACTAATCATCTTTCAGGATGATCTTGTTCAAGTCTTTATGAAGCTTCTATTGCCAAAAACATCGCATGACTGAACAAAGAAGTGCAACCTTTTAAGTCTTTATAATCTGCAACAGAGACACTGTTTTATTTCCAACACATGGCAATGCAGCACATCTCATCTTCTGTATACATCACTCAGGAGTCTTGATTTTTCAGGGGATCTCCACTTCACCTTAGCATTCTAACATTTCCTCTTGTCTTAGTCTGTTCGGGCTGCTATAACAAAATACCATAGACTGGGTGGCTTCTAAACAACAGAGATTGGGGTGCCTGGGTGGCTCAGTCGGTTAAGTGGCCGACTTCAGCTCAGGTCATGATCTCGCTGTCTGTGAGTTCGAGCCCCGCGTTGGGCTCTGTGCTGACAGCTCAGAGCCTGGAGCCTGTTTCAGATTCTGTGTCTCCCTCTCTCTCTGACCCTCCCCCGTTCATGCTCTGTCTCTCCCTGTCTCAAAAATAAAAATAAAACAAACAAACAAACAAACAAAAAACATTAAACAACAGAGATTTACTTCTCACAGTTCTAGAGGCTGGGAAGTCCAAGATCAAGATGCTGGCGGATTCAGTGTCTGATGTCTATAAACTTCCTAGTTTATAGACAGCCACCTTCTCCCTGTGTCCTCACATGGGGGAAGGCACAAGGGAATGATCTGGGGTATCTTTTATAAGGGCACTAATCCCACTAATGATGTAATCACCTCCAAAGGCCCCACCTCCAAATACCATCACACAGAGGATTAGGTTTCAACATATAAATCTGGCGGGGACCCATTCAGTCTATAGCACCTCTACCTCTACATTGTTTTACAATGATCACTATTGCATTATAATTGTCTAGGATACCAAGTTTTCAAGTTAATGTCGCCAAGTCTCCATTTTATTTTCAGTCCTCATCGTCTCCCATTTATCCTGCCTTCTCCTTTTCCTTCCTCTTTCTCCTGTTCGTTAGAACTCCTGCATTCATATTTTTTCCTTGTAGAGAACACGAGGGGAGAGCTAAAGCTCAGCTGAGCCTGTGACCTTTCACTGTTCTGAAATGTAATGTTATGGTTAGCTGGATATTTTAACTTTGAAACATTTTCCTCTATAAAGAAATCCAAAGGGGCTTGTTTAAATAAATGTTTCCCAAGCTTTATTGTGCGTATAAATCATGTGGGGAGTATTGTTGAAAAGAGATTTGGATTCAATAGATCTGGTGTGGGGCTGAGAGTCTGCATTTCCAAGTAATCAAGTGACAGTGACTTTGCTGGGCTCTGTCCCAAAGGATGAGTAATAAGCCTTAAATGGCCATCTCAAGGGGCTCCATTTATGTAGAAGACAGAGGCCAAGGATTTCTTGAGAGGGACTCACCCATGCGGTTCAGGTTATCATATAATCACTCTATTCCATGTTTTTTTTTCTCCCTCCCAATTTATAAAGGCATGGCAAGGTTCCAGGGAAGTGTCTAAGGTGTTTATGATTCCCCAGATAAAATGTGTTGTGTGAAGTTGCTGAGTGGCTATGGTGTGTGCTATCTTTTCCTCCTGTGTCCCCCAGGCTGGTACAACCGTCTGTACATTAACTTCACGTTGCGCCGCCACATCTTCTTCTTCTTGCTCCAAACTTACTTTCCTGCCACCCTCATGGTCATGCTGTCCTGGGTGTCCTTCTGGATCGACCGCAGAGCTGTGCCCGCCAGAGTCCCTTTAGGTAAGGAACATCTCAGGTGCACGTTCCAGGCATCTGAAAATACAAGCCATTTCTTCCAGATAAAAACAATTCATTTCAAATTGATTGTAAACCCATTAGCATTGTAACTTGGAAAAACCGGGTTATTGATTCACAAGTAAAATGCCATTCTTAAGAACCTATGTGGCAAAAGAACTGTTTCCAGGTCCCCACATGTACTAATGTAAATAACCCACCTTCAGTCTTCTTAGAACCATGTTCTGGGGTCAGTGGTCCCGGTGTGTGGGTGCTTTCTCTGCCCACCTGCATAAGAAATCATGTTCTTTAACAGGGCTTCTCAAAAGGTGGCCCAAGGGATCTTTGCAACGGAATCCCTGGGGGGATCTGTTAACAGTGAAGAATCCTGGGGCACCTGGGTGACTCAGTCTGTTAAATGTCCGACTTCGGCTCAGGTCATGACCTCACAGTCGGTGGGTTTGAGTCCCCGCGTTATCGTAGCGCCCTGTGCTGACAGCTCAGAGCCTGGAGCCTGCTTCGGTTTCTGTGTCTCCCTTTCTCTCTGCCCCTCCTCCACTTGCACTCGCTCTCTCTCTCAAAAATAAATAAACATTTAAAAAAATTTTTAAGAACAAAACAAACAATGAAGAATCCTGGGTCCCTTCCACGTGTATAACATCAGAATCTCTGAGAAAGGACTAGGAACCTACATTTTGAACAGTCTCCTGGTAATTCTTATACATACTCAGGTCTGAAAATCCCTATTGTATAAGCTTTTCATGGATAGGTACTTGCTATCAACTCTCTTCCCCACTTTTAAATATTTCACCCACTCAGTCACACACACCCCCATTGTTCAGATGATTCAGAGGCTTCAAGGGAGAGGGTGCCCCCCCCTCAGATTTTAGTGACACTGAATTGGAGTTGGCCCTTAAGGTGACCCCAGTCCCCTGTGATTTGGTGTTTGCCAAGCAAACATTCTGAGCTTAATTTGAAATCCCAGGCAAATACCATTGACAAATGCCCTGTCCTTTAACAGTTGTTCTATCGCTTGAATAGCTACTGTGCTAAATAAACAAACATTCTAGTTTTCAAAGTCTAATCCCCATTAAATGAGGTTAACATCATTCTTGGCAAAATTGACCTCTGAGTCTTCAGGTCAACATTGCTGAACAGGCAGCCGGGTCCAGCACGGGGTTGGGTGCCATAATTGCCCTGATGGCTGATTATATGGGCCCAGGACTGCAAGACCAGCAACAAGGACACAAATACTAAAATATACCTTGTGCTCTTGTTTCCCTTTTGGAGAAAGAGTTACAAGAAACACATATATACCTGCTCATATATATAAACTCTGTTTTAAACAATTGAATGGAAATTCACATCTTACTGCCCAAATATCTGGGGCGGGCACTCTACAGAAGGACAAAGTGATACGTTTGCTCTAATGAATATGTTTGTATATGGAGTGAGGAAAGGGTGAGCAGGGGGCGGTGGAGGAGTAAGAGAAGCTTCATAAACACTACATCTTGAAAGATGAGTAGGGGCCAGGGACAGAGAGGCAGGGATGGAGATATTCTAGGCCCAAGGAGCAGAAAGGACAAAGAACAGAGGCATGAAGCCACCCAGTGTGTTTGGTGAAAGACAAACACGGACTTTTTTCTCGCTCTGTGTGCAGGTATCACCACCGTGCTGACCATGTCCACCATCATCACGGGCGTGAACGCCTCCATGCCCCGCGTGTCCTACATCAAGGCGGTGGACATCTACCTCTGGGTCAGCTTTGTGTTCGTGTTCCTCTCGGTGCTGGAGTACGCAGCCGTCAACTACCTGACCACGGTGCAGGAGCGGAAGGAGCGGAAGCTCCGGGAGAAGGTGACCTTACCATGAGTAAAGAAAGTGCTCAGGGATAGAGTCTAGTCCGGCTACAGACTGTGAGAAGGTCAGACCTTCTCTGTAGAAGTGGGTAGTGACATCCCATCCTCAACCTTCTCCACCGGTTGGTGTGGAGATCAAACAAAATAATATGTTAACACAGTGCTAATTTTACCCTGGGCTACATATTTCAGTCATTCAAAAATTTATTTAGCACCTACCATACACCAGGAGCTAAGCCAAGTTAACTAAGACATAGGCCCTTTAATCTTGGTGGTGTTCAGTGTTTAGTGCTAAAAATCGATGACAATTCAATACTGTGAAACAATTATTTGTGAACACAGAGGTGTGATAAAAAACCCTCCAGGGAGGTACATCCTCCATTCTGGGAACTTTCATATGTGATCTTGTGCATCTCCCGTCATTTTCCCGATCATCTTCCCTCTCGCCTGGCTTTCCTTTCTTCCCCCTGTCCGCGGTCCCATGGTTATCTCCTCCAGAAAACCAGAACTAAATAAGAGTGAAGTTTCTCCACAATGCTACACCTTTCAATCCCCACCTCATCACATCACACACACATAACGTTACCAGAAAACATTTTTATCAGGGCTTACATCCATTTATGATCTCATGGAGAACAGGGCAATTATCTGATCATGAACATTCTCATCGGTCTCTGATGCAACGTGATGTTTCCTAAGAGTTGCTTTGTAGACTTCAAACAAAAACGGATACCTGCTCTTTTAGAACGACTACAGTGTCACCACCATTATTTTCCCACGCCCTGCCCCTAACTGGGAATAAAAGAAACTAGAAACGGCAACCCCGTCCACTATTGCAGTTTCTTGTGAAGGGCTTCCGAGAGATGAAGCTGAGCTGGCATCCCAGTGTGTGTTTGCTGTGTTCGCAGCTTCCCTGCACCTGTGGAATACCCCAGCCACGCGGGGTCATGCTGGATGGCAGCTACAGCGACGGGGAGGTTAACGACCTGGGCAACTACACGCCGGAGAATGGAGAGAAGCCGGACAAGATGATGGTGCAGCTGACCTTGGCCTCAGAGAGGAGCTCCCCCCAGAGGAAAAGTCCGAGAAGCAGCTATGTGAGCATGAGGATCGACACACATGCCATTGATAAATACTCCAGGATAATTTTTCCAGCAGCATATATTTTATTCAATTTAATATACTGGTCTATTTTCTCATAAACGCCTGTAACTCTATACATTTCACATTCTTCTGTATGTACCACAGAAATACCTGTATGATGAGAGTAATTTAAGGTTATGATGAAATTAAAGTTCCCACTATCCACTCTTCTCCAGCTTTCCAAAACGACATTGACAACACACTTACTGGTTTAATCTGCACTTAATAACCATCTATTGTGTCCACAGAATTATATACAGTGCTGCAGGAATTGGACACCTGTAGCAACTGGGGATAGTTGTTACCGGGATTCCCTGGAAAAGCACACTGCCAGCATTGTGGGCACCCTGTAGTTCAACCTCTTTTAGAGCCTAGGTGCTTATTCACATGAATGATGCCCTTTATGTGCACGTCACTATATTCTCTGGGACTAGGTGGAATTGGGAAGCACCTAAAGATCACTTGCATGGAACATACATGCACCTAAATCCCTGCTTTGGCCAAAATTGATGCTTCACTTTATAGCCTATTACCTATTTTTCAATATTTATTGAAATGCATGTTTATTTTAATGCAAGGCAATAATAGTATTTCTATTTTTGTTTGTGTCTCATGGTTCATGAGGTTTCACCTCTCTGAAGCAAAGCTCTTTAGATTGATACAATGGCTTCTGATTTGGCGGGGAATTTCTCTGGTAGGGAAATTTTAAAGAAGAGGGTCTATGCATGCATTTTGTCAGTTCTGTCATAGAAATAACTAGCCTAGAAAATTTCTGTTAAGTGTTCCTGTTTCATAATCACTGCTTCGTGTATCTCCACCTTGGAGCATGTCCCAGTTCAAAGTGAAGTCCTTTCTCAGTAGTGTGATATCTTCACTGAGGAACTCGGGAATAGACAGATTTTTTTCTACATAAACATTTCAAGAAAATGCATAATTTGAGACAACCTGTAACTCATTAGGATGAGAAATGCCCACATAGATTCTGAAGAAAAAAAGAACACCAGAAAGAAAAAGAAATGGGAAGACATCACTGGACATCTCCATTTGACCTCAATGAATACCAGCATTTTCTATGAACCAGTAAACAATGGCCACCTCTTGCCAGAGCATGGGATAAAGGAGAGGGTTCTAATTTGATGTATTATTTAAACAAGTAAGTTACTCAGACTAGGTATCTACAGGATCAGCACCCACCAAACTTATCTGAACAGCATTTGTTTAAAATTCACTTTAATAAAGTAAATTCTATACACAATAATGTCATTTTATTTCCAAAATTAATTGGACTGAGCATCCATACTACATATTTCTTCATATTAGAGCTATACTTCATTCTAATCTGAAAATGAAACCATATTTGCACAAATTCTACTTACAAGGTAATCTTCCATTTCCCCCAATGAAAACTCACGAAAACAAAGGTTTTTTTTGGCAAACTCAAGATACTTAAAGGGATATAAACGAAATAGCTAAACATTAGCTTTTAGTATTTAAAAATTTTTTGGGGTGGGCGCCTGGATGGCTCAGTCAGTTAAGTGTCTTGACTCTTGATTTCAGCTCAGGTCATGATCTCATGGTGATGAGATTCAGCCCTGCATCTGGTTCTGTGCTGAGCGTGGAACCTTCTTGGGATTCTCTTCCTCTCTTTCTCCCTGCTCCCCCTCTCATGCTCGGTCTCTCTCAAAATAAATAAACATTAAAAAAAAATTTAAACATTGTTTTTTTCATGCTTATTTTCTGAAACAATTTCAATCAAACTCTTCACAAATATCTTTGTCACTCACTTCTTCCTCATGACCAGGGCCACTCTGAGTCATCTGGCAAGGTTTCCAGGCCACATGATCTGATTTTCCACTTACTTTGCTTGGGAAACTCATATATGATGCTGTATTAGCTGCTCGGGCCACCACAACAGGTGGCTTAAACAACAAAAATTTATTCTCTTAGTTCTAGAGGCTGGAAGTCCAAAATCAAGGTGTTGGAGGGTTGGAGGGTTGAAGTCTCCCTCTTTGGCTTGCAGATGGCGACTTCTTGCTGTGTCCTAGCATGGCCTTTTTCTATGAGCTCATGCACACTGGTGCCCTGATGTCCCTTCTTTCCTTTTCTTTTTTTTCTTTTCTCTTTTCTTTTTGTTTCTTTTTCTTTTCCTTCCTTCCTTCCTCTTTCTTTTTCTTTCTTTTCTTTCTCTTTCTTTCTTTCTTTCTTCTTTTAATTTTAGAGAGAGCATGAGATGGGGAGAGGGAAAGAAAGAGAGAGAATCCCAAGCAGACTCCACACTCAGTGAAGAGTCCAACGCAGGGCTCAATCCCATGACCCTAGGATCATGGGCTGAGCCAAAATCAAGAGTCAGATGCTCAACTGACTGAACCACCCAGACACCCCCCTGACATCTCTAAGAGTAGCATTAACACTGGGGAAAAACCACTGGAGCAAGAAAACAGGTTCGGGCAACAAATATAAATATAATCTTAATTTTTTTGTTGCTGCAACATAGAATTTAGATGAATGTAATTCTAAAACATTGTCCCTAAAAATGATGGATTCCAAAGAAGTGGAAATTTTTGTAGGCTGAGTGGTCAATGGAGTTATTTGATAAGGATTAAATAAAGAGACATGGAAATTGCTTTAGGAAATTTACTGGCCACAATAGCAGGATTTCTTTTACACAAAGGCCAAGTTTTAAATCTCATTCAGCCATGTTTTAACAAGATTCCACTTGTAATTTTCCAGTAGGTTTCTTTCTCTTAGACCTTCTATTGGAAAGCAATCAACTTTAGTATTGCCCAATTTAATAATATGCCTAGAAAAATAGTTCAAGCATGAGCAGAGAAGAAAAAAATGATCTCTGAAAATTTCTCAATCTTCACCCAAAATTGGCACCGTTTTCTCATGTTGTACATCTGCACACAACTATCCTTATTTGAAAATCAATTTTAGAGTTCTGGCTTCTCCCCAAAATACCATGACTACAACTTAATATGAACCTGGCTGCATAGTTACTGGCTTTGCCATTTCAGATAGTTAACAATTTTTGCAAAATTGCCTTTAGCTATGAAATACAGCATAATTATACTCAAAAAGATGTCCGGTGATTTACCTAAAACCTGAAGATTTAAGGTGAGAAGAAAAGCTAGTAAAAACAAGCTAAAAGGGGCCATCCAGATGCTTGCGGATGGATATTCCCCTCGCATATTTTCAATTTCTGTAATCTTGTTTGCCTCCTGTGTCCACCAACTGCCCAGATGGCACCAATGATAAGGGCCCCCTCCCCTTTTTCTCTTGTCTCTCAACGCCCTACCATCCCAGCCATAAAAGGAGGCCGATGCCAAGGTTCGGGGCTCAGCCTTTGGAGGTGACTCTGCTGGGCCAGCACCAGTGCACAACAGTCTTTTCTAATTCCCCGAGTTTGTGTGGTTTGTCTCTTCCTGGGCGCCGAGTACTTGCTGTAACAACGGTACAGCTTTACAACTATTTTTCCACTTGGTAATACTGTCCCATAATACAATTTAATTACCATGGCATTCAGGTGAAATGTTGGGGTTCAGGAGCGAATGGTCAAGAAAAAATTCTTGGGACATCTTCGATGCAAAAAAAACATGGTTTTATTACAGCATGGGACAGGACACTTGGGCAGAAAGAGTTGCACTGGGGTTGTGGAGTGACTGATTATATACTTCAAAGTTGGGAGGGGGTTAGGGATAGGGTAAGTCTCTAAGGAATTTGGAAACAAGGTTTCCAGGACCTTGAGGGGTCATTTACTGTCTAGTAAAACCTTAGTCATGAGACCCTTCAGATGTATATCAGTGGACTATATGTTTAGAGGATGATTGCTAACAAATTATATTGGGGGGAGGGGGTAGAGGTAAAGTAAGTTTCCAAAGGGATTTTTGCATGTTAAAGAAGACTTACAGGATGGAGGTCTGGCTAATGTCAAGCTAAGGTTGCCTTTTGCTCTAGCAAAGTATTAACATCAAGGGAGTTGAGCTTCTAGAGGAAGATCACTCTGGCTGTCTCAAGTACTTGTCAATGGGCTGTAAGTTGTAAGTTTTTGTTTTTGTTTTTTCTTTTTTGCCTTTGTCCTCCACATCAGCATTCCTCAAGTTGGACTTCTACTCTGGGGTATTCACTGCATCTATTTTTTTTTCTTTTATGTTTATTTTTTAAAGAGCGAGTGAGCTAGGGGAGGGGCAGAGAGGGAGACACAGAATCCGAAGCAGGCTCCAGGCTCTGTGCTGTCAGCACAGAGCCCAACGTGGGGCTCTAACTCACCAACTGCGAGATCATCACCTGAGCCGAAGTCGGAGCCAACTAGCCACCCACGTGTCCCGCTGCATCTATTTTTACTTAGGATAAAAATACAATTTGATTCTTGCAACTCAAATATCTCCAGAGCAGTAGGGGCATCACCTAGGAACATGTTCGGAAAGAAAGGATCTCAGTACCTGCCTTACACCTAGTCAATTAGAACCTGTATTCTAACATGATCCCTAAGGTGATTTCGGTTGGGCAACCCAGCAGCCCAGACGGTGATAGAAGTGAAAGAATTCGCCCAGGGAGAACAAAAGAGAAGTTTACTGAATACACTGCAAGGGAGCAGCAGGCAGGACAGCAAAGGAGAGACTGTCTGCCAGGAGGCAGTGGTGAGGGGCACAGTTACATAGAGTAAGGGGACATATGGGATTTTCTTTTTTGGCAATCTTGGAAACTGTGCCTGGCTGTTAGTAGCCCATTAGGGCCAATGGCTATTTTGAGGTCACTTAATGAGCCTGTTTGTATTCAGCTCTGTGTTCACTGTGGGCCCTTTTACCTTGCTCAGGTTCCCATTGCTCAAGCCTTTGCCTAAAAGTGGCCTCCACAATTCATATGTACATTCAAGTTATCAATGCATTGAACTAGGATCACATAACCACACATCTTTTATTATCATTCACAGGAAGTGACAGAAGAGCTGCATTCAGACATTCAACAACTCAATATTGAGTGCTCACTATGCGTGCTAAGCACTGTGTTAGGAGTTCTGGCTGATTTGTTGATCCTAAACGAGTTGGTCAAGTACCCCTGCCCCTAAAGTCTACAGCCCTCCAACACCAAACCCAGCTTAAAGAACACAAATGCCTTTACAAAATGGGAAGAAATGTTTGTCCTGGAATCTTTTAAAAAAATATTTCTCCACCACAAATTTCAGCTGACTTAAAAAATTTTTTTTTTTAATTCTAAGGGAGTATGAATCTCAAGTTACTTGGGATCTAAATGCAGATTTGGGAGGTGAATGTCCTCCCTTTTCCTTGGGGGGAGGGGCGGAGGGAGAGGGGAATATTGTAAAGTTCAAGTTATAAAAAGCAGAAAAAACTCATAATCCTATACATCTTTATATAGTTGCCATCAATTTTACATATAAATCGATTTGGGTTCTTTTCCAGGACATAGCATCACCATTTTCCTACTAAAAACTCTTTATATTTTGCAGCCATTAAAATCATTGTATATTTTAAATATACAAGGCAATCTTTCCCCTAATATTGGATAAAATACTGTGATGAATACTTTTAGACATCTATTCTGGTCCTACTCTGGACTATTTCCTTACATTAACAATAAATGTCTGGAATGGATGTTGATTTGAGATCAATATTCTTCATTATGCTATAGTAGTGTGATTCTAGGCTCCTAGCTTTCTATGGCTTTAAAAATCACAAATGGGATTAAACTATACCTTAGTGGTATTTGATAATATGGGTAATATGGAATGCACTCATACTAGCTTAAGAAAGAAATAGAAGAATACAGAAGAATCTCACAGATAAAAAGTAAACAGAAGTACAGCTGAACCTGCTGAAAACAGGAAAGATGTCAGACAGCTTTTCTTTTTAGGCAGTACAGTAGCTTTCTCACTTTTCTGGGTGATTGCTGTCTTTGCTATTAAGATTGTCCTCAGCATATACATGACATTCAGCTCCAGAGTTATTGTCTTTAAAATTATAGTGCTCATCATCATCTAAATGATGCACCTACCCCATTCTGAATTCCCAGGATACCTAATTCAAGTATCTCCCCACCCATATCAGAATTCCATTTCAGGGGCACCTGGGTGGCTCTGGCTGTCGAGCATCAACTCTTGATTTCGGCTCAGGTCATGATCTCGCGGTGGTGAGACTGAGCCCCACATTGGGCTCTGCATTGTCAGCTTCCAGCCTGCTTGGGATTCTCTCTCCTTCTCTCTGCTCCTCCCTACCTTGCATGTGTGCTCTCTCAAAATAAATATTTAAAAAAACAATGTTTTTTTTAAGGTTTACTCATTTTTCAGAGACAGACAGAGTGTGAGGTGGGGAGGGGCAGAGAGAGAGGGAGACACAGAATCTGAAGCAAACTCCAGGCTCTTGAGAGGTTAGCACAGAGCCTGACACAGGGCTTGAACCCACAGACCCGTGAGATCATGACCTGAGCTGAAGTCGGATGCTTAACCAACTGAGCCACCGAGGTGCCCCCAAAATATTTTTTAAAAAGATAATAAATATGGTTGTGACAAATCAAGGTGAGGACAGAAAAGTTTTGTTACTGAAATTATGTTGTCAGAATAAGAAATCTGTGCTTTGTGAATTAATTCAGATCTAAACTTTTGTTAATTCTTTTCCCCTTTGATTTCCTAAATTCATTTTTGGCCAGTCTTGGATCAATAGAGAAAAGAAATCATATTTAGGCCAGGAGAACTCAGTAAGTGACAGAGGGTAGAAGAGTGTAGACAGCAAGATGGGAGTTGCTCATGTCAAGCAGGGGTCTGTGTCAAGCAATAACACAAACAGTAAAGGGTATTGCAGCTACAAGATATTGCCAGGACAAGCAACAACTGACACCCCAAAACTGTTAACAAGCAGAAGCAGAGGAGGTCTGCAGGGCCCAAGACCCATTAAATTCCTTTAAAAGGAGGGAGGGGTTTGCAACAAACTGTCCTGCTCTTCAGACATGACCCCCCTGGTCTGACCACTTAAAGAAGGCAGTCGCCGAAGGCCCTGGCCAATTGATACCTGAACAAAAATGAGCCCCTTCACTGCTTGAACATAAGTAGGTGCCAAGAGCTGACCTGAACTGGACCAAGGCCTTATCTCAACTGTATGCCCACTGTATGTATGTGTTGGAATCGTTTCCTCCTCTTGTTTGTTGTGTGCCTTTGTCATGCTCTGCTCTGTGTGCTGTGAAAGAAACCAAGTTAATCACATGGTGAAATGTCATTGAGTTTTGAATTCTGAATCTGCTTTATAACTATGATTAGCTTTGCTTTATGATTGAATCAAACTGACACTGTGGAAAGACGTAACTCACGTGTGCGCCTTCATAGCATGCTCTTGACAAAATGGCAACATCGGAGGCTGGGGAACATGGAGTAAAATCTGATTGGAGATGGTTGCAATCTCTGCCAGGGATTTTCTATCATAAGCTCTTTAAATGTAGATAGATGATACATAGATAGATAGATAGATAGATAGATAGATAGATATTTTTTCTTTTCTCAACACACAACCGACGTAAGTGGGTTTTGTGACTTGGGAGGTATGGTTCTCCTACCACAATACATGATCTGCTTGTGAGGAATGTGTGTCAGGTCAGATGACACAGTATGCAGGAAGTGGTCATTAATCCTGAGTCCATATCATTTACAGGCAGTAATGCTTAGATTTAGGTTTGGTATTCCTTGAATAAATTAAGCTCAAAGGGGGAAAACATGAAGTTTTTGAACTGCTTTTCATTCTCTTGAGCTAAACAAAATACTTCATCAGGCATTAATGACACCACAAATAGATAAAATTCAAGCTCTCTAAAGTAATTTATTGTTCTCAGGGGGGCAATGTCTACTTAGTCTTTGACCTAAACAAGATTCTTGTCTATTTAAGACCCTGACCTTACATTTCTTTCTATTTTATATCTCTGAGGTTTATTTTTTAAGGTGATTTAATACTTTGATCCACTGAACTAACCAAAGCTAATCTTACCTTTCAATCATTGGAAAAAAGGATTGGACTCTATTTTGAAAGACAGCCTAAATTTTTCTCATATGAAGACACTTGTAATTTTTTTCTCTGAGGCACTCATTCTTCAGCCATCAGTAAGAATCTAAAAACCTGTTCCATTACATTTTAGTTATTACATGAATTACTTTGTATTAAAGTTGAAAAAAAATTTTTTTAGTACCTTTTTTTTTTCCTAAGTTTATTTTTGAGAGACAGAGGGAGCACACAAGCAGGGGGAGGGGCAGAGAGAGAGGGAAACTGAGAATCCCAAGCAGGTTCCATGCTGTCGGCACAGAGCCGAACTCGGGGCTTGACCCCGTGAACCGGAAGATCATGACCTGAGATGAAATCAAGGGGCAGATGCTTAACCAAATGAGCCACCCAGGTGCCCTGAAAATCCTTTTTAAAGAAACTTTAATGTTATAATCATGTATCACTTATCACATACAATTTGCACTGGCATTTTTCAGTTTCTGAGACTAGTGACACATTCATTTTTAAACAACAGAACTTAAAAAAATTATATTTTATGAATCAATTATATGAATAATATGGCTTTAAGTTTATTTATTTTGAGAGAGAGACAGCGAGCATGAGCACAAACAGGGGACGGGCAGAGAGAGAGAATCCCAAGCAGGCTTCACACTGTCAGCACAGAGCACAGCACAAGGCTTGAACTCACGAACCATGAGATCGTGACCTGAGCTGAAACCAACAGTCAGATGCTTAACTGACTGAGCCACCCAGGCGCCCCTAGTTTTTTACCTTAGGTAAACTCCATACCACACGTGGGGCTTGAATTCTCAACCCTGAGACCAAGAGTTGCAGGCTGTACTGACTGAGTCAGCCAAGTGCCCCAACATTTATCATTTAAAAACAAGTCATCACCTGTAAAACTGAGGAAGAGAATAATGTATCACGATTTATTTGGGTAACTACTTTAACTTCATGTATTTTATTTCTCTGTATATACACTGAAAAAAACACAAGATGATGGCTATTAAACATATTTATTATCACTTTAGATTTTTTTCATACACACTTATGTACATATTGAAATTATAAAAACTACTATCACCTGATGGTAGTAGAGACCGCTTATTTGAAAATATTAACTTGATACATATCAAAATGCATCATCCTCAACTACACCAATGAACTGCAAAATGCCTGATGTAAAAAAGATAAAGTAATTTATCATAACTTATAGTCTTATAAAGCGTTGCTAGCACAAAGATACCGGATTTATTTTACAATGAACATTTATTTTTGATAGTTTCAAGGCTAGTATGCTATGTAGGACATTTTCCAGAAGACTAAAGAGATGCTTCAGGTAAAAACTAAGAAACGTATAAAAAACAACTATCAGAAAGGTTTAAAAAAAAAAAAGTATTAGGTAATCATTCTTTTTAAAAAAAGACTTTTAATATCAATTTCTTCTATCCAAACAAACTGACACAACTCAGGTATTTTTATTTTTTTATTTACTTATTTTTTTTTTGACTCAGGTATTTTTTTCCTCAAAAATTTCCAAGATAGTAGCTTTCGGATGATTTACTTTCAGATGAAGTAAATCTTATGAGGACTCACCACCAACCACTAGTTTTTTCAGGCATAAGTTTATTCTTCTTACCACCCTGTGCTTAGAAGTAGGCAGTCCTTGGGGCGCCTGGGTGGCTCAGTCGGTTAAGCGGCCGACTTCAGCTCAGGTCATGATCTCGCGGTCCGTGAGTTCAAGCCCCACGTCGGGCTCTGTGCTGACAGCTCAGAGTCTGGAGCCTGTTTCAGATTCTGTGTCTCCCTCTCTCTGACCCTCCCCCGTTCATGCTCTGTCTCTCTCTGTCTCAAAAATAAATAAACGTTAAAAAAAAAAAAAAAAAGAAAAAAAAAACAAGTAGGCAGTCCTCAAGAAATGTTCACTGAACTCAACTGCTGAAATTATAACAGTTAAAATATCAACATAACATATCAACAAATAAATAGGCCTTTGGAAGACTGGGAAATCAAAACACTTTCAGTTTATACACTTTCATAAACACATGAAAATGCTCTAGTTTATGCTAAATGCCCCAGCCCTTTTGAGTGCTATACAAAGAAGCAATTAAAAGGATAAATTTCCTTAGTTCATAAAATATGAAAAGCAGTCCAAAAAGAGACAAGCTAAGTATTAGCTATACTCAGTCCTATTATATGGTATATAGCAACTTAGTAATTAACAGTACCACGTAATTGTTTTATTCACATTCTGTAGTCAGGCCTGCTTTTAAAGTTAAGTCACTGAAAACATTTTCAGTCTGTAATTAAATTTAAATCATCAAATTGGCTTCTACATTTTAAAGTCTGTTAATTTAACAAAGATAGCTAAAAGTTAATATTGGAGAAAAAGACTTTAATTTCAGGATACAAGCAATGAAAGATCATTAAAAAGGCACAGAATAGGGGTGCCTGGGTGGCTTAGTTGGTTAAGCATCCGACTTCGGCTCAGGTCATGATCTCACGGTCTGTGAGTTTCCTCAAAAACAAGACACAAAGTTATAAATTTTAAAAAGTCCTATTCATTTGTTAACCTCCTAAAACCAAGCAATCCTCTTTTATGTATAAAGAGCTCAATATAACCCTTCCTTATCTAAAAGTGACACTGTTCGCCTGTAACCTAGTGCTTCCTTGTTTATCTTCCAAAATCTCAGGAGATTTAATGCATCCTGTGAGAACCAACCAACCATGGTAATTTAAGCCAAGTGCAAACGTTTATGAAAATTCAGCACTGTTACTTAGGAAACGTGCCACTGAAGTAGGAGGGTATAGAAAGAGCTTAATTCCAAAAGGAAAATCTATGTTATGAAGGAAGCAATCTCCTAAATTCAAATGGCATAATGAATACTGATGATAACTGGTTCCTCTGGAATGAGATTCTGACTTCGGCGTTTATGTATGTATTTATTTATACTTTTTAGTGTAATGTGGCTCAATTAACTCACTGGTATATAAAAAACAGAAAGGGATTTAAAGAATCTGAATTATACTAAATACTATTAAAGTAAAATAACATAAAATGTCAAGGTAAGATCTAGGACTAAAAAAAAAAAAAAAACCCGAAACACCAGGGGCACCTGGGTGGCTCAGTCAGTTAAGCATCCAACACTTGATTTCGGCTCAGGTCATGAACTCACGGTTCATGGGTTTGAGCCCCATGTCAGGCTATGTGCTGTCACAGAGCCTGCTTGGGATTCTCTCTCTCTCTCAAAATAAATAAACTTTATAAACAACAACAACAACAAACACCATCCTTCTGGATAGACTCTAGAGAATCAGTTCTCAACCTCTTCTGATGTGATAAATCCATGACATGTTCCAATGAATAAATCTGTATTCTGATCAGAGTTTTCAAAAATTGGAAGGAATATACAGTATTACACTCAGATGGGACACAAATCTCAGTGGCACATCAGCATTAGTTCCACACTGTGGCTTATGGCAGATAGTGCTGGTGCAGACTATACCTTCACCCCAGCTGCAACACCACACCTCGTTCTCGTTCTCCCATGCGAGAATACTTATCAGAGCGCAAGTGAATCAGTAACAATGGAATCACTAACCTGAAATTTTCTCTAATTTGTTTTTAAAAAGTAAATCAATCACAAACAAAACACAAAATACTTTGTATGAATAACAATGAACTTGTGACACTTCACAAAAAACAAGAGAATATTAGTGTGTTGGGTTACCTGTTAACAATCACTATTCTAGAAAGTTATCGTGGCTTTAGAAGATAAAACTGTGCTCCTTAGAGTACAAGGCTTATAAAAGGAATTTAAAACCTGTAGTTGGGAAATTTATTAAGTTGATAATGAGGAAACTAATTCCATCCATATAAACCGGTGATCTTGGATATACCCAAGTCTCAGCCTGAAGCCTCTGCTGATCCGTCTCTCGTCTGTTAATAGTCAGCGCTATTTGCAGTTACAAATAATCAGACAAAGCATGTCGTGAAGATCCAGTTCTAAAAGCTGATGTGAAGAGCTGGAAGGCTAGCTTGCATAGAGGAGTCTTAAGGCACTGGGGTAGCTGTATCTCAGAGCGAAGTAAATGCTAAAAGAAACAAACTTCTGAAGTTCCAGAACTCCAAACGAAGACAAACTGCCCATGCATTACAGTGGTCAGCGCCAGGGCACTGCCATCTAAACCCTTTTCTCCATGTTTTCAATTCAAAGGCTGGAAGTTTTATCTTAGGAGAAGATTTGATGATATGATGGAAGTCAAAGACAAACATTCTATTTTACTGTTATATAGGACAAAGACTGGCAAACTTTTTAAAGTAAAGGGCCATTTTGTCACAATGGAACTGGAGAGTGTTATGCTAAGTGAAATAAGTCACACAGAGAAAGACAGATACCATATGTTTTCACTCTTACGTGAATCCTGAGAAACTTAACAGAAGACCATGGGGGAGGGGAAGGAAAAAAAAAAAAAGAGGTTAGAGTGGGAGAGAGCCAAAGCATAAGAGACTCTTAAAAACTGAGAACAAACTGAGGGCTGATGGGGGGTGGGAGGGTGGGTGATGGGTATTGAGGAGGGCACCTGTTGGGATGAGCACTGGGTGTTGTATGGAAACCAATTTGACAATAAACTTCATATACTGAAAAAAAAAATAAGTAAAATAAAGGGCCAGGTAGTAAATATTTTAAGTTTTAGAGGTCACATGATCTGGTCTTGGTCTCTGATGCTTTTTTTTCCCCTATGATCCCTTAAAAATGTAAGGATTGGGGTGCCTGAGTGGCTCAGATGGTTGAGCGTCCAACTTCGGCTCAGGTCATGATCTCATGGCTCGTGAGTTCAAGCCCCGCGTCAGGCTCTGTGCTGACAGCTCAGAACCAGGGGCTTGCTTCAGATTCTATGTCCCTCTCTCGCTCTCCCCATCCCCCACTGGTGCTCTCTCTCCCTCTCAAGAATAAACAAATATTAAAAAAAAAAAAAAAAAAAGGTAAGGATTACTTTTAGCATGCTGGCCATATACAATCAGGTGCTTACCAAATGAGGCCATAGCTTGTAGTCCCTTGATATAGAAGAAAAGCAATTCTCAACTACTAACTGTCCCCAAAATTACACCTGTCTTTTTTTTCAATTTTAAATAATCTCAGATCGAACAGGAACTTAGAGGTTCAAAGGACTGTAGGGATAAGTGATCTAACTTTCCAAGTGGGGACCTCAAGGCTCCTGGCCCTGAGTGACTTGCTTGTGGCAGAAGAGGCCAAACGCTTACTTTTCTCTTTCCCCTTATGTTTTTGGAATACACTCAACTATGAGGAGTTCCTTTAAAACAAAGTACACTAGAGGTTTACTATATTCACAGCTTAAAGGATTTGTTTTACCGGGTACTTTTTTCACATTCTTTTACCATGTTCAAGAAACTCACACTAAGAACCAAGAAAAACTTAGAATACTTTTAAATTAATATTGAGAGAGCATGGGGCCTAAGAAGGCTTAGAATTCTGTCCCTTAAACTCAGTAAACTGGACAGGCTGACTTCTGAGCAGAAGTCTGAATAGGGCTGCTGGGTAGAGGTGACCAGTTACATGACGCTGACACTCAAAGCAAATGGACATTGCTCCTTTCTCAGTAAGTCCCTCTAGAATATGCTACCAAGCAAACACTTCACAGGAAAAGTCTAACCCTATCTGTCTATATGTTTTCCTAATACAGAAATACAGAATTAGGAATAGCACTTTAATGCCACTTCTCAGAGTTAATTATGTAAAAAAAAAAAAAAATATTCATTTTCCTTCAAATGGTAAAACTGAAGCTTATTCTTTGTACTGAACTTCTAGTTGTTTCCCACAGCATTTCTGATTAAAATCCTGCTTTTACTATCAATGAAAAGATTCTCTAAGTCAACATAGATATAATCAGATGTTCTAAATGAACTTTTCCTAAATTTAGAACCTGAATTTTATACTATTCACAATTATTTTACCATCCTATACCAAAAAAAAAGAAAGAAAGAAAGAAAGAAAGAAAGAAAGAAAGAAAGAGAAAAAAATCTTTCATGGATCAATTCTAAATATAAAGTTTGAAATCCCCTGATCTTTTAAAATATAGCTCCACAACATATGAATTTATAAAATATTATCACTGATAAGCCATGGATCATCCAGATTAAGAAATGCCATCGCAAAAGAAATGGAAAAAGAAAAAGAAATGCCATTACAGGGGTGCCCAGCTAGCTCAGTCAGAGGAGCGTGCAACTCTTAATCTTGTGGCTTTGTGAGTTTGAGCTCCATGTTGGATGTAGAGATTACTTAAAATCTTAAAAAAAAAGAAAAGAAAAGAAAAGAAATGCCATTACATATCAGCTCAAACTCAACAACCACATGAGATCAAGAGTTGAACACTCCTCCGAATGAGCCAGCCAGGCGCCCCTGAAATTTTTCATTTTAGATATGAGGTAATGTGTTTTCTCTGCATCATGGATCATGGCCTCCCTCTTCAGGTAAGAGGAATTTGAGTCCCTTAAGACTAAAAATTAAGCATGCCCTCCTCCATTATTAAAAAAGATTCAAGAAAAAAATCAGTACTTCTTAATGATCCATAAGTGGCTCCTAGGTCTTCCTTTTATTCTACTGTATTTAAAAATTCTTCTTCTTGAAGTTGCAATTTAAAGTCCTCCTTGATTTTCTCCAGCAACTCTGGTTTAAAAATAACATCCAACGCAGTCATTGCCAGAGCTTTGGCCGTACGCAAAGTGTAGAACTGAGCTTCTTGTGACCCTAAAACGTGGAGAAAATAAATGAAGAAACCTCCCTATTTATGATAAACTTATACATTGGTTTTCAGATTAGCTCTCGATATCTAAACCACCTCTTGAAATGCCCACCACAATACAGTATTTTCTGAGGTAAAGTTAGCTAATGAAAAAACATGGAGCTATTACCACAAAAAGAGAACATATGCCCACACATTCACTTCTAATAACACATACCTGCAGCTTCAGTATATTGTTCTGTATGATTCAAGGCATTAGATCCAATGTAAAAATATGGATGAATCCCAGGAACCACAAAAGTAACATTTCCAAAATCAGTAGATCCTTAGAAAAGTAAGACAATCCATGGGTTTCTAATTGTTAGTCCAATAGATGCCAGACCATACTTATCCAATCTCTATAGCACCAGACATGATTTGCCACTCCTTTCCTTCTAGAAATTCTCTACTCCTTTGGCTTCCATGACTTGACTTCTCCTGATTGTCTGGCCTTTTCTCTGGTCACTATCTGTCTCCTCTAAATTGCTTCCTTTACCTGTCTCCTAAGTGCTGGCAATCACCAGCACACCAAATACTCCTGTGTTTTCAATTACTTTTCAGATATTGCCAACTCCTACATCTCCAACCTAGGCATCATTTGGGGGTTCCACAGGCTACTGAAAAGTTCCCCTTAGAAATCCTATATGCACATCAAACTTAACATACTAATAATATATACCAACATAGCATACTCCAACCTGCTTTCTCTTGAACTCCTTATCTCAGTAAATGACATCAACACCCCATTTCTATGGCCAAGTCCTTTTGAGTCCACTTCATCAGCATTTATTGTTATATTTTAGGAGATACATCTCTAACATGGAAACATATTAGAAATGATCCTTTTAAAAAGGAAAAACTCTAAAATAGTCCCCAATATAATTATTTAAATTCTAAGTTGTTTACTAAACAACTAGTAGTAAACAACCATAATAATTACTCCTCAGCAACTGGCATGCCTCCTTATAACTACTTGCTAGCCTGCTTACTGAGGACTGACAATGAATTAAAATTCTATTTCTCCTTTAAGTAGCTTACTTTAAAATTAGAACTAAGCGAGTTTAAACACTAGAACTATTTAGAATACAAAGGAAATAGTACGCTATTTCTAAAAACAAATCTGCTCATTTAACACTTTACATTCACTGAAGAGTTCTTTAGTTTCGTTCCCCTAACCATTAAGTTTGTGAAAAATATTGTTAAGAGCAATACCTCCCTACCTCCAAAGCTGTCGAACAAAACCCTCTAACCAAAGATGGTATTTTCCTTCCTCAAACAGTGCAATATAGTATATATGAAAGAACCTGATTACCTGAAGGGCCATTCAACTTTGCATCTTCTGAAATAAATTCTATTCCCAGTTTTTTTCCATTTTCAATATAAGCTTTCCATAGGCTCTTATTGGGAAGAACATTGTAATAATCATGTGCTCCACCTTTAATTTCTACCTAAAAAAAATCGTAAGACAAATTCTGAAATAAAAAACTCAAATTCACTATCTAATTTTCAAATCAGCAAGAGGCCCTATCCCCTTCATGTTACATATGCACCAAACAACATGATGTCACCTCACTCTCCCAGCCAGTAAGTCTCAACTTCGGTAACTTATATAGGGTGTGGGGGAAGCCCAGGAATCTCCATTTTAACCAGGACCCCCAAATAATTCTGATGCAGGTGGTCCAAAGAGCAGACACTGAGGAACACTGCTCTAGACTGCAGCCTCTTAAAGAAAAAAATTAAGCTTTACTCATATTCAAAATATAAGCCAACATTGACACCAATAACTGGTCCAAAAGATATAAAGGTACCTAGGAGAGACAGGTTTATGATGAAGAAGGGTTGGCTACGGTCCTCATTTATTATTTATTTATTTTTAAAAGTAATCTCTACACCCAATGTGGGGCTCGAACTCACAACCCTGAGATCAAGAGTTGCATGCTCTACCGACTGAGCCACCAGGAACCCCATGTCCTCATTTATTAACTTCAGCGTTTCAGTGTGTCAAGAATTATAAGCAGTTTATAGGTACACAGTTAAGAGGATTTATAGATTTAGTTTTGATTAAATCAAAATGGATTAGTTCCACAAACTAAAGGCAATAGCCATAACATTAGTAAAAGTCAATTATAAAATGGCAGGGCTGACATTTTTTCTACTCTTAGCAACATCTAAGCTAGAAATAATGACAACCGGGGCACCTAGGTGACTCAGTTGGTTGAGTCTGACTCAAAATAAAAAAAGAGAAAGAAAGAAAGAAGAAAGAAAGAAAGAAAGAAAGAAAGAAAGAAAGAAAGAAAGAAAGAAAGAAACATACTTATAATATATAATAGTCATTCATGTATTACAAGTCAGCCAAAATATAAAAAGTTATTAAGAGACTATTTAAAATATAGATTAGGGGCGCCTGGGTGGCTCAGTCGGTTGAGCGGCCGACTTCGGCTCAGGTCATGATCTCGCGGTCTGTGAGTTCGAGCCCCGCGTCGGGCTCTGTGCTGACAGCTCAGAGCCTGGAGCCTGTTTCGGATTCTGTGTCTCCCTCTCTCTGACCCTCCCCTGTTCATGCTCTGTCTCTCCCTGTCTCAAAAACAAATAAAAGGTTAAAAAAAAATTAAAATAAATAAAATATAGATTAAAATCCAGTAACAATGAACCTTATCCTAAGGGAATATTATGCCTTGAGATTCAGAGTTAACGGTAATAGTTCATGTGTTTATTCTATCAATATTTATATTTATAATTATAAATAAGGGATAAAGGATTGGCTCCGTAGCTCAGGGGTTAGAACACTGGTCTCATAAATAAGGGACAAAGGATTAATTTTTTACTCTCTGGACACTTACCATATATGCTGAGAATCACTACTACTGTGAGACACTATTACTATTTGAACAAATCATACATCTGAGAGCAGAAACAAATAAGTTGTAAGTATGAGGTCTAGGCCCTAACTCTTAACAAATATTCTCTCATTTAATTTTCACAAGAACATAAAGATAAAGTATATTATTATCTCCCTTTTTCAAGAGAAAATGGAGTCCCAAAGTTATTAAATGGTGTTTTCTAAAGTTACAAAATCAGTAGGCTGAGAGGCACAGACCCAGATCCTATCTCTCCCACTAGACTACAACCTCTGCCCAGGAAAAGATCGATGTAATTCTGAAACTTCTCGTTCTGCTGTATACCCTACGTGACTGGCACAGAAACGTCACTGACTTTATGGTTTAAATGAACAACACTTCTTCACTAACTTCTGCATCTATTTTAACTTTCATTCCAGCAAGCCATAAGTATTTATATCGTTACTGCACATATCTAATAATTTCACCCGAAACAGCTTTTGCTGATTTTGCCATAAAGTTCCCTTTATAGGAACTATACTGAGCAATTCTGAAAACACAACTGCCAATAAGGAAGGCTATATCTTGCAAAAAGGCAGGGAACTCAGCATTATCAAGAATTATTCTAATTACAGTGCAATAAAATGACTATAGTCCTTTCTATGTGGGCACTGAGTAAAACAAATATGAATTAAAGACTTTCACATCACCCATTCACTCAACTGATCTTACATACTCTAAACATTGCCAAATGAAAAAGGGGCAAGTTAGGTTCTAATCTAATTTAATAATACTCTAACTTAACTCCAGCCCATATAGATATACCTCTGATTATAACTTATATTAACTCTTAAAAGTTCTTACTGTACACCCAGTAGCCAAAGCTGCAGCTCTGAAGCAATCTTCTGCCTTTTTGGTCAAAACTGGAAGTTCTTTCATTGAGGGTGCACGGAAGTAATAGATTAATTCAGAATAAGACGGAATGATATTGGGTTTTACACCACCACTTTTTATTATGCCTACAAAAAGAACCAAATTACTGAAATTGAGCTTGGAGACCATTTCTTTAAGTTTAAATACACCCATAGAATTTTCAATATGTACATGAAGAAAAACAATTTCAATTTATTAGCTTCACAGATATACCAATCAATGATTTTTGATGTGCTGTACAAAATTTTTTTCTTTTTTTTTTTTTTTTTGTACAAAAGTTTCTATACATAGGGTAATGCTTTCTGGCTAAGAGATAAAAAATTGTCTATCCATACTTAATTCTAAGGAATTTAACGATGTTGAGAAATTATGTTGCATGATTATAAAGAAACTGTTAGAAACTTTTATAACAATCTTAAGACTTCTGAAAGAGTTTATTTCAGTAGGCTTAATAAAGTAGTAATAGTACGTTTTGATAAACTTTTGACTTAAAAGAAAAAAAATGGCACAAGGTTCTATAATTATCCTCGTATTTCCAGATTCCTATGAATATTTTCAATGGTATTTAGCTCTGGGAACATAATTTTTATACCAGCAAGAAACCGATGCAGGTCGAAGATCACTAAGTGCTATTAACTGTCAAAACAAATACATTTATTTGGAACTACACTGAGAGGAAAGATTTATCCATTCAAAATAATAACTGAAATAGATACACAAAATCTAAATTTATTTGATCTGCTTTAAAAATTATTAATTATTTTTACATATTTCTCTTAGAAAAACTAAGGTAGGACATTGGTCAAAGTGCAATTACAAACTAATTTAAGCCTATAACAAAATCAGGTAAAAAATAGATATTAAAGTATAACAGTTTCCCAAATCATAATAAAATAACTAAATAATAAATTCATACCTTTAAGATCATACTTTATTACTGTAGTTACATTAAGGTGATACACATAATTTAAAAAGATGTTACTCATTTTATCAGCACTAGAGAAAATAAAACCAGTAACCATAACTTTTTTAAATTGAGAAAATGATTTGTTACCATTAAAAAACAGTGAGGATAACTGGAAAATCAAGATCCAACTTTCAAATACCCACAGAAAACATGTACATCCTTACATAAAACATTATCTGTAATACTCAAAATGACCATTCCATTTATACATAAATACTTTTTTAACTGTTTTCTTAGCCAACACATACAAACATCCTAGTATCCTGTCACATGAATTTTGGAAACTGTTTAAAAAGTTTGGAATATTCATATAAAGTATATAAAATGTTTACAATTTTTAAAAATCAAATGTTAATTACATGGCACTGAAATATATTAAGCACCATCCATTACACAACATACTTGACATTCGTACCATGAACTCTCCAGGTTGGTTTCATTTGCTGTCTCAACACAGACAGATTGTTGTAGGCGAGAACGGCAGCATCTAATGCATTTACTCCTTCCCAGGGATATGCAGCAGCATGAGATGCTTTTCCATAGTATTTCACAATCACACTAGGAAACAAAACATCATTTGGAATTACTCTTTTCAAAGTCACTAAAGAAAATCCAGGTACCGTAATTAGAATTACCCAACAAGTGTTCAGAATTAAGTCACACTGCTGGAATTTTTATTTGCAAATCGTCTGTAGAAATAACACAGCAATTTATATACCTTAGTTGTAGTTTACTATTATGTAATACAGTGACTGACACAAAGAAAGCATTCCAAAAAAGAGAAAAGAGAGAGAGAGAGAGAGACAGAGAGAGAGAATTTTGTTCAACCAACCCCCAATAGAAATTTAATTTGTACACAACTCAATTCAAACAAACATGCAATTCTGTATTAGGCACTGGAATTACAAAAAGAGGGCTCCTGTCTCCTTCTACACTGCATCGTAATAACTCTATATAAAAGGTCTGCGAAACAGATAATTCTATCTTAAGTGGGGGAGGGCAGGTGAAGGAAAACAGAAATAGGTGACAATCTGAAATGAATTAAGACAACCTCTGAATACCAGATTACACTCACAATATCCTAAGATATTCTAGCATTAAGTCAGTTGTTCCTGACCAACATTTTATTAGTGTTCCAAAACACCTGCATCACTAATATCTCAAAATTTTATCAGTTATGTTACTGCACTTCCAAATAGTTCTCATACCAATTTAACTACTCAGATACAATAAAAAATAAGGGTTAAAGAAAGGATTGCATATTAAATAGTTATTTATAAAGATGACTTGTATAGGCAACACTTTTTAAGCCTAAGTAATAGTACCCACATTTAAATTACCAAAAAGCTATTCTAGACTTAGTTTTTTTTTAACAAACTAGATTCAAGAATCCTTGGCATGCTCATATTCCTTGATGAATTCAAAACATTCTGCTGGCAAAATAAAAACAAGTTAAAAGCATCCAAATATATTTTTAAGATTTTGGGATATTTGTTAGTTCTTGATATATATCTTATCACCATCACCTTGAAACTGGAATTTTAACAAAACTGGTGATAAATATAAAATGGAAGAGGATGACCTTTATGAAAATGGCTCTAGCACCATTTCTTTCAGGGTTCAAATCTAAGTATAATTACCATACAACAAACTATAGGAAAATAAGTGTTAATGGTTATTTTTTTCAGCATTAGTATTTTTAGTGTATTTTAAAACATTTTAGAGAGCATATTTTATTTTTTATTTATTTTACTAATTTAAATTCATGTTAATTAACATACAGTGTAGTATTAGTTTCAGGAGCAGAATTTAGTGATTTATCACTTACATACAACACCCAGTACTCATCACAAGTGCCCTCCTTAAGGCCCATCACCCATTTAGCCCATCCCCCCTCCAGTAGTCCTCAGTTTGTTCTCTGTATTTAAGAGTCTCTTATGGTTTGTCTCCCTCTGAGAGTAAAGTATATTGCATGGGGCGCCTGGGTGGCTCAGTTGGTTGAGCGTCCGACTTCGACTCAGGTCATGATCTCGCGATCTGTGAGTTCGAGCCCTGCGTTGGGCTCTGTGCTGACAGCTCAGAGCCTGGAGCCTGTTTCAGATTCTATGCCTCCCTCTTCCTCTGACCCTCCCCTGTTCATGCTCGCTCTCTCTCTCTGTCTCAAAAATAAATAAATGCTAAAAAAAAAAAAAAAAGAGTAAAGTATATTGCAATACAGGCCTATCTCAAGAAGCAAGAAAGGTCCCAAATACACAATCTAACCTCACACCTAAAGGCGCTAGAAAAGGAACAGCAAATAAAACACAAAGCCAGCAGAAGGAGGGAAATAAGAAAGATTAGAGCAGAAATAAACAATATAGAAGCAAACAAACAAACAAACAAACAAACCAGTAGAACAGATCAATGAAACTAAGAGCTGGTTCTTTGAAAGAATAAATAAAACTGATAAACTCCTGGCCAGCTTTATCATAAAAGAAAAAGGAAAGGACCCAAATAAATAAAATCACAAACGAAAGAGGAGAGATCACAATCAACACCACAAAAATATAATTATAAGAAATACTATGAAAAATTGTATGCCAACAAACTGGGCAATCTGGAAGAAATGGACGAATTCCTAGAAACTCACACACTACCAAAACTGAAACAGGAAGAAATGGGAAATTTGAACAGGCCCATAACCAGCAAAGAAATTGAATCAGTTATCAAAAATCTCCCAACAAACAAGAATGCTGGCCCAGATGGCTTCCCAGGGGAATTCTACCAGACATTTAAAGAAAAGTTAACACCTATTCTTCTCAAAATGTTCCAAAAAACAGAAATGGAAGGAAAGTTTCCAAACTCATTCTATGAAGACAGCATTACCTTGATTCCAAAACCAAAGATCCCCCTAAGAAGAATTATAGGCCAACATCCCTGATGAACCCAGATGCAAAAATTCTCAACAAGATCTAGCAAACCAAATTCAACAGTACATTAAAACAATTATTTATCATGATCAAGTGGGATTTATTCCTGGGCTGCAGGGCCTGTTCAATATTTGCAAATCAATCAACGTGATATACCACATTAATAAAAGAAAGAATAAGAACCATATGATCCTCTCAATAGATGCAAAAAAAAAAAAAAAAAAAGCATTTGACAAAATGCAGCATCCTTTCTTGATAAAAACCCTCAAGAAAGGGATAGAGTGAACATATCTTGACACCATAAAGGCCATATAAGAAAGACCCACAGCTAATATCATCCTCAATGGGGAAAAACTGAAAGCTTTCCCCCTAAGGTCAGGAACATGACAGGATGTCCACTCTCACTACTGTTATTCGACACAGTACTGGAAGTCCTAGCCTCAGCAATCAGACAACAAAAAGAAATAAAAGGCATCCAAATTGGCAAAGAAGTCAAACTTTCACTCTTCACAGATGACATGATCCTCTATGCGGAAAACCCAAAAGACTCCACCAAAAAACTGCTAGAACGGATACATGAATTCAGCAAAGTTGCAGGATATAAAATCAACATACAGAAACCGGTTGCATTTCTGTATGTCAATAATGAAGCAGCATGAAGAGAAATCAAGGAATGAATCCCATCTACAATTCTACAAAAAAACATAACATACCTAAGAATAAACCTAACCAAAGAGGTAAAAGATCTGTATGCTGAAAAACTATAGAAAGCTTATGAAAGAAATTGAAGAAGACACAAAGAAATGGAAAAGACAACATTCTATGCCCATGGACTTGAAGAACAAGAACAAATGTTGTTAAAATGTTGATACTACCCAAAGCAATCTGCACGCGCAATGCAATCCCTATTAAAATAACACCAGCATTCTTCACAGAGCTAGAACAATCCTAAAATTTGTATAGAACCAGAATAGACCCTGAATAGCCAAAGTAATGTTGAAAAAGAAAATCAAAGCTGGAGGCATCCCAATTCCGGACTTCAAGCTGTTTTACACAAAGCTGTAATCATCAAGACAGTATGGTACTGGCATGAAAACAGGCACATAATCAATGGAACAGAATAGAAAACTCAGATATGGATCCACAAACATATGACCAACTAATTTCTGACAAAGTAAGCAAGAATATCCAATGAGAAAAAGTTTCTTTAGCAAATGGTGCTGGGAAAACTGGACAGTGACATGCAGAAGAATGAACCTGGACCACTTTCTTACACCATTCACAAAAATAAACTCAAAATCGATGAAAGACCCACATGTAAGATGGGAAACCATCAAACTCCTCGAGGAGAAAACATGCAACAACTTCTTTGACCCTGGCCGCAGCAACTTCTTACTTGACAGGTCTCTGGAGGCAAGGAAAACAAAAGCAAAAATGAACTATTGGGACTTCATCAAGATAAAGCCTTCTGCACAGCGAAGGAAACAATCAACAAAACTGAAAGGCAATGGACAAAATGGGAGAAGACATTTGCAAATGACATATCAGATAAAGGGTTAGTATCCAAAATCTGTTAAAAAAGCTTATCAAACTCAACACCCAAAAAATAAATAATCCAGTGAAGCAATAGCCAAAAGACAGGAATAGACACTTTTCCTAAGAAGACATCCAGATACTAAAAGACACCTGAAAAGATACTCTACATCACTCATCATCAAGGAAATACAAATCAAAACCACAATGAGATACTACTTTGCACCTGTCAGAATGGCTAGGAAACGACACACATTGGCGAGAATGCAAAAAAAGGGGAACACTTTTGCATCATTGGTGGGAATGCAAACTGTACAGCCACTCTGAAGAACGTATGGGGGTTCCTCAAAAAATTAAAAATAGGGGCTCCTGGGTGGCTCAGTTAAGCATCTAACTTCTGTTCAGGTCATGATCTCACGGTTTGTGAGTTCAAGCCCCTCATCGGGCTCTGTGCTGACACCTCAGAGCCTGAAGCCTGCTTCAGATTCGGTGTCTCCTCTCCCTGCCCCTCCCCCACTCGTGCTCTGTATCTCTCAAAAATAAATAAAACATTAAAAAAATTTTTTTGAATTAAAAATAGAACTACCCTATGGCCCAGCAACTGCACTATTAGGTGTTTACCCAAATGATACAAAATGATGATTCAAAGCACCCCAATGTTTACAGCAATGCTATCAACAACAGGCAAAGTATGGAATATTACTTGGCAATCAAAAAGAATAAAACCTTGCCATTTGCAACAACGTGAATAGAACTAGAATGTATTATGCTAAGCGAAATAAGTCAGTCAAAGACAAATATATGATTTCACTCATGTGGAATTTAAGAAACAAAACAGATGAACATAGGAAAAGGAAAGGAAAAATAAGACAAAAAGCGTATTTTAAACAAACTGATGGGGGGGTGCCTGGGTGGCTCAGTCCACTGAGTATCCATGATCTCACAGTTAGTGGGATTGAGTCCTGCTTCAGGCTCTGTGCTGAGTGTGGAGCCTGCTTGGGATTATTCTCTCTCTCTGCCCCTACCCTGCACATGCACCCACTGGTACTCCCTCTCTCTCTGTCTCTCAAAATAAAGAAATAAACTTAAAAAAATCAAAAGGAAGAGCCAGACCAACAATATATTTAGCAGAATATTTAAGGGGGAAAAAGAATCCTCCCTTAAAATTCAATTTATATATGTACCTATTTAGGTTTATAACTATGCTCAAAAAGTCCTGGAAGGGGGCGCCTGGGTGGCTCAGTCGGTTAAGCATCCGACTTCAGCTCAGGTCACGATCTCGTGGTCCGTGATTTCCAGCCCCGCGTCGGGCTCTGGGCTGATGGCTCGGAGCCTGGAGCTTGTTTCAGATTCTGTGTCTCCCTCTCTCTGACCCTCCCCTGTTCAAGCTCTGTCTCTCTGTCTCAAAAATAAATAAAACGTTAAAAAAAAAAAAAAAAAAGTCCTAGAAGGATATATGCCTCTCAAGAAGGGACACGATGCAGGAAAGGTGGTCAATATGAACATAGTGTTTTATCTTACTTATTGTTGGAGATTTTTGGGATGAAAAGATCATAATATTTTCAAAAATTAGTTTGTATTCTTGTTCCCTTTTCCATCTTAACAGATGGCCAATGAAAACTCTAAGAAGCCAGAGACTAAGAAAAGGCCTGAGGCCAACTGGGCTGATGGATCAAGGCCAAGAAGCCCAACTCGAAGTCCTAGAAGGCTAATGGGCTGGTAAGCCTACAGCTGCAGGCCTCTTCTAGCCAGAGGCCTTGGCAGAGACTTCTAACCTCTAAGATCCTCTGCAGGTGTTCCAGTATGCACTACCCCCAAAACCAAAGTTGAAAGATTCTTCCTGCTGCCACAGCATCAACTCTTGGTGATAAGAAGGAAGATTAAAATGGTCATCCTGTGAAAACAAGGCCTCGGGTGATTCTGAGCTGGAAGATTCGTGAGTACCACCTAGAAGCGCAGCTGCAATGGTTTTATCACTCCCTAGCTCCCACAGAGGAGAACATGTGGTTTTCCCGAAGCAGATCAACAGTGGCTCCTGGAGACTGGCCCAGTGACTGGCCCATTAACTACTGTGACTGAAACTTCTGGTGTGCAAACTTCAATCCACTTCAGCGATCCAAAAAAGTGAGCTCTTCCACATACAGGAAAATAAATAAAATGTTTTGGCACCGGACAAATCAGAAGAGTACAGATGCAAATTCCACTAAAATCCACAGCTAGTTTCTGTCTTTTCTCTCAGAAATATAATTTACCCTCTTTGCAAAGAACTCAAATTACAAGAAGTAAACTAGAGAAGTGTGTTTTCTTCCAAGTCTAATAAAGCTGCCTCTTTTTTTTTTTTTTAATGTTTATTTTTGAGAGAGAGAGAGACAGAGCATGAGCAGGAGAAGGACAAAGAGTGAGAGAGGGAGCCATAGATTCTGAAGCAGGCTCTGGGCTGTCAGCACAGAGCCTGACATGGGGCTCGAACCCACGAGCTGTGAGATCATGACCTGAACCGAAGTCGGATGCTCAATCGACTGAGCCACCCAGGTGCCCATAATAAAGCTGCCTCTTACAAATCTATTCAGTTGCAAAGACAACCCATGTCAAAGGATAGATGTTTTCTAGAAACCTAATTGCTCTCAGATAGTTCAGAATAGAATACAAGCGTCAACATATTCTGTTTGCTAGTCTTAATGCTTTTTAGGCACTATTTTTTTAGTGTTTATTTATTTTGAGAGAGAGTGTGCACGTACACAGGGGAGGGGCAGAGAGAATCCCAAGCAGGGTCCACACTCAGCATGGAGCCTGATGCGGAGCTCAGTGTCACGACCATGAGATCATGACCTGAGCCAAAATCAAGAGTCAGGACACTTAACCGACTCAGCCACCCAGGTGCCCCGTGCACTAGGTTAATAGTCCAATTACAAACACCATCTCAAATAGAAGAGGCTTACCAAATGTTATTCAATGGAAATCAAGTAAGGCATCACATCATCATTTTTCAACTTACTTTTTCAATATATAAGTACCGGGTTTTAGTCTCCAGTTAGGACACAGAAATACCTTAATAGTCTTTTCCACTAAGGAGCTTATTTCAACTTGATTACTCACTCATGTTCAGCCACATCAGGTAAATAAGCAGCATTCTCTTGAGATGGGTGGGCCATAAAAACAACATCAAGATTTTTAAAAGCCCCTGCTTCAATTAAATCAATTTTGCCACCACCATCTTCTTCTGCAGGCGTTCCCAGGACAACTACCTAGAAGGATATACCTGTGTCAGAGCAAAACAACAACAACAAAATCCTCGCAGGAAAATATCAAACAGGTTCCCTTGCATAGGTATTCACAACCTACATTAAAGTCCTTGAACTATGGAGAGAGGTGTTGTTCTCTGACACTTAAATAATGCAGTGGGCATAAATCTACGGTGCTAAGTTAACTACACATTTAAATTTACATTATTATACCAATTTGGCACAAAGTATGCACTAAAGCTACACCAGGAAACTTTTCCTAATTTTATAACTCAATTTTATATAACTAAAGGCAAAGATGAAAAAAGATAAATACTATATACTGAATTTTAATTCCTCAAAATTCTTTAGGACTTATCTCTTAAAGCTTCTTCTTGACTAAGTCTTTTAGTAATGTATATAATTATTCATAAACACTTTACTGGTTAGGAACGTTCCAGTTGCTTATTAGTTATCCCCACAACAACCCTGTGAGGTAGGTGAGCAGTATATGTCATCATTTCAGGGATGTCAGGGATGGTGGTTTTGAGGCATGGAGTGAAGTGTTTTGTCCCAGGACACACTGCAAGTCTCCAGGCAGAGCACGGATTAGATGTTCTGATCCTCAGACCTGAACTCTTGATTCCTTCCTGAGCTAACTCATTAAAAGATCTTAACTCATTAAACCTTTATAAAGAACATTAAATAAACCTTAACACCACAGTTAGAAAGAGCCGACTATTACACAAACTTACTAATTCGATTCCACCAGTTCAACCAGGCAGATTTACTGGTCACCAAACACCTAATTAAACAAAAGAGAACTTTACAGAATAAACATTTTACTTTGATATTTAAGCTTAACTTCTTCAAACAATGTTTAAAAGCAAAGAAAAAATATAAACAACTAATACACTTTCAAGATCATATACAGGAATACAATGAAACAAATTGGAAAAAGTCTTGGCTTGTTAAGGGAATCAACATAAATTCCATTTTAAGAGAGGACTGATAACCTTGCTAAAACTGTGCATTACCATTCAAAGGTGTACATTTCCCAAAGTCTAGCCTTCTTTGGAAGTTACAAAGCACTCGAACTCATAATTGAACCTGCTTTCTACTCTGAACCCTTGACTCCTTAAATTTGATGACTTCAAGTTAAATCTTGCTGACGTCTCTGAATCTTTCATAAATCTGGTTAAAATTAAATCTCTCCCGTGTTTCATGCAATAGCAAAGGACCCGCCCCCCCCAAACAAAAACCTACCCAGATCCAAAAAACAAGCCGCCAGAAGCAGAAAAGAGAAGGCAGCTAAAGAGAAAAAGCTACAAAAGATGGAACTGTTAAGATAAAAGAGAAAAGTTACTGACATTGGAAAAAAAAAATGGGCTATAGAATATGAAAATAAAACATCAGCCTTGCTCTTATTAAGCCAAATGTTGATGATTGAATTAGCTCGCAGAATGAAGAATACCATCTGAAAAAACACAGTAACACGAGATTAAACTTGCCCTACAACAAGCATAAATGACATTTCCCCACTTAAAGGAGAAATTTCTTAATATCATGAAATAAATATTAAAACTTAAGGATGAACTCATCTATGTAGTATTCACTTCTCCAATTTTTGAGGGAAGATTTGGTAGTTGCAATGACTGAAAAATTCCTATCCAAATACCAACGATTCGAATCACAACAGCTCCTAGGACTGCCACAAACAAAAGAGGTTTTGGAGCCTAATAAAGAGGGGCTGGAGGTTTCCCTACAATAACTACTTCTTCCAGAGATTGCACAACCTCGTCAGCAAATCGCAGTTAATTCTGTTACCAAAAATAAATCACAACGAAAACCAGGCTTGGTCCTAAGTTCTTTCCTTAGGGCCAGTCTACTCAATCGTTTACAACTACAGAAGAGGAAACAAAAATCTGCAAAAAGTCGCTGGGTCGGCACCTCAAGCACTACTGACTTTGATCCAGGAGTTCTGCCTTCCGGCAAAAGCGAGGCCGGGACTCCAAGGGGGCAGGTGCGCACGGGAAGCGCCGGGTCCCGCCGTCCCCGGGTACGACCCGGTCTGGGCAGGCGATGAAAATCCCGCGCCAGGACCCCACCTCACCTTCACCGGCGGAGGCGGCCCGGGGAGCCCTTCCAGGGCCCCCTTCACGCCCAGCGCGGCCGCCGCCCCGACCTCGGCAATCAGGTTGTGGCCGCAGGCGTGCCCGATGCCGGGCAGCGCGTCGTATTCGCAGAGGAAGCCCAGCTGCAGCGGGCGCCGCGCCGCACGGACCCCCAGCGGCTCCCACTCTGCGCGGAAGGCCGTGGCCAGCTGGTAGTGTGGCTGCACTGCCCAAGAGGCAGCCGGAGGCTCGCGCTCGAAGAAGCGCGTCAGCACGCCGTGGGCCCGGTGCTCCTCGTAGGCCAGCTCGGGCTCGCTCCAGATCGCGCGGCTCAGGGCCCCCAGGCGCTCGGCCGCCTCGTCAATGCGCTCCGCGGCGCGCAGCTTCAGCAGCTCCAGCTGGGAGACGCCGCTGCAAGCGCCCCCCTCCAAGGGCCGCTCCTCTCCCGGTCTCATCGCGCCTGCAGCCGGTGACCCGCAAACACTCCGCTCGACTGCCCGCTCGGTAGCTGCCTTTTAACTGCACACCCGCTCCAGTGCCCGCGCCCGGCGTCCGCTAGAATCCGGGAGGGGCCCACAGCGCAGCTCCGCTGCTCCCGGGGGGAACAGTCCCAGGGCCCCGCCTCCAGCGCCTCGCCGGGTACAAGGTTCCCACCTCATTTGGCTGGCAAGTTCTCCGCCCCGGGCCGGGAGCGCTGGGAAGAGAGGTTTTCTGGGACTCTCGCTTTCATCTCCTTGGCTGTGCTTAAGACTGAATTGTTTTCAACTCATTACTTTTCTGTTGTTGCTTGTTTCCCACAGCAGCAGAATGAAAACGGCTTTATTGGTTAGTTGGCATCAGAGAGAGACCAAGTGGAACATAGTCCTTGAAAAACGCCACTCCCCTTTCTAAAATAGCAATTTAAAGTTATACAAGGTTTTTAGTTCCTAAAACTAGATGTCAATGTAAATGCTATACAAAGAACACTGGTCTATAGATTCTATACTCTTAAAGTGTTCAGTACTGCCCTCACTTTCTTCTTGAGGTTGCTGTATTATCTAAAAGCTGCAACTATTCTGTATAGTTTTCTCATAAGGACACTTACTGGAGTATAGTAAGGACTGGATATGTAATTAGCAAGTATAGTCTATTTGGGTAGATAAGAACGAAGAATTTAAAAATGAAGGTTGTTTAAAGCCCAAACCAAAGGGTTAATAAAAAGACTTATGGTCGTTAATATTCATACCATTTTGTTGACTTGGGTTTTTGATTTGAACATAGTAACAGCTATGAAGGACAACATATGACCAGTTTCGTTTGTAATTGATGCTGAACTCATGATGTGTGCAGCTGCTGTGCACAATATCACCGGGTTTTAAATTACCCAGTGAAGAAATTCAAGATACCGTACTCTTGTTTGCCTCCAGAATGAAACCCAAAGTCTGAAGGAAAAACAAACTGTTGTTGATATTCTAAGGTGTTCTGCATCTTGAAAGCTTCCATCAGCTTTTCAGGCACTTCCACCTCTTCCCTTAATTTGTCACAATTTGGTTAAATGGGACACAATATATTCATATAATTAGAGAAGTGCATTTTTTGAGAGTAAGTCGACTGGAAGCTGCCTACGTGAAGACTCTACTACTGGTTTAACCATTTCATATACTAACAATACCAGAGTAAACGTCCTATTCGAACTCTGAAAATACTGTCATTCTCAGTTAACACTTTAACTAAATCTCAGCCCTGATGGTAACAAATGTGGTATTAAATCCCTGGACTCCCTTGTCTATACTTAGTAAATCATACCCTGGTATACCTCTGACAAAACCCCCACCTTTATCTATGAAATATAATATTATTGCTTTATGTGAGCAAAACCAATAGGTAACATTTGTAGAGCATTGACCCTGTGGCAGGCACTTAACATGTGCCACATGCTTTACAGGTATTAACTTATTTAATCCTCATAACAACCTATGAGGTTGTTAATGTGATTATTTATTTTTACAGATGCAGTGTCCAAGATTACACAGGTAGTAAATAGTGGATCCAGGATGGAACAGGAGCCAGTCTGGCTCCCCGTGGCCTGCTTGTAGCCACCATACTTTATTGCTTATGTAAGCAGACATCCAAATTCATAAATGTATCTGTAGCTTGTCTATTTACATCAGAACCCACAGCAATCACTTATTTTGAATAAATATGCTGTAGCAACTCTGCCTATTGACATCAGTAGAACCCATGTTTGCTTGTTCTTACCAGATGGATATAAACAACAACAGAAAAGGCATACATATAAATTCTATATAGAAGCTGCTATTTATATTGCTGGTCATAAATTAACAAAGCTGTCACTTGAGTTGGAGAAAAGACAGATACGTTTCAAGGTCTGTTCCGTTTGTGTGCACACGCATGCACGTGCGTGTTGGATTTCCATTGTGGGCACTCTATATGCCTTGCTCATGGTGCTCTGTACCCTTTTATTTAATAAATTATGATAATTTGTTGAATGTGCATCCTTCTCAGAAGTGCTAGGGGAAAAAGGAATAAAAGGTGTGAAAATGATTTCATCCATGAGAGGGTGTAGATATTTCACCAGAAAATAAATAAAACTTATAGGAAAACCTTAAAAAATATAGTATAAAGGAATTGGTTCCCAAAGTGCATGGGAATCTTACCGACTATCTTTTCATTTTAACAATATTTGGAACCTGGGGGTGCCTGGGTGGCTCAGTCAGTTAAGGTCTGACTTCAGCTCAGGTCACAATCTCGAGGTTCGTGAGTTTGAGCCCCACATTGGGCTGTCTGCTGTCAGCACAGAGCTTGCTTCAGATCCTCTGTTTCCCCTCTCTCAGCCCCTACCCCGCTCATTCTCTGTCTCTCTCTCTCTCTCTCTCAAAAACAAATACATTAAATAAAAAACAATATTTGGAATCTGCACAATTTCCTCCAGAACCAAACCCTGGCACTGGGTGATTTGGGGCTATTACCACTGCCAGCATGCAGAGTAAGCAAAATACGGTGCCACTCTAGGATATTGGTCATTTGCAACATCGCCCTAACCGTCCTCCCCCACCCCCTGCCATTCTCCTCCTGGAATACTTTCTGTTTCCTCCAGAGAACTCTCTAGTTGATGTAAACATGCAACTCAAACTAGACAGCACATTACAAAACCACTTCTGGGCTAAGATCTTTGAAAACGTGACTGTCATTTTGGCAGAAAGTAGTGAGCTAAGAATTCAGCAGAAAAGGTGAATTTTGATTGAGGGTGAAGGAACGTGGAGGAACGGTGTACACACTGATAAAGAAATAAAACTTGATCCAGACAGTGGGCAACTACTGGATATTAAGCAGGGGAGAGGCAAAACTGGATATTTGTTCTGGAAGAATAATTAATGGCTATGTGAAAGATAAATTGGAAACAGACTTTGGTCTGGAGACAAGCTAACCCATTTCTGCAAAATCCCAGGATTCCAGAAACCTTCCACAGGCAGAAGTGACGGGACTTGGTGCCTGATAGAATGTGTCTGGAGGAGGGGAGCGCGATGGAGAGAAGGAAGAAAGTAAGATAACTGAGGTTTGTAGTGTGAACTATGTGGATGGTAAAGTCATTAAACAAAATAGGGGTAGTGTGAGCATGAGGGTTGAGCTGATGGGTGTGCGTTAGACGTGTCAAGAGGAGGTGGAACCCTCCACCCAAGAGACCAGCGGTGGCACTAAGGAAAGTGGAATAACTAAGGAAACTGCATTTCCTCGTATCTACTATGCATAATGATTATATCCAGAGGAGAATTAAACTATCTGGGGAGTGAGTGACTAGGGAGGGAAAAAATTTGAGCTAAGAAACTCTGGAAAACAAAAACAAAGGGAAGGAGCAAGAATGGCAGAATCTTGCTTCTGCTGGGTAAGGTTCTATTACAACTTGTTTTTAAGTTCTGTATAGATTTCTTCAAATGGCCTATGAGGTGAAGGCAGCTATTTCAAAGCCCAGAATGTCCTGGTACACAGTTATTTGAGGCTCCCTTTGGCTTCCATCCCTCCTGGCAGTGAGATTAGCTTCTCTGCTGACCATAACGGTTCCTGGAAATGAGGACAGTGAGGTTGTCTCAGAGGAGGCTTCTCCTCTGCCCTGATTCCCCAGGGCGTGTGTACTACCACACCGCAGAGACGTAGCCTGGCTTGTGCTGGGTGAGAACACTTCTCTCCTGAGGTTATGGTTCAGAAAAATGGAGAGAACTCTTATTGTTCCTCTACCCCTACTGATAAAACATTTAGAGCTTGGACCTAATGCAGTGCATGAGGGTCCTTCGTGAGATTCCTCTCTCAGGCCATGCGTGTAGCTTGGCCAGGTGCATACCATGGTTAGTAATTACCTTTATTAAGGATTCACTTCTCAAACGTCTTGGTCATTTTGGTGCTCATTATTTTTATTTTTGAGAGGAAGTGAGAGCAGAATTTATTAAAGGCAGAGTGAGGGTGTAAGATACAGACAAAGTGTCCAGGAGACTGGGAAAGGAAAGGAGAGTGAGTCTTATGTTTGCTTGGGGCCTGGGGTTTTTATTGAGGATTGTGGTCTGGTGCTTATTTTAAAGTCGTTAGCAGGAATGGATGGTGAAGATGGTCATAGGGTGCTTAAAATACTCAAAATGTTTTATAAAGGATGTGGTAATGAAGAGTCATCGATAAATAAAAAAATGTGTGGTCTAAAAAATTAACAAATAGGGGCATCTGGGTGGCTCAGTCGGTTAAGCATACGACTTTGGCTCAGGTCACGATCTCACGTTTCATGGGTTCGAGCCCCATGTCAGGCTGTGCTGACAGCTCAGAGCCTGGAGCCTGCTTCAGGTTCTGTCTCCTCTCTCTCTGCCCCTCCCCCGCTCACACCCTGTCTCTCTCTGTCTCTCAAAAATAATAAATAAAAATGTTAAAATTTTTTTTAAAAATTAATAAATAGCATCTAGCAAATTAGAGGCATGCTGGTAGATAAAACAAGAAGCAAACTAAACATTTCCAATAAAACTGATAAGGAAAAAACAATCACAATGTTCCGCAAGGGCTTCCACATAAAATGCCTTTCCCCTCTGTTTTGCTGCAAGGTGTGAGACCAAAATAATGAAAGGTTTCTGGAAACCTTTGGCTGACCAGAAAAGATAGGAAAGCCAAGTTAAGTCTTTCTTACTAGTTAATATTTTTAAATATTTACTGTTTGTTAACATGACACAAAATAATCCACTGACAATTGGTTAAACTGAAACTAGAGCAAAACTAGAAGATTTAATGGCGGGACAGAAGTGGTCAAAGGTCCAAAGTTATGCAAAGGGTAGTTTCAACTATCCAAGATGACTAAATCCTAGAGGTCTACTGTATAGCATAGTGCCAATAGTTGACAATATTAAACATTTGCTAAGAGAATAGATCTCATGTTAAGTGTTTTTATCACACACACACGCACACACACGCACACACACACACACACACACACTCATAATAAAGAGGGCAGGAAGAAACTTTTGGAGGTGATGGATATGTTTATTATACCATAGATTGTGTTGATGGTTTCATAGGTATACACTTATATCCCAAATCATCAAATTGTATACATTAAATGCATACGGCATTTTGTATGTCAGTCATACATCAATAAAGTGGTTTATTAAAAAGAAAACAACAAAAAAAGAAGTGCCTACAAGAAACTGAAAACCTTCAAAGGGTTGTACATATTTCTCCCATAGCATGGTGATTGCCACTATAAAAGTTTTTCGGGGACTCCGATCAACTCTAGGGATAGCTTCTAGCTTAGCTTAAGTAATGGCTGAGAACATTTAAATACTAGTGGTCATTATAACAAATTATTGTTAATTTTACATTTAAAACATGCCTCTAAACTGTGTATCCTGTATTAATGTAGCATCAAGGGACAGGGATTTCATCCCAGCCTTGACACTTTATCTGTGTCTCCTCAGGCGACCCACGTTCTCACCTGTAAATTAAATTGAACTCAGTTATGTATAAGACCCATTCTAGAATAAAGATACTCCCCCAGCCCCAGGACCCCATCTTTTAATCATTCTACTTATCTGCTTCAATAAAACATTTTATTTTTAAAGCACAGTTTGGCAGTAAGGTATGCTTTTTGGTTTGATTTAGTTGATCACAAAAGGGGAGAAGAAAGGACACAGTACACTCTAGATTCTGGTTGTTTCTTCCCATCCCCGTTTTCCTTTTGATCTTTTATTTTCTTTTATTTTTTATTTTTTTTAACATTTATTCATTTTTTGATAGAGACAGAGCATGAGTAGGGGAGGGGCAGAGAGAGAGGGAGACACAGAATCTGAAGCAGGCTCCAGGCTCTGAAGGGACAGCACAGAGCGTGATGCGGGGCTTGAGCTCACGGACCATGAGATCATGACCTGAGCTGAAGTCGGATGCTTAACTGACTGAGCCACCCAGGCGCCCCATGATCTTTTATTTTCTTTAAAAAATTTTGTTTAATGTTTATTTTTGAGAGACAGGCATGCACGATCAGGAGAGGGGCTGAGAGAGGGAGAGAGGATGTGAAAGTGGGCTCTGTACTGACACCAGAGAGCTCCACCCTGGGCTCCAACTCACAAACTGCAAGATCATGACCTGAGCCAAAGTCAGACCCTTAATCGACTGAACCACCTAAGCGCCCCTTACGTCTTCTTTTTAAATGACATTTTCTTTTTTCTCTTATTTTTGATTTTTAAATGTAATACATCATGCAAGTTTACTCATCTGTAAAATGGAAATAGTGGTATCTACACTGCCGTCTCACAGGTAGGCTGTTGTGAGAATTAAATGGACTCAGTGCATGTACACACTGGAACAGTGCCTGACATACAGTCCTGTAAGCACTCAAAAATGTCAGCTGATATTATTAGATTATTAACATTAGTTTTCTACCTGTTCACCATAAAAATCAGAAAAGTCAGCAAAACACAAAAATAATAAAAATTATTTATTATTTATGATACCATTCATATGATTATTGCTATGGAATAATAACAATTACCATGGAGGTACTTATGCTTGCAGACTCCTCTCTCTTTCCTCTCTGTCTCTCTCTGTGTGTACCTATATGTGTTCATGTGTGGGTTACAAATGTAGTCTGTGGCTGGGCCCCCTTTGTGGCTCTTATGTTTGTTCTTTTTTCATCTTTAGGCCAGACTGATACATTAAATTCAAGTGCAAACCACTGGTGATTATTACAGTTTTTACTGAATGCTTTGAAGGGCAAGAAAGCCAGCATTACATCATACCTACAGTGTAAAATTTCCTTAGACTCTTTCACCTTCTCTCTTTCCCCCTAAGTCGCTCTACCCCTGACGGTGCCTCTTCTCTCCCCTCCCGTGCACCACTCCACGGCTACTCCAGCTGCCTCTGGTTCCCTTGCCCACAGGACTGCTGAAAGCATTCAGACTTGGTTCAGCAGAGTCCTCAAACTGAAGCTCTTCTGGACAAACATCAGCCACCTGTTCACTGTACTAGGGTGAGTCAGTTCATCTGTGTACATGTACTTTGACACATACCAATGGGAAAGGATGTCCCTAATTCTTAAGTTTAATAATTATCTTTCAAGCCAGGAGAGATCAAAGAAAAAGAACCTGGCAAATCCAAGCAGTGGGCATCAGTGCACTGACTCTCTGACCCCCTTAGCGGTCCACTTGGTCACCATCAGCTCATCAGAGTGTACCCTAAGAGTTCTGGGATGAAAGTCCCAGGATGACCTTGATGGCACCCTGGTCCCTTCAACATGTCCTTTGGATATCTGAACCCAGGGAAAGCCCTCCCCTTGTATCTCTCTGTTTAAAAAAAGTCCAGGTATAGGAAATGCTTTAAATGAAAATGATAGACATCACAACTCCTCAGTCTCTTCTGGGGTTCTTGAAATATTGTTACCATCTGTAACTTAGTGATGAGCTAAACAAAGCAGATGCATCACCACCATCAAATTACTTAGCTCGTGAGGTGCCTGGGGGGCTCAGTCTATTCAGAGTCTGACTTATGATTTCAGCTCAGGTCCTGATCTCAGGGTCATGGGATAGAGCTCCACATTGGGGTCTGCACTAAGAATGCGCCCTACTTAAGATTTTCTTTCTCTGCCCTTTTCCCAGGCTCACGCTCTCTCTCATCTCTCTAAAAGATGATGATGATAATAATAATAATAATAATAATAATAATTACTTAGGTGTGATTTTTTAACTGGAAATATCACCTATGTTCAAAAGTGATGTTTTGATGTTCCCCAAGGCGCTGCCATCTCTAATGTTATGCACCACATCAGACCTTGCCAATCTGTTGTCCCAGAATTTTATATAATGTGCTATTTGTATCTATGCATGTATATACTATATTGGTCTGCTCAGGCTACCGTAACAAAATCCTGGAGACTAGGTAGTTTGAACAATAGAAATTAATTTTGCACAGTTCTGGAGACTAGAAGTCCAAGATCAAATTGCCGTCAGGATTGGTATAGTGAGGCCTCTCTTCCTGGCTTACAGACAGCCATTTTCTCCCTGTGTCCTCAAATGGCCTTTCCTCTATGATTGCACAGGGGTGGGGAGAGGACAGGGAAGGAGAGAGAGAAAGAGGAAGATCTCTGGAATCTCCTCTTCTTATAAGGACACCAATCCTATTGGATTAGGGCCCCACTCTTATGACCTCATTTAAACTTAATTACTTCTCTAAAGGCCCCATCTCCAAATACAGTCACATAGGAGGTTAAGGCTTCAACCTATTAATTTTTTTTGTGGGGGGAAGCACAATTTAGTTCACACCATCTACCAAGCGCCAGAAGTCCCAGATAACTGTATAGCAGCAAAGCAGAGGATTTGTTTTGAATAAAGATCTCATTATAAGCTATAATATTTCTAAAAGGAGACATCTATAGTAAACACATAACTAGAATTAGACAAATTCTTCATAAAGGCTTTCCAAGTATTTTCCTTGAGAAGTTGAAAATTCTTTTTTTTAAGTTTATTTATTTGAGAGAGAGAGAGAGAGAGAGAGAGAGAGAGTGTGTGTGTGTGTGTGTGTGCGCGCGCGCATGTGCATGAGCAGGGGAGGGACAGAGGGAGAGGGAGAGAGGGAATTCCAAACAGGCTCCATCTCACAACCATGAGATCACGGCCTGAACCAAAATCAAGTGTTATATACTTAACCAACGGAGCCACCCAGGCACCCCTGAAAATTCTTATATACAATTATGATGACATAAGAATTTTAAGGGTTCATTTCCTTTCAAGAGAGCATTCCTTGAAATTTCATGTCCTTTCTTAGTGATAAGTGTGAATCAGATTAAGGTGTTCCTCAAAAGCTGCATTTTACAGTCCTATTTATTCTAATAAGTTTTTTATTTTGCTCTAATAAGTTTTGTATGTCAATTAACACAAATTTAATTATTGTTATTATAATCTACTTGACTTCACTAAAACTAGCTTCCTTTGTTATAAATTAGTTTGGCTTTTGAGAAAAGTTCATTCAAACTGAATTATGAGAGAAGAGATATTTAATTCAGTATTTTAATTTTTTTCAGACAAATATGATTTAATTTTTAAAAATATTTTTAATGTTTATTTATTTTTGAGACCGAGAGAGACAGAGCTTGAGAGGGGGAGGGACAGAGAGAGAGAAGGAGACACAGAATCTGAAGCAGGCTCCAGGCTCTGAGCTGTCAGCACAGAGCCCGACAAGGGGCTCAAACTCGTGAACCACGAGATCATGACCTGAGTTGAAATAGGCCGCTTAACTGACTGAGCCACCCAGTTGCCCCTAAAAAATTTTTTAAATCTAGAATGTCACTTATGTTATCATTTTAGACAGTTTATTCATTGCCTAATTTATACCACATGGCAAAAATTGAGGCTCTCATGTCTTTTCTTATCTAAAATTAGTTTATGAGCACCTGAGTGGCTCAGTTGGTTAAGCATCCAACTCTTTGGCTCAGGCCATGATATCATGGTTCATGAGTTTGAGCCCTGCATTGGGCTCTGCACAGACAGCACAGAGCCTGCTTGGGATTCTCTGTCTCCCCCTCCCTCTCCTTCCCCCACTGGCACACTCTCTCTTTCCCTCAAAAATAAACACTAAAAATAAATAAATAAATAAAGTTTGTTTGTAATTTTACCCAAGTGTGTTGTTACCCAGATATTAGTTTCTTTCTCCAGTAACACTTGACCATTCAGAGATCTCCAATTACGAGGACATGTAAGATGGATCTATCATATTCTTTGAAAGCTTTAAAGCCCATATTTGACTATAACATTAGATATCAGGGTTTAGCACAGAATCAAATTAATTGTGTTACAATGTATACCATTATATTTGATATGGGAATAAAAGACTTAAAGTTATTACACTGGAATGTCCAGTGATTTTTTTTTTTTTTTTTTTTTTTTTTTTTTTTTTTTGAGAGACAGAGAAAGACAGAGCTTGAGCAGGGGAGGGGCAGAAAGAGAGGGAAACACAGAATTCAAAGCAGGCTTCTGGCTCTGAGATGTCAGCACAGAATCCAACACTGGGCTCGAGCTAATGAACCGTGAGATCATGACCTGAGCCGAAGTCAGACACTCAACTTATTGGGCCACCCAGGCACTCCTGTAATGTCCAGTGATTTACATTCATCATTAAAAGAGATCTTATGCCACATAATTTTAGAATACTAGAGAAACTACAATGACAAAAAAGAAGAATAATGCAAAGCATTTGAAGGAGAGAGAAAGAAAAAAGAAGGGAAATGAGGAAACTATGCAATAGTGACACTTTTACATTGTTGTAGTCTTATTTAAAAAAATTTTTTAAATGTTTATTTTTTTTTAAGTTTATTTACTTTTGAGACAGAGAAAGACAGAGCATGAACGGGGGAGGGTCAGAGAGAGAGGGAGACACAGAATCGGAAGCAGGCTCCAGGCTCTGAGCCATCAGCCCGGAGCCCGACGCGGGGCTCGAACTCACGGACCGCCAGATCGTGACCTGAGCTGAAGTCGGATGCTTAACCGACTGAGCCACCCAGGTGCCCCAAATGTTTACTTATTTCTGAGAGAGGGAGAAAGAGACAGAGTACGAGCGGGGAAGGGGCAGAGAGAGAGGAAGACACAGAATCTGAAGCAGGCTCCAGGTTCTGAGCTGTCAGCACAGAGCCCGATGCAGAGCTTGAACTCACAAATGGTGAGATCATGACCTGAGCGGAAGTCAGCTGCTTAACTTACTAGGCCACCCAGGTGGCCCTTACTTAAAAATTTTTTTTAATTTTATTTCAGAAACAGAGCATTAGTAGGGGGGAGGAGCAGAGGGAAAGAGAGAGAATCCCAGGCAGGCTCCATGCTGAGCCAAAATAGGGCTCTATCCCACAACCCTGGGATCATGACCCGAGCCAAAATCAAGATCAAATGTTCAATCAACTGAGCTGCCCAGGAGCCCCTTATTTAAATATTTTTTAAAAATTAAGTCTGCAATAAATATAATAAAATATACACACAAAATATGCATTTTTAGCTCATGGATTGAACATTGAAGGTGAAGTTAAAGAAAACAAACTAAGCAAAATAAGTAAATAAATAAGTAGAAAGACCAAAGTTGCCAACTCATGACCAGTCTATTTGTCTGCTTTCAATTAATGGTTAAGTTTTATGCAAGATCATGTTAAACCACAGTTTCTACATTGCACAATAGGATCATCTATCGTACTGCTAATCTAAGAGAATCTGATCTTCAAATACCCAAGGCTGTGAAATAAACAAACTCCACACACTTTAACCTAGATTCCAGTTTCAAACTCGAAAATTCTAGGAAGTGTTTCCTGTGTCCTTTTTTGACTTTTGAGTACTAATATTTCCATTAGTTTTATTGTATATTTTTAAATCAATATAGAAGCTGAGCAAGTGTTTGTTAGTTAACTTTGGTTGACTTGGTATCTGAAACAGCAATAATTAGTAAAGACTTCAGTGGTATTGAGACTCATATATGCAAGGAAATTACATCACTCTACAGATAACCGGCTTAACCAATCCATAATAGTGACAGGACAGCAAGCTTATGAAAGTGGAAAAACCTTAAAAACTGACAGAAACATCTTTTTGAAAAGTATTAATTGGTCTGTAAGGTAAAAATATTGTGGCAATGGATTCCACTTTTACCTTCTGCTACTCATACCAGAGAAATTGGCCACCATCCCTTGACATATTGCCACATATTTTTTTTATGACAAAATATAGAACTGATCACAAGAGGGACACCTGGGTGGCTTAGTTGGCTGAGTGTCTGACTCTTGATTTCAGCTCAGGTTATGGCCTCATGGTTCATGAGATCGAGTCCTGCATCGGGTTCTGTGCTGATATTGCAGAACCTGCTTGGGATTCTTTCTCTCCCTCTCTGTCTTCCCTTCCCCCACTCACATACACTCGCACATGCTCTCTCTCTCTGTCTCTCAAAATAAATAAATAGACATTAAAAAAATTGATCAAATGAGAAATAAATCTATTCTGAGGGAATTTGTAAGATTAATAAGTATATAAAACATGGAAATTTTCTGAGTATAAAAGTATATTAATATACATGGTTAGAAATAAGTGATTAAAGCATAATATAGATATATGTTTTAAAAATACTTTGTGGGGGCCCCTGGGTGGCGCAGTCGGTTAAGCGTCCGACTTCAGCCAGGTCACGATCTCGCGGTCTGTGAGTTCGAGCCCCGCGTCAGGCTCTGGGCTGATGGCCTGGAGCCTGTTTCCGATTCTGTGTCTCCCTCTCTCTCTGCCCCTCCCCTGTTCATGCTCTGTCTCTCTCTGTCCCAAAAATAAATAAAAAACGTTGAAAAAAAAAAATTAAAAAAAAAAAAATACTTTGTGTATTAATATGTTAGAAATAAATTGCACTGAATTAGCAGAATTAGATGAACATGACTCATTTGGTAAGGATGAGTCTTGGTCAGCAAGATTCTTGGAAACACAGGTCTAACAAGAAGAATGAGACTTCACAGTTCAAAATTCCTGTGACAAGAAAGAGGAAGAAACAGAAGTGAAATTTGGGAAGAATTTATTCAAAAACCAGTGATTAAGATCAAAGAGAAGGGTTGGATTTATGAATAAAAGAGTGTTCCTGAATCTCAAGAACATTTGGAACATAGTGGCTGTTTTTTTCCTACCGCTATTGTTACAACAGCATAAATAAACTAAATGTTCCTGGATAAATATTATTCCACATGTTCTACCCAGGGGCAGATGAACCATGAAGCTCAATGGAGTTTAATCTTCAAGGGCTGAAAAGGGCTTAGAAATGGTTTCACATGGTAATATGTTGGAGTAAATTTGAAGAAGATATTTCAATCACAGTCACCTAAGACTTACGATCTCTTTCTGTTCTGACTTTCCTTCTGAAAGACTTTCCCTTGGTCATGTCACATTGGAATGGCCATAAACATTTTGGGATCCATGTAATGGGAAATTGAACTGGGTGTACGTTTGGTTTCAGTTACTGGACTATAATTATGTGTATTGTAGTCACCTCTGTGTAGAGGAAAGTACTGCTGGTTGTCCAAGTATAGAAATGGCTTCCAGTAATATTCCTACTGTCTGCTATGCCAACTCACCAGGCATCCTGTTACATTGGAGGTGCAGAACCAAAGGTCATATTGCAATGTGACCTTATCCTCCAATGGATGGCACCATAAGTATGTGGTAGAGGAGAAGAAACAAGGTTTGAAATAAATGGAGGTAAAAGCCAGTTATTGGAAATTCTTCCAAACACTAGATATGTAAAATTGTTAGGAAGGCAAGAATATATTTTCATCTTCCTAGTCAAACAGGAAGTACTATCCTTTCGTGATATACTCAACAATGCAATGTATACAATTATAAATGTATCATAGTTTCTCCCCCCTCTTTTGAAGGAGATTGTACATAATAGAATTTATCAGAATTATTGTTTGCAGCGTACAAACTTAGGAGGACTATACACAATGAGTATATCTGTCTATGAAGTCATACATTATACAGGCATTGCAAAGTACTAGATATTGTCTCAGCATACCTGATGCAGCTGCTCTTGACAAAGGCTGATGACACGTCAGTCATTGGAAGAAGATTTAAATGATTCTTGATTTAATGCAAATTACTGGCATCAATAAGGATAACATAAAGCTCATTATATTCATCTGAGATAGGATATGGCAGACAAATTGATTGATGAATGCGGCCTATTAAAAAAAAAATAAGGTTTATCACTGCCCAAGAAAACTTGAAATGTCTTGAAATTTGACAGCTCATATGAGGCTTTACTATATTTGACAATAATTCTAAAAATATGCATGACATCAGAGTCATTACTAGTCATGAAATATGAAGCTAAAAAAAACTTTTTCCAGGGGTGCCTGGGCAGCTCAGTCAGTTAAGCATCAGACTTTGGGTCAGGTCAGATCTTGCGGTTGTGAGTTTGAGCCCCATGTCAGGCTCTGTGCTGACAGCTCAGAGCCTGGAGCTTGCTTTGGATTCTGTGTTTCCCTCTCTCTCTGCCCCTCCCGCATTCACACTCTGTCTCTCTCTCGGTCTCTCTGTCTCTCTCTCTCTCTCTCAAAAACAAACATTAAAAAAAAAAACTTTTCCAGATTATCAATAATAAAAAACAAATTTCAACCAATCATGCTAAACTAAATTTATGCTCCTTATAGAAAATATTACAAACCATTGTCATATGAAGAAGAGATCAGGGGTGCCTGGGTGATTCAGTCAGTAGAGCATGTGACTATTGATCTTGGGGTTGTGAGTTCAAGCCCCACGTTGGGCATACAGATAACTTAAAAAGTGTGTGTGTGTGTGAGAGAGAGAGGGATCAAAGTTGTCTATGGAGTAAAGCAAGAAAGGATAAATAGTACCATAGAGAGGTTCCAGGCACCTGTAATATTTTTCTTCTGGATTTTCTGGTATTTACAATATTTATTAACTTTAAAACATTTTAAGTTTTATTAAGTAATCTCTATGCCCAACATGGGGATTAAACTCACTACCCTGAGATCAAGAGTCCCATACTCTTAACAACTGAGTCAGCCAGGCACCCCAACTTTAAAAAATTTTAAATGACTATTTCCTCTTCTTTACTTCTGTACCTGTAGTAATAGCTATTGGTCTCCTGCCCTGATTCCCTTCAGCAAGACAGTGCACCCATCCTAGCTGCTGCAGTGTTGACTACTAAGGATTTACATCTGTACCCCGCTGTAGCAAACTGATCGTCCACAGCTTAGGGGAGCCACCCTCCCTAGAGATGCCGGGGATCTTGAACTACTTGCATGACTGACTGATGCTCGGGCATAAAAGCCCCTGCCTTATAGCAGGGCAATACACACTCTAGAGCTCCCCAGCAGATCAGGCCAAGGCTAGATATCTTCTGAAACCACACCTTTGCTTAGCTTCTCTGGCCTTATCCTGCATCCCTCACTCCCAGCCCTTGATAAATCACTTGCTCAAGAATCCCAATATCAGGCTTTGCTTCTAGGGAACCCCACCTAAAAGAGTATCTAATTGTGTCTGCTTTCAGACCGAGCCCACCCTTTGGAGGGATAATGAGGTACCTGCCATTTTGAAGTGACAAGATTAGTTATAAGCCCATATAAGGAGCAGCTAGATCTCCAAATGCCAGCTCTAACATTGCATAGCCAGGAACCTAGGTGGGTGGGTGTTGGGTGCCTTTCCCATCCCAACAGAAGAAGACAGGTATTCTCACTGTAAAAGTTAAAACAGAGCTCTAGCCTCAGGGATATTTCAGGGAAGTAAGACAAATGGTAAAAAAGGAAGGTTAAGTTCAATTCCATGTATTGAGTTGTGAGAACCCTAGTGCCCTGCCCCTACTCAGCTCCTAGAATAATAATAGCCAGGCTTGCACCTCCTACAGGAGGATAAAAGGAGTCTCTCTCTCCTGAAAAATAGAACAACAACAACTAAACAAATAAACAAAAACCTAGCCCAGGAGGAAAAAAACCTGCAGTTGCCAATATTTGGGCATCTACAAAATAAGACCTAAGTATTAGTATAGTGAAGCCACCAATTAACACACCCTGGCCAAGCTTCCAATCCGTTTTTTGGTGTTTTTCTCTTAAATAAGAACAGAGAGCCAAGAATCACTAGACTTTTGAAGAATGTTTCTACCAGCTCGACCCTGTTGCCAGTCTAAGGGCCTGTGACCATGAATCCTAAAGATACCGCTAACTGACTCCTGTTCTAGTTCTGAAACTCTCAGTTCAAGGGCATATGTTGGCCTGAGAGGCTGCAGGTGATTAAAAATAAATAAATAAATAAATAAATAAATAAATAAATAAATAAATAAATAAAAAGACTGTGTTCATGCCCAGTGTTCTGCATTGGACAATGCTCTCTCTTGATGTTTATCATCCACTCCGAGATTGACAGGGTGTGCGACTAGCTCTAATGAGGCGGTCTCTGACACATACAGGATTGGCTTCAGTGCAGAACTTCTCCAGGCTCTCAGCTCCTAAAATTACCCAATGCAACTGCTCACCATTTTTCTACTGAAAACAAATTACTAGCTTGCTGTCAGACACTTACTGAGACTGCACCACTATTGAAAGACACCTATGACCAAAGATTCCAATACTTTTCTGGATGATACAGAAAAACAATGGAATAAGCAAGGAGCAGCTCAATCTCATTGATTTAATGTGACTGATATATTCAGGAACGTGAGAAGGCACAGCACGAGAGAGGTTTAGAGAATTCATGGACCAGAGGCATGCACCGTCTGGAGATTACATTGTCATTGCATGCTCTCTCTCTGACAAGGACTGACGTTCAGAGAGATGTCACTAAGTTTCATTTATTGATGGCAATGTCCACATTAACTACAACCTTAGTGATGGAAGGCAAGAGAGTCTACTTATATGTAGTATGGCTGGAGGTACATTCCAATGTCTTTGCTTAGATTCCCCTGAAGCAGAGCCAGGGACTCATAAGTGCAGGTGACTTATTTGGAACATAATTCCAGAAAACAGGGGAGTGATACAGGCAAAAAGGAAAAGTCAATAAAATGTGTGTTATTGAATCACTAGACACAGCTAGGGATCAATCTTGTCTGGGACCCTGTGAAAAACCCTAGAATCCACTTGCAATTATACACTATTGTACACTATTGATAAACGGCATATATAGTTAAGTAAAACACAACATTGATACTATGTGTAGAGAAAAAGAAAGTAAAACTAACTTTATAAAACTATATAAAAATATTTATAAAACAGTGTTCTGAGAACTAAAGTTCTATTGGATGTCATTTTGAGCACAAGTATAGTCCTTTAAGTAGCAGTTTTTAAAATTTATTTTTATTTATTCTATTTTAGAGAGAGAAATACAGAGAGTCTGAGCAGAGGAGAAGGAGAGAGAGAGAGAGAGAGAGAGAGAGAAAATCCCAAGCAGGCTCCATGCTCAGCACAGAGCCCAATGTGGGGCTTGATCCCATGACTCTGGGATCATGACCTAAGCCAAAATCCAATCTGATGCTCAACCCAGTGAGCCATCCAGGCACCTCCTTGAAGTAGCATTTAAAATGCTGCTGGGGGCGTCTGGGTGACTCAGTTGGTTGAGCAGCCGGTTCTTGATTTCAGCTCAGATCATGATCCCAGGATTGTGGGATCAAGCCCCGGGTCAGGCTCTGCACTGGGTGTGAAGACTGCTTGGGATTTTCTCTCTCTCTCTCTCCCCTGCTCTCTCTCTCTCTAAAATAATACATACATACCTACACACATATATACATAGAATGCTGATGAATGACGGGACACCTGGGTGATTCAGGTCAAAATCCCGGGTCATGGGATCAGGTTCTGTATAGGCACCTCTATCCCCACCTCCCTCACCCCACGCTGAGCATGGAGGCTGCTTAAGATTCTTTCTCTCTCTCTCTCTCTCTCTCTCTCTCTCCCCCTCTTCCCCTCTCCCATCTCATTCATGCTCATTCTGTCTCTCAAATAGATAAAATCAGATCAAATAAATAAAATACTGATGAATGAGATTAAAATTCTTTTTGAAGAGACATCATTTTGAAAGTCTCTAGTTTCATGATGTTGGTTCCCATAGTTGGTTCATCTGAAATTTGGATTCACTTCAAAAGAGCTTCTGTTTTTAGGATTCAGAGGTGCAGGAGAAACTCCAGCCCAAGAAGAGGGCTCTCTATAAGTGCTTCCCAGGAAATGGGAAGAAAAAGGAGGTTTCCACAGGAACTATGTCCTTGGATGGGGGGTAGTAATGAACCTCGTATCGGAGCACAGCTGGGTGAATGTGGCCTGGCAGCACAGGAGGCCTGAGCAGAGGGAAAAATCAGCCCTGCTTTCAGACCAAGCCCACCCTTTGCAGGGATAATGAGGGGTCTGTTGCAAAGCTTATTGAGATATGGTGACTGCTAGCTCAGGGACCAGATCATTCTTATAACTTCAGCCATCATTTCTTCTGGCCTTGAGTGTCTAGATCTTTCTTCATTAAGTTCTTTTATCAGGGGAATTAGTTCCTCCTTCAGGTTAAAGTTTGTTCTCTTCAGCTTTCCATAGGTGTCCACCTGACTCTGAATTTTTGATGACTCCTTCTTTAGGCTAGTGTCAAAGATGACTCAACCCCAACATTCCCCTTTTGAACAGAGCCAAGCTCGTCAAGGGGTTGACACTACCTTGAATTACTTCAGCTGGTGTTTGTGAAATTTTCAGCCAATGTTTGTGAAAGCTGCATTCTCCATTTCACATAAAGTCAGTTTCTAGACAACTGGAGAAGTCTAAACAAATATGAGACCCACCAAAAAGCCAATGACAGATGCACACACCACTGACTCCAGCTGGAGACCACAGAGGGTAAGGTCCAGATTCCCGTTATCCAGCCCCAGTTCCACAACCACCTCTTGTGGTTCCCCTACAACACCTGAAGCCAAGTTCTACAGTGGCTTGAAGCCCTTCCATGGCACTGAAGCTAGAACAGAGTTCTGCTTACATGTCGATAGAAATAAAAGTGGTGATCAAGTTTGGGGAGAAGGGTTACTGGAAGGCAGAATAAGGGAAATTTCTGGGGGTGATGAAACTGTTCTACATTTAGATTAGAGTGTTGGTTACACAGGGTGTATGTATTTTTTAATTGAGATATAACTGACATACAACATTGTATTAGTTTTAGGTGTATAACATAATGATTTGATATGTGTATCTATGATGAAATGATCGCCACAATAAGTACAGTTAATATCCATCACCACACGTCGTTACAAATTTTTGTTTTCTTGTTATGGGAACTTTTAAGATCTACTCTCTTAGCAACCTTCAATATATAATACAGTATTGTTAATTATAGTCACCATGCAGTACATTTTCTTGTAACTGGAGGTTTGTACCGTTTGACCCTCTTCACCCATTTTGCCTAATCACCATCCCCTGCCTCTGGAAACCACCAGTCTGTTCTCTGTATCTATGAGCTCAATTTCTTTTTTAGATTCCACATCTAAGTGGAATCAGTATTTGTCTTTTTCTGATTTAAGAAATACTGTTTTCAAGAGAAAATACATTCCATGCAAGAGACTTTCAACTGATCTGCTTGCACCAGGCTCTGTTTCACTACTCCCTGCAATTCATCCTATGCATCTCTGTCAGAATTATCCTTATAAAACACAGATCTGATTTTCTTAATCCCCTGTTTAAAAACGTTTGATGGAGTCCCATTACCAAAAGAATTAAGACAAAGCTACACACACACACACACACACACACACACACACACAGAACCTCTCAAAATTCGGCTCCTAATCTCCATTCCAACTTCTTTAGCATTCTTCCTCCCCCCTCCTGCCCCGCCCCCTCAGTTGAGCACACCACACTACCCCTACCACCAGGTAGTTCACTGTCTCTGAAATGTCCTGTTTTTTCTGCTCCTCAGTGACTTTATACTCACCCTTCAATAAATAGCTCAAACATCAATTTTCTCTACCATAACTTGCAGCCTCCCTTCTCCACAGAGAGCTAATGTTTCCATCTTGTTCTACATAGTACCCTGAAATCTTTGTGTACCACTAATGAAACTGTATTATAATGCTCTGTTTACATGTGCATCTCTCTCTAGCTAGAATGTCTCCCCAAATGTAGGACAACTTACCATTGGTGGTACTACTACAGATGGTTTTATGTGTTACACTGATGCAGCTTTAAATATTGACTTGCATAGGGTGAGAATTGGTCCCCTTTTAATACTCTACATTAGGGGAGAGTTTTAGTTTGGTACTAGTGTGGCTTTAACATCTCTCTATTGAATGATTAATTTCCCTTTTTAAGGGAGAGAAGGCCTCGGTCTTGGAACCTTTGTAGATAAAAGTAATTCGGGGTGCCTGGGTGGCTGAGTCGGTTAAGCGGCCGACTTCAGGTCAGGTCATGATCTCGCCGTCCGTGAGTTCGAGCCCTGCGTCGGGCTCTGTGCTGACAGCTCAGAGTCTGGAGCCTGTTTCAGATTCTGTGTCTCCCTCTCTCTGACCCTCCCCCGTTCATGCTCTGTCTCTCTCTGTCTCAAAAATAAATAAACGTTAAAAAAAAATTAAAAAAAAAAGTAATTGGCTAGAATTTACTTTTTTTTTTTTAATGATATTTTGTAGGGTGCCTGGGTCACTCAGTCGATTAAGCGTCCCATTTCGGCTCAGGTCATGATCTCCTGTGAACTGACCTGTGTCAGGCTCTGTGCTGACAGCCTAGAGCCCGGAGCCTGCTTCAGATTCTGGGTCTCCCTCTCTCTCTGCCCCTCCCCCACTTACTCTCTGTCTCTCTCTCAAAAATAAATAAACATTAAAAAAAGTTTTTAAATGATATTTTGTAATGACTACCCTCTGTGAAACTTTTAAAATTAATATTGGTGATAGAGTGTTCTTTTAAAATAAAAGTAAGCCAATTTAAAGAAAAAATAGTAAGCCTATTACGGTAAAGAAGTGCATCATGGCAAAAATCTCATAGGATATACAAAAATGACTTAAGTTTGGGGAATATTGGGCCAAGACTTTCAGAATTCGGAAGCATAACTTCATCCCCAGTTCCTGGTAACTATCTTTAAAATACAGTAGATCATCACTAAACATTAACCACTACCTCTAACATTTTCAAGATCCAAGTGCCATTTTAGGGAATATGTTGGGTAAAGTGACAGACCTTCAGTAAGCTAACTTTTTCTGAAAAAAGTTAGCATTGTTATCATATAAATGACCTTTTAAATTATTTCCTAGAGCTGCTGTGGAAGAAATCAACTTCAAAAGAGGATACGATCATAAATTTTTCAACTAGATTGTGTGGAATAATGTCTTATAAACCAAAGTTCAGGAGCAATAGAAAAAAGTTTACAATGCATTCTATGCAAATCACCACATTACTCTTTACCTTTGACATCATGGTACATTTTAAGAAAGGGTAGACCAGAGCAGCTCTAACTAGAGGGGAGCTAGCACCATCTGTTGGGGAGTGAGTTGCCAGCACAAGAGAGATTCACTATCAGGTGGCTTCATTAATCCTCAGTTTGTTTCTTCAAAATACTTTTCATCACACAGATTTCAAGACATTCACACATACCCAAGTACAAATTAATTTTCAATCAGTTCTTGTGCTCCAAGTTGACAGTTAAAAACAAAATTAGTTCAGGAGCACCTGAATGACTCAGTCAGTTGACCATCCAACTCTTGATTCTGGCTCAGGTCATGATCCCAGAGTCATGGGATCAAGCCCTATGTCAGGGTCCCCAGACTCCCTGCTGAGCGTGGAGCCTACTTACGATTCTCTCTTTCTCTCTGCCCCTCTCCCTTGCTCATGCCCATTCTCTCTCTCAAATTAGAGAGAGACAGAGAAAGAGTAATGCTGCAACAAATACCCTTTTTAAAAAAAAAAAAACTAGTTCATTAATCTGATTAAGATACACTAGTCTTTCATGATTCGACTCTTTAATTACAGACCTGATAATTAACCTGTTTTTGGTCATTGATGGTAATTAGAAATTTGAATTTCAAACTTAACTAGTAACCCAGAAACAGTGTCATATACTTTCAAACTTTTCCATAAAATCTGCCATTGAAATTGAGAGGGTTGTGTTTCTCCTGTCTACCACTTGGAATAGATGCTCCAAAGTCAAAAAGAGGAGAGATAGCCAGCTAAGATAGCCACTGCCTTAGAGGGCAGGTAGGTGGAGAATGACAGCAAGTCCTAAGTGCTCAGATTCTAAATGACAAGTTAGCTATCAGCAATCTCCTCCAGAGACAGGGCTCAAGAGTAAACATTAGAAATAAGTTCTTTGTGCCTCTATTTTAAACATAACTTACAGATTACTGATTTTAAAGACTTGCTCAGCAAGACAAATTTTAACAAGTTAAAAAAAGATTCTTAATTTTTCTTACTATTTTCTTTATGGAAGTGTGATTTCAGTGAAAAGTTTAAAATCTGTTTACTTTTGAAAAGTGAGATAAAGAAATGATTGTATCTAAACTGGAAATAACTTTATCGACTTTCCTAAAATATTTTCCAGTTGAAGTCTGTCTCTTATGGGGAAAAATCATAGATCATAACTTTTATTTATTTTACTTATTTTTAGTGCTCACTTCGACAGCACATATACTATTTATTTTTATTGAGATATAATTGACATATTATATTGTATGAGTTTAAGATGCACAACAGTGTTGACTCTACACCTTTGTATACTGCAAGATGATTACTACTGTATCATTCACTAACACCTCCATGCTGTCACATAATTATTATTTTTTTGTGGTGAGGATAGACTGACATTTTTAAAATGTATTAAATGGAGGGCCACCTGGGTGGCTCAGTCAGTTAAGCATCAACTTTGGCTCAGGTCATGATCTCGCGGTTCATGAATTTGGTTCGTGAGTTCGAGCCCCACATGGGGCTTGCTGCTGTCAGCGCAGAGCCCCCTTAGGATCCTCTGTCCCCTTCTCTCTGCCACTCCCCGGCTTGCACTGTCTCAAAAATAAATAAACAAAAAAACCCCACAATAAAATGTATTAAATGGAAAGCAGTAGTTACTGCAAAAAAAACCCAGTATATTAAACTCTGCTATGAAAGAGGGACAATAGTCATTAAACAATGGTCAGCTTTTGCCAGTGGTATACTCCTTGGGAATTCTCTGGCAATTTAGAGAGAACATTAACTCTCCCAAGCCTGTAGGATCCCATTGGTAAAGAAAACAATGATTGATTTACTGAATGGCACCTAGCTAAATTCTAGGACTTAGGGTAAATATGTAAATGCTTGTGAGTCTAGTGACAGGCAGGGTATTTAGTCTTGACTTAAGCCTTTTCCCCACTGCTTTAAGAAGGCAAAGTACAGTTTCAACAGTTACTCATCTCAGCTGGTCTGAGGACCTGGTCAAGACACTGGCTAAGCCTACTGTTGTATAACCTTCTTTCATTGTCTGTTCTTGACCATGTCCCTCGTTGGGCCTTCCAAGTAGAAAACAGCTTACTGACACTTCTTTACACTTCATATTCATAAACAGGAAGTGCGTACCTTTTTATGTAATGTAAATAATTATGGCTCCACAACTAAATTAATTTATTAAATAGCGTACACATTTAAGGTGTGCAACATGATGATTTGAGATATATACACAGTGAAATAAATACTACAGTCAAGCTATTTAACACGTCCATCTCCTTACAGTTACCATTTCCACAATTTACTTTAAATCAATTCCAGCTACTTTCAAAGTTCAAGTTTCTAACCGAAACTTTTACAGTTTAAAATCCTTCCTTCAGATACTTCTAGCAATAGGAACAACAACAACAACAAAAACCCACTCCTCATGCACTGTAAGACTTTTCACATACTCCTACAAAAGCTTTTTTTCAAACTGCAAAGAGCTTTCTAGGGCTTTTCCAATTTTATTTTATTTTTATTATTTTTAAAAAAATGTTTATTTTTGAGAGAAAGAGAGAAAGAGTGTGAGCAGGGGGGTTTGCAGAGAGAGAGAGAAGGAGACACAGAATCCGAAGGAGGCTCCAGGCTCTGAGCTGTCAGCACTGAGAATGACACTGGGCTCAAACAAACTGTGAACCACGAGATCATGATCCGAGCGGAAGTCGGATGCTTAACTGACTGGGCCACCCAGGTGCCCCAGGCATTTCCAATTTTAAAAAGGATTTTAAAAATAATAATCTGACAGTATCAAAGGTAAGAAGAAGAAAGTAAAATTCAGAGTATAATGCCTCCACTCAGAAAAAAATCCTATTTACATCTGGGCACATAAATACATCTATTTTTAACTAAGTAAATTCACAGTTTACATGGAGTTTTTACCCTACTTCATATGTCAGGCAATAGGTTTATTAATGACTCATTTTGCACAAAATCAAGTCTCTTTTCCCCACAAGGTCAGTATAATGGGTTGAACGGTGGCCCCAGAAAAGGTATGTCCAAGCCCTAATTCCCATATATGGCCTCATTTGTAAAAACAGGTCTTTGTAGCTACAATTAAGGATCCTGACATGAGATAAACCTGGATTATCTGGCTGGGCACCCAATCCAATGACAAGTATTCTTATAAGACAGAAGAGGAGAAGGTCATGTGAAGATGGAGGCAGAGACTGGAAATATGCAGCCTCAAGCCAAGGAATGCCTGCAGGCACCTGAGACTGACTGGAAGAAGCAAGGAAGGATTCTCCCCTAGAACCTTTAGAGAAAGTGTGGTCCTATTAACACCATGATTTTGCACCTCTGACCTCCAGAACTGTGAGAGAATAAATTTCTCTGTCTTTTTTAAAGATTTTATTTTTAAGTAAATCTCTACACCCAATGTGGGGCTGAACTCACAACCCTGAGATCAAGAGTTGCATGCTCCACCGACTGAGCCAGCCAGATGCCCCATAAATTTCTCTTGTTTTAAACAACTGCATCAGAGGTAACTTGTTATGACAGCCCTAGCAAACCAATATAGTCAGCATTCCAAACTTCCCTACTATAAACCAGGTCTGCTCCCCAGCCTCACTTTCCTGTTCTTCAGCTTTTGGCTCGTTTGCCTCATATCATTCCTATATTGCCTCAAAGTCACTGCATATGCTGTTTTCAGTGCATGGATTGCTCTTCTTCAGTCTTGAAATACCTCCCCAAGACTTCGGGTAAAAATTCAGTAACCCTCTAGCCCTGTTTGCCAACCACTATAAGGTCCCCTCTCCTTCAGCATAGAGCTCTTACCACAGCCCTTGTCATCGTCTATGTCTTTATTAGTTTTTAGATTCTCCCTCCCTACCAAATTGTAAGCTCTATGAGACTAGGAACGCTGACCACACCTCCTCATCCCTTTTATATTCCGTGTAGTCCTGTGCCTACTGTGCCAAAGTAATTCCTTTTTAAACGAATGGCCACTGTTCCAGAAGCGGTTCTAGACCTTGGGAAACTCTCACAGCCTTTGAGTCTGAGCTATGTAGGGTCACCCTATTATTTATCCTCCAAAATCTACCACTTCTGAGAATAAAAAGGAGTGTTATCAATAATTATAAGTTACCTGGGGGTGCCCGGATGGCTCAGTGGGAAGAGTGCATGACTCTTGATCTCGGGGTCATGAGTTCGAGCAACCATGCTGGGTGTAGAGATTACTAAATAAACAGAAACATATAAAAATAATAATTAACAAGTTACCTTGTTACAGTGCTGGGTAATGCCAATGAGAAGAGTAAACCTGAAAGCAGAAGTGTAACTAGAAAGGGCTGGGCTACATTTTGGAGCAAGGTAAGGAGGATACTTTAAATTTGCTTAATCACCAGGGCACCTGGGTGGCTCAGTCGGTTGGGGAACCAACTTCACTCAGGTCATGATCTCACAGATCTTGAGTTCAAGCCCCCTATCGGGCTCTGTGCTGACAGCCTGGAGCCTGCTTCGGATTCTGTCTCTCTCTCTCTCTCTCTCTGCACACCTCCCCCTCTCACGTTCTGCCTCTCTCCTTCCAGAGCAAATAAAAATTAAAAAAAAATTTTTAATTTGCTTAATTGCCACTGCCTTTTCACTGCTTTCTTCTACATCACGTCCTCATTTGCTCATTCGTTTATTGTTGCACCCTCTCTCTACAATAAGGGTTGGGACTTGGCCTGTAGTGTTGCTATATCCCACACCTAACACATTCCTGGTGCATAGTAGGCACTCAGTAAATATCTAAATGAATGTATCCACAGCTGAATAGTGTGCCCTAAGTGAAGAATCAAAACACAAACAAAACCCCCGAATCCTCACAATTTTAAAGCCTTATTAGGCTCAGGGCTAAAGGAACCGTAGGCGGAACTAGTGCCAAGGTCTTGGGCTGAGGATGTAAGGATGAAGGCCCCACGGGCCATCGGCTGTTCAGCAGTTGAACTCTACCTTCACGACCACCCACTCCGACGACTCCCAACACCCTCTCTCCGGATCCTCTACCCCCCGCCTCAGTTTCAGCTCCTAGGACCCCGCTGGCCTCCGCCCTCCTGACACTCTCTGACCCCAAGCGCCCCCTTTCCAGACCCCTCGGACTCCAGCCTCCAAGCTCCCCTCCTTCCCGGATCCCCGCGTACCTCGGCACCGCCCCATCCCCAGATCTTCTCGGAACCTGGGACCCTTCCACACCGCCCCCTCCCAGATCCTCTCTTGCGCCGCCCCTTTCTTCTCAGATTCCCTCGGTCTGCCGGACCCCGCGCCGTCTTCTCCCCGGATCTCTTCGGACCCCGGGACTCCCGCACAGCCCCCTCCCCGGACCTTGGCAGACCCCGGCACCGCCCCCTCCTCGGATTCCCTGGATCTTCAGGACCCCGCGCCTCCCCCTCCCCGGATCCCCTCGGCTCGGGCTCCGCCCCCGCGCGGTCTGCACGGACAAGCTCGCGCCGCGCAGCGCCCCCCCGCCCCGCGCCCGCCTCTGCGGCTGCGCGCTCGCGGGGCCGAGGCCGAGGGGAGGGGGTCGCGCCGGGGGCCGGCGGAGCTGCTGTGGCGGCAGCGGCGACTGAGAGAAACGGAGCGAGCCTGGCGGCCGCGGGCAGGCCCAAAGGCAACGGAGGAAGCGGCCATGTCGCGCTACACGAGGCCCCCCAACACCTCCCTGTTCGTCAGGAACGTCGCAGACGCCACCAGGTGAGCCGCGGCTGCGGCCGCAGGTTGGCGCGCGGGGGAGGGGCCGGGTAACGGCAGCGTCGCGGAGCCGGGTCGCGGCCCCCGGCTGTGCCCGGCGCCTGCCCGGCCTCTGGCTGGGCCTGTGCTTTCCGCGGAGGCGCCCTTCCCGGGAGCGGTGCGAACCCTCGGGCTGCTCCAGGCCGGGGCGGGACTCGCGCCTCCCCTCTCCCGGCCGGCGTTCCGCCCCGGCGCAGCGCACCCCCGGGGCCGGGCCCCGCGCCCGGGAGATCGGTGCCCATCCTCTGCTTGAGGACCCGCGGCGCGCAGGCTTCTGCTTTCCCTGTAGCCAGGGTGCCTCCCCGCCCCTGGCCGAGAGTGTTTTCCCTCGGGCCAATGCCTGCGATTCGACTCCTTTGTCGCCGTGCCCCGATAAAGCTGCGCGTCTTGTGTCCTAGATGAAGAGGAATTGGGGATGGTGAGAACGTATTATAAAATAATGCGTAGTACCTTGGGCCTTACTCTTCCCGTTCTCTGAGTGTGGTCTACTTACAAGGGATGCTGGTTACATTTTGCTGCACAATACAAAGGATGGCTTCAGTGAAAGAGATTTATGTTTTTCTATAAAGTTCAGAGTGCAGTGTAAACACCCATGATAACGGTTTGGATAGACTTCCCTGGTCCAGTGAGATGCTCTCGGTCCACACATCCCCCTCCCCGCCTTGAGAATTCTTGCCTACATAGTGCTTAAACATAAATATTAAGGAATGACCTCTTCATCATAAAGCACTTTCTCCCTTAACAGGAGCCAGAGGGAATGAATGATAGAGGGTGGGATAGGGGCATAAATAGACGTTTCCATTTCACTGGTTTTACCTAATTTATTCGCCGCTCAACCTTTTTAGGTATGCAATATCATCTTTATAATACACAAGGAAAACCTGAAGCTTAAGAGTTTTAATGATTTAACTGGGGCTTAATGGCTTCAAATATTCAAATATTGGAGCCCTTGACTCCAGAGCCATCTGGAGTTATCATTGTCGTTTACCTTTGAGGAGTAAATGTTCAGTATTTTTTTATTTGATCCCTACTATTCTGTATGTCACAATTATAGAGTGTGGGTTAATATACCTTAATGACATCTAAAAGATGCGTGTGTTTATATTTCTCCTCTCAACCTGTTTATCAATACATAGAAAACAAATATTTATAATTTGGGTAGAGTAAAAAAAAAAAAAAATCCCACAGTTAAAGACCACCTGAATCTAAATAAGCATCTCGTCTCTCTAGTGTGTCTACAAAAAAGAGAGAGAGAGAGGTTTCCAGTTCCAGTAGCCACAGGGGCTAGCCAGGGTAACATGAATGAGTAAAGTTGTTGGGTTATAAGGCACAATAGGATGGTGTGGATTGTAGCAAATAGAAAAGAACTCATGCCATATAAAGGGGATGGCAACTGGTACTACTAGCTGCAGCTAATTACTACATAGACATTTGGACTTGTTGCCACAAAGTCCTAATTTTCTAAAGAAACTGAAACCTGTGTTTGTGTAAACTCTGTTCCAAAATGCTGGCATTTATTTAATTGAATTATATGAGATTCCTGTTTTTGTAGATTTAAAAGCTGTAAAATATTGGCAGTTTTATGTTTCAGCACACCTTGAGGCCAAATAAAACACATCACATGACACATGTTTTCTGATCTAGATAATCCACCATGAGTAATCAAGACTGAAAATTGAGATTTATTGATTTCTTTTTCCAGTTTTTTCACCACTTTTTAGTACTGCCACTGGGGGCAATCATCTAGATTTGTATTAATGGAATAATAATCGCTGACATTTGTGGAGTATTCACTATGTGTTAAACACTGTACTAAACATTTTGCATATATTATCTTACTAGATTTTCCCAATAACCCTGTAATGTATGTTCTTTATTAATCCCATTTCACAGATTAGAAACTGAGGCTTGGAGAAATTAAGTTTCTTATCTAAAATTGCCCAGCTGCTGAATAGTTTTGTGAAGGTAGAATCATTACGTGTAACTTATATTAAAAGCTTTTTTGTACAGGGTGGCATGCAGTGTAAGTTAACTGGTAATATGGCAACTATAACAAAGCCAAATTTTATTTAAAATACTTCTTTGTGCCCCTCCCATGTGCGTGCTCTATCTCTCTCTCTCTCACACACACACACATAAAATAAATAATACAAACTTTTAAGAAATTTTAAAAATGGGTACCTACGTGACTCAGTCGGTTAAGCACCCTCTTTTGACTTCAGCTCAGGTCATGATCTCACGGTTCGTGAGTTCAGGCCCCACACTGGGCTCTGTGCTGACAGTGCAAAGCCTGCTTGGGATTGTCTCTCTCTCCCTCTGTCTCCCTCTCCTGTGTGCTCTCTCTCACACAAAATAAATAAACAAAAAAAAATTTTTTTGAATGCTTCTTTGCAGTAGCCATTTTAATATGTGCCATAAAGCACAAGACATTAAAAGGTATTATGGCTTAGCTTAAATTTTTTTTGGAATGAAATTGAGTATCAAAACTAAAGAAAGACTTGGGGCGGTAGGGTGGCTCAGTTGGTTAGGTGACCGACTTTGGCTCAGGTCATGATCTCACAGTTTGTGAGTTCGAGCTCTGTGAGCTCTGTGTCGGGCTCTGTGCTGACAGCTCAGAGCCTGGAGCCTGCTTCGGATTCTGCGTCTCCTTCTCTCTCTGCCCCTCCCCTGCTCACGCTCTGTGTCTGTCTCTCAGTAATAAATAAATGTTTAAAAAAAAAAAAAAAAAACTAAAGAAAGACTTAAAAATACATTTTAGGGGTGCCTGGTTAGCATAATCAGTGGAGCATGTGACTCGATCTCACGGTTATAGGTTTGAGTCTCGCGTTGGGTGTAGAGATTACTTTAAAAAATTTTTTTAAACTTTAAAAAAATTTTTAAAATACATTTCATGCTGTTTTAATTTGTATTATTTTTCTTTTCACTGGTGAAACAAGATCTGGTTCAGGAAGAATATTACTTTTAATATCTTTGCTTTTGCACTATGTAGAAGAATAATTTTTTTTAAATGTCAGATATAGTTTTCTAATGGAACAAAGTAATGTCCAAATCCCAAATATAACATTCTCATTTTGATGCATAACATCATGTTAGGTTGGGAAGCAACCGTCAAGTACCTCGTTTGACATAATTAGTAGCATTCTTTGGTTACAGTGTGTATGAGACTATATTGATATTGATGGTGATACGGAAAAAGCATTAAACAGAATTCAGCAAGATTCATGAGAAAAAGTGTCAGCAAACTGGAATAGAAGGGAACTTCCCCAGCCCAATAAAGGGTACCTATGAAAAGCCTATAGCTAACAAGATACTTAATGGTAAAAGCCGAATGCTTTTCCCCTAAGATCAAAACAAGCCAAACATGCCCACTCTTACAACCTCAATTCATCATTTTGTTGCAGGCCCTAACCAGTGTAACAAGGGAAGAAAAATAAATAAAAAACATAAAAATTATAAAGATAGAAGCAAAACTTGTCCCTATTCTTAGGTGACATGTTTATGTAAACCTTAAGTAATGAGTTAGTAAGTTATCAGAATACCAGATAAACTTACAAAAAATCTGTTTCTATATATTAGCAGTAAACAGTTGAAAATGAAAAATTTAAAACAATTTCATTTGCTTTAGTATCAAAAAAACAGAAATAAGTTTAACAAGAACAACAACAAAACATGTAATAAAAACCTTTACACAAAAAACTACAATATAGTGCCAAGAGAAAGAAGACAACATAAATTGATATACCATGTTCTTGGATTCGAAAACAAAATGCTAAGTTATCAGTTCTCCCCAAACTGATTATATTATAGATTCAAGACGTTCCTGATCAGAGGCTGTTAAAAAAATAGAAACTGGGGGCACCTGGCTGGCTCAGTCAGAGTATGCCACTCTTGATGTTGGGGTTGTGAATTCGAGCCCCATGTTGGATGTAGAGATTACTAAAAAAAATAATAAATAAATTTGAAAAATACATGAAATAGGAAGTGACAAGTTAATTCTAAAATATATTGATATGGAAAGGATCTAGACTAGCCAAAATAATCTAGGAAAAGATCACTGAAGTTGGAAGACTCACCTGACATAAGACCTACTAAAAATATATAGTAATCAAGACAGTGTGATATTGGCCTAAGGATGGACAAATAGATTAATAGAACAGAATAGAGAGTCCATAAATAATCCACACTTACAGAGTCAGCTGATGTTTAACAAAGGTACCAGTGGAAAAAGGAAAAAGGAAAATCTTTTCAACAAATGGACAGTGCATACTGGGGAAAATGAACTGCAGCCTATACTTCACGTCACAATTTGAGCTGGATCATCAATTGAAATGGAAAAGATAACAAAATAAAGCTTTTAGAAGAAAACATAGAAGAATGTCTTTATGACCTGGGGATAGGCAAAGATTTCTTATAGGACAAAGAAAGCAATTACCATAAAAGAAAAAAGAATATTGAAAAATTAGATTTCTCTAATTTAAAATTCTTGTTCATTAAGAAATGCTATTAAGAGAGTAAATAGTCATGCTACAGACTGAGAGAAAATATTCACAAAACATACACAAAGCAATACAAAGGACTTTTTTTCAGAATATGTAAAGAACTTTTACAACTCAGTAGTGAAAGAGACAAACATTAAAAATGGGCAGAGAGCTCCAACAGACACTTCACAAGGAAAATTAGCACATGAAAAAGTGCTTGAGATCATTTGTGATTTGGAAGTGCAAATTAAAACCACAGTGAGAGGGCTCCTGGGTGGCTCAGTTGGTTAAGTATCCAACTTTATTCAGGCTCAGGTCATGATCTCACTGTTAGTGAGATCAAGCCCCATGCAGGGCTCTGTGCTGACAGTGACCAAGTCTGCTTGGGATTCTCTCTCCCTCTCTCTTCCCCTTCCCCTTGTTCTTCTCTCACAAGATAAATAAACATTAAACCGAAAAAAACCACCACAGTGAGATTCCACCTAACTCCCACTTCAATGGCTAAGTTAAAAAACAAAAAAACCAAAAATCTGACAACCTAGAAAGTGCTAACAAAGATTAGCCTAACTGAAACTCATACATTGTGGGTGGGAGTATAAAATGGCACAACCACTTTGCAGGACTGTGGCAGTTTCATAAAAATTACAGTATATAAAAATTACACATCTTCTTTAACCCAGAAATACTGCTGGTAGGTATTAACAGGAAACAACTGACCCATAACACATGAAAATATGTTGCACCTAACTGGTTGTTAGGTAAATTAAAATTAAAACATTAAGATACCCTTTCACTTTATATGCTTCAGGATGATAAGAATTAAAAGTGTTAATGAGGAGGTGGAGCAGTGGAATTCTTATGTAGGTTTTGAGGAGTATAGATTGATTTGGTCACTTTGGAGAACATGTAGTTCTCTTCATGTAGTTCAGTAGAAGCTGAAGATCAGCGTGCTCTCCGGCCCACCAGTTGCATTGTGATGCATCCCAGGAATCTAGCAGAGCTCTGCATGGCACTTGTATCATAACATATGCTGCAGCATAGTTTGCAGTTTAAAAAACAGCATCTTAAATGTTTATCCACAGAAAGATGGATAAGTAAATTGTGATTTATTGATAATACCAATACAGAGTTAAAATGAGTGAACTAGGGCTACATAGAGAAATTTCAAGGGAGGAGAAGGAGTAAAATTATATAAATAGTCTGATACCATTTATATGAAGTTTGACATATACAGAAACATGTAATTAGGGATATATTAATTTACAGTAAAAATACAAAATTATGCAGAGGAATAATAAACACCAATGATTGTCTCTAAGGTAGAATAATACATCTTGTTTCTAAAAAAATCACTGAAAATGATGACAAATATTGAGATATACTAAATCTTGGTGGATACATAAGTGTTTATTGTATTCTCTATTTTCTGAATGTCAAAATAGATGACACCAAAAATACAAAAATAAATGAGAGCAAAACAACAGCTAATAGCTGTGGCAGTGGTGACAATGGGAGCCAGCTCTTTTGGAAGTTTGGCTTCTTCAGATTTCTGTCACCCTTGGCTTCTGGGATTCCAAGCCTCCGTGACACACATTGCCCCAGCCTCCATTACACCATCTAGGATCCTTTTCCTGTCAGGCACTCACATTTGTTGAAGGGATTGGTTGCCTCAGAAAATTCATTTGAAGTCTAGCTTTGCTGCTGGCTATATGTACCTCTGGGCAAGGTAACTTCTCTCATTCTCATTCTCCTTGACTCTTAAATGGTAACTCAATATTTTGAGTGCCTACTTTGTGCCAAGCAATGATGCTAAGGTACACTGGTGAAGACACCTGCTTTAAAAGTGATTCTCAACCCTGATTCTCAGAATTGCCTGTGAAACCCTTAAAAAAACTAAACCTACCTGGGGCCCACCAGGGGAAGTACTAATTGGGTCCAAGGTTAATGCATCAGGCTGGAGTACCTGTTTTTATAACATCTCCTTCACAAATGATTCTAATACTCAGGAATGGCTGAGAGTCATTACCCTGTTGTCTTGTGTTCTGTGGCAGCAGGAATGTTGTTCTCCATCACATCGCTACAGGCTGGCCAGAGTAGGTGCTCAGTAAATATTTGTTGAATGAGTAAATGAAAGAAAGACATTGTCACTACCCTCCAAAGATAATAGTTTCAGGGAAGGCAGACAATTAAACATTTTATAATAAGTATTAAATGAAAAAAAGTACAATAAAGGATGTCATGTCAGTTGCACTGTGTGGTGAATTCACATCTCTAGCTTTAATCACTGACTTTTAGTCTTGAAAGGAAAATAAATTTATTTAATAATAATTTTCAGTTGTTTACATAACTCTTTTTTTTAAAGATTTTATTTTATTTTTTTGAGTGATCTCTGCACCCAACATCGGGCTCGAACTCACAACCGCGAGATCAAGAGTTACATGCTCTACCTACTGAGCCAGCCAGGCCCCCTGTTTACCGAGCTCTTACGGATGTTCGGCCATCACCTCAAATCCAGCATTTCTTTTGCCTCTCTCCTCCCTCATCAATCTAACTTCTCTTTTCCAGCGATCTCATTTTTGTCATGGACACTGTCTTTCTTCCATTTGCCCAAGCTAGCAGCTTTGCAGTCATCTTTGAGTCTTCTTTCTGCATAATATGTTTTGAAGGACTCTTATTTCTTCTGGGCCACGTTTTGTGCTCATAGCTTGATGCTGAATCTCTAAGATCTCCATGAGGCGGTACGGTGCAGTGATTCAGAACACAGACGAGTGTCAGGTTGTGGATGTTTGATTCTAGTTCTATCATATGCTGGCTTGCTGACCTTAGGTGAATTCATCTGTCTGTGCCCTCACCTTTAAACAACCATAAAATTGTTAGCATTAAGGTGAACAGTAGCTGGATTGTAAATGTACTCTAATTGTCAGCTATAAATGCTAAGTATTTTGTCTCTTCAGTTTAAGTTGTTGCTCCATGAAGACAAATAAGCTAAATATTCCTTTGGTGTCCCCTTTTTAGTACCTGTCACAGTAGAAGGCATATAGGAGGCTTAAAAATACTTATCAAATTTAAGAATATGGTAGTTATTTTGCTTTATGTTTAATAGTAAAACAGTTTTCTTTAAAGCCTGAGAAATAATTTTAGGACTTCTTTAGCAGCTAATCCTTGCCATCTGAAAACAAAATTAACATAAACGTGAAATTATAGTGAGGCAAATGAATGTGTTCTTAATGAAATAGTTAACAGAACTTTTTATATTGACAATTGAAATATCTTTTAATAAAAGTCACTTTCAAAGATGGATAATAACTTTCCTTGGTCATTTTTTCCCCAATCCGAACAGCCACCTGGAGTGCTTATAAAAATACAGATTTCCAGCCCCTAATGCAGATCTTTTAAATCAGAATCTCTACAAGTGAGGCCTGAGGATTTGCTTTCTTTTTTCCTCCTTCCTAAACCCTGGGTGATTATTATGACAATTTTAGATAATACTGGTCTAGATAATACTTTCTTTTGAAGGTTTCAACTGGATTTCCGTAGGCAAAATATTTTAATCCAGCTATTCATATTTCTTTGCCTTATTTCTAAAACACTTCAGGCCTGAGGACTTGCGCCGTGAGTTTGGTCGCTATGGCCCTATAGTAGACGTTTACATTCCACTTGACTTCTACACCCGCCGCCCAAGAGGATTTGCTTATGTTCAATATCCTTTGTTTTACTGTGTGCATATGAATGTACTGTATATCTGTGCAGATATGCATGTGTATTCAGGAGCATATGTTATGAGATTAATATTGCCTAATTAAATGTGTTTATTTCTCTATCTCAGAAAATCTAAAGCAGTCCACAGTAGCTGGCAAGCACCCCCCAGTTTGAACCAACCTGTTAGCTAGAATCCAAGCATAAACCAAGCAGGCGAGAAAAAAGGCACCTAAAGTTCAAGCATCAAGGAGTAAAGAGGGAGGGTGGACACAGATATAAAGACCTGGAAGAGGGGAAGTCTTTATCAAGCAAAAGACAAAGCCAACACCAGGTTGAGACTTCGGCTTTCCTACATTTATTCAGAGTTCCAGAGTCAAAGCCAAGTCTGATTTTGTTGGTTCTGCGTCTCTTATAAAGTCCATCTTGCAAGCCTTAAAGAGTAAAGGTCAAGGTTCAAGATCAAGTGACATTGAGGTAATTGCCAAAGTCTCATTTTGTATTGCGTTTCTTGAGCTTTTTCTGTTTTCTATTTTTAAAAAATTAAACCCGTGAACAACCTCCTGAAAAACAGCTAGTCATTTTCTATAGTTTATTTCCATTTTAGTCAGGTTTAATATATAATTTACGTAGGTAAGGAAGTTTAGTGGGGTATTACAAACCAATATATGTAACTCCAGATGTTCACAGATTGCTTTTGTGTTTTTTTTATAATTATATCCCAAGTAATAAAAACATAAAAGTATTTTAAAATAGTAGGTTCAAAAGTAAATATCATTTTTAAAGGTGTAATATTTTAAGTTACATGTATCTTTGCAGTTTTGTTTATAGTAAGTAATTTTTCCTAAATGTCATAATCAAAAAGCCTTTTAGTGAAAGAGTAATTATAATTTCAGAATAAAGGCTTCTGTATGATGAAAAACCTGATGAATCTTTTACCTGAAAGAAGGGAGAGCCTAAACAATTTTTTTTTTTAATCCTAGCCAGTGTTGGACTTATTTTTTTCTCATAACATGTTCTTTCACATTATAAATGCATACTGCAGCTACACTAATGTGTGCATTAGAAGTGTAGTTACACGTTTGTTTCTGTTCTTACTTTTAGATGGATTCTTCTAAATCATAAGGGGACATTTTGTTTTCATAATAAAAGTGAAATTTCTGGTTTTATATATATATGTGTATATATATATATATATATATATATATATATATGAGCTTAATAACTTGGAGTTGTTTTTTACTATTAATTTCATGTCACATGTAAATAATTCTATAAAAATAATATTTTTACTTGATATCTGACGTTCAAAGTATCCTTAACAGCTAGTCATATTTGAAGATGTTCGCGATGCTGAAGATGCTCTTTATAACCTCAATAGAAAGTGGGTATGTGGCCGTCAAATTGAAATACAGTTTGCACAAGGTGATCGAAAAAGTAAGTGTGACTAAACATTAGATCTTGTTTATTCAGCAGAATGAGTTTTAGCTCTGACAGATTTTTTTTTTTTATTTTAAATTCTTTCAGAAAAGAATACTATTTGAATAGCTGTTACTGAGGTTTTCAGGTAATAAATTATTTCATATTCTAGCACCAGGCCAAATGAAATCAAAAGAACGTCACCCTTGTTCTCCAAGTGATCATAGGCGGTCAAGAAGCCCCAGCCAAAGGAGAACTCGAAGTAGAAGCTCTTCATGGGGAAGAAATAGGAGACGATCTGATAGCCTTAAAGAGTGAGTACAAAATACAGGAGGATTGAAAACTTAATTTTCTACTTTTTCTGGAAAACATTTTAAAGGGTTTTCAAAAACAGGCCTCAGAATCATTTTGTTTAATATACATAAAGGTCAACTTTTTTAAAAACGATATGCTCCTCTCTATTTGAAGTGTATTGTTATTTAACTTGAGTATATTGGGTACCTTCCAGTGTTTTTATTTCATGACAGACTTAATTTTAACCTTTTTAAATAGAAAAGTAATATGTACTGAAGAAAAAACAAAAAATTTTAAAATGTATACTTGACATATAAAGTGGAACTAAAAAAAATAAAGTTTTCCTAACTGAACAGAATAATTAAGAATTTAAGTTCGGGATGACTAAAAACTCATAAGAAATATAATCACTTGTGACAGGAGATTGAACTTAAAATTAATGTAAATCAATATATTTATAAAAGGTAAATTATTTTCAAAAACAAATTATAAGTATGGTACTATTCTAAGAAGACATGAAAATAGTAAGTTTTTTCAGAAAAAGATATTTGCAGGTTATTTATATTGCTAGCCAGGACTTTGTTTCTGTTAGAATAATAGTAAATCACTAATAATAAAAAATAATTAAAAAAATAGTAAAACACAATGAAAATTAATTAACTTGAAGTTATTTAAATAATAACTGAAATTGTATTAGCATTCTTAAATTCTTAAATAATTGTATTTATCTTGAGTTTTAGTGCTGTAATTTTTTCATAGACATGTAGAATTTTAAGGTAAATTTTCTTTAAGAATGATCAGCTTTGGGGTTCAGTCAGTGGAACATGCAACTCTTACTCTTGATCTTGGGGTCATAAGTTTGAGCCTCATGTTGGGTGTAGAGTTTACTTTTTTTTTTTTTTTTTAATGTTTATTTATTTTTGGAGGAGAGAGAGACAGAACATGAGTGGGGGAAGAGCAGAAAGAGAGGGAGACACAGAATCCCAAGCAGAGTCCATGTCAGCACAGAGCCTGACATGGGGCTCGAACCCACAAACCATGAGATCATGACCTGAGCCGAAGTCGGATGCTTAATCGACTGAGCCACCCAGGTGCCAAGTGTAGAGTTTACTTTAAAAAAAAAAAAAAAGAGAGGTGCCTGGGTGGCTCAGTCAGTTAAGCATCTGACTTCAGCTTAGGCCATGATCTCATGGTCCATGAGTTTGAGCCCTGCATCCAGCTCTGTGCTGACAGCTCAGAGCCTGGAGTCTGCTTCAGATTCTGTGTCTTCCTCTCTCTCTGCCCCTCCCCTGCTCATCCTTATCTCTCTTTCTCAAAGATAAATAAACATTTAAAAAATGTAAAAAAAATGATCAGCATTTACACGAATATCCTTTTTTCTGTGAGAAATAAGAGCACTCCTGGGCCACATGTAGTACACCTAAACTCTATATAGGCCCATATAACTTAAGATCAAAGATCACCAGGGCTGCTCACTTTCACTCTGATCCCTCCGTTCCTCAACTCCAAGAGCCTAGCCAAGAAAAAGCGCAGTGTATGGTATATGTACCAGAGCTAGAGAGTTAATCTTTGCCCCAGGTTCCCAGATTTAAAAACACGACTGTGGAGTGACCTGACTCCAATCCCTCCAGCCAAGTGGAAGTCAAAGATAGGAAGTGAGAACTACATCTACCTTCTATGAGTTTTTAATATCCAGGAATCCTGATTGCTAGAAAATATGGCCCTGTCAGCGCTCTAGGATCTTACGTAGCAGTTCAGTACTTCTCCTTGTGTGTGAAAAAATATGTTGATTTGGCCCATCCTTAGGGAGGCATGAAGCAGGGAGGAAGCCCTAAGCACCTTTTATAATCCAGGAAAACCCAGTCAGGATTGAGCCATTACCGAGATTGGTGAAGAAATATTTAGAAACAGTCCTATCTGGAACATGATCTCTTTTATCATATTTTCTCTGATAGTATAAGAATATAAAACCTCCTTTGCATCTATGGAGAACAGTCAAGTTTGTCCATGGCTAAGGGAAAGCCATTTTCCCATTGATTCATTATTTGAGATTTAGCTCTGATATATAGTTTCTATATTTAAAATACAAAATTATATTTATAGAACTTAAAACATAGTGAAAGCAAATCAAGATTTTAAAAAACTTTTACATGCCTTATATATAGGAAAGCCACACTGATAACAGTGGTACTGCTTCTGACTTTACGGAGGATATAAGGAAGTAATGTTCAACAGTTTACATTACTATGAATTTTATATTTATATACTATACACATATATATTATATATATGTATACATATAACTATACATATGTAGAAACTATACATATATATTTTAGCATAAGTTTAGAATGATACAGGTGGTATGTATAAAATGAATGAATTATTTATTTATTATTTTTAAATGATGTTTATATCAAAGATTAAAGGAGGTATAATATTGTGCCTAACGCAACAACTGTTGTAACTTAATAATATCCATTGGCCCTTGTGAAGAAGACAATTTTGTGAAAGAAAAAAGAAAAGTAAATTGCCCATTTTATTCATTAGGAATGTCAGTTGTTTCCCAAATGTATTAGAGCCATAGTTAACCAGTTTTTCTCCTGATTAATCAAAAAACGGCAAATATTCACATCATTTTATGCCTCCTAGTAAAAGTAAAGTATAACACTTAGCTGGAGAAAATTTAACAATGTCTATTGGGGCGCCTGGGTGGTTTAGTTGTTTGAGTGTCTGACTTCGGTCAGGTCATGATCTCCCAGTTCGTGGGTTTGAGCCCCACATAGGGCTCACTGCTGTCATTGCAAAGCCTGCTTCAGATCCTTTGTCCCCTTTTTTCTCTGTCCCTCCCCCACTTGTGCTCTCAGTCTTAAATATAAATAAAACATTTAAAAAATAGGTTATAGTTTAAAAAAAAATGTCCATAAATTATCCCAAATCATCATGAAGTATCAGGAATAGAAAGAACCACATCTTCTTGTAACAATGCTGTTTTGCTTTGTACTCATCATAAGATCATTGCTTGATCTCTCTGACCTCAGTTTTTTCCATTTGTAAAATTATAGTGTAGAGAATGCAAATCTTACCTAGTTCTCATGACATTCATAAGGATCAGATTTTGTGTGTGCATATGTGCATGCGTATGAATGAAGTAGTGTATGTATAAGCCTAACATATACTATAAGTAAATACAGTATAAGTGCTATTATCTTAGACTAAAAAGAGGTCTCTTATTTTGTCTTTAGTGGATATGGATAAAAAAACAAACTAGTGGGGCGCCTGGGTGGCTCAGTCACTTGAGTCTTATTCTTGATTTCAGCTCAGGTCTTGATCTCACGATTTGTGAGTTCGAGCCCCACATTGGGCTCTGCGCTCTCAGCATGGAACCTGCTTTCGATCCTCTGTCTCCCTCTCTCTGCCCTTCCCTTACTCACATTCTTTCTCTCCAAAATAAACACTTAAAGAAAATTATTCTATCAAGAATGTTACTTGTTAAATGCATTAAGAAGCCGACTGGGAAAGCTATCACTTTGTTAACAGTTTTACTTAAAGTAATAAAACCTTTGTTATATAAGCAAAAGAAAAAAAATTACTCTATCATTTCTTGATATTTATAGTCAGCTGTCAGTCTTAATGTTGCTCCTTTACAGGTAATGTATCTTATTCTCCAGGGTTTACTGAGCTGCTTGAAATTGTGAGTTGATGCTTTTCATTAGTTTGGGAAAATGCTAGGCTATTATCTCTTCAAATATGGCTTCTGCCTCGTCCATTTTTTATTTTTGGCTGTGTGACTGTGTACATATCTCTTAGGCTTTGTTCTGGATTTCTTAAAATTCCTTTTCTCTCATTGTGTTTCAGTATATATGTTTTTCTAATAATCTGTTTTATAGTTCAGTTCACTTTTTCTTCTGTATATTGATTGCTGTTAAATTTATCTAGTGACTTTTACATTTCAGATATATATTTTCAGTTCTTAAAATGTCCATTTGTTTCTTTCTACAGATTCCAATATTCTGTTGAACTTCTCCATTTTTTAATCTGTTTTGCCTGTCTTCTTATTTTCTTGATAGGACATTGGTCATAGTCATTTTTAAAAATTCCTGTCTGAATAATGCCAATATCCAAATTACTTTGGGTCTGGTTTTTTTTTTTTTTTTTTGTCTTGTATTTCCTTAGCTTTTAGTCATTTTTATCTATTTTTGACATATTTCATGGATTTCTTTATTGGATGTTGGACATCGTCGATGAAAACTTGCAGTGCTTTGGATGATATCCTCCAAAGGAAGTTTCTTCTAGTAGGTGGAGGAGTATTGGCAGATCACCTTGATCTTTTCAAGGCTTGTTTGAGGCATTGTTAAGACTGATCGGTAGGATATGGCCCTTCTGGGTTCTTAATTGAAAGCCTGGGTTGTTACTCAAGGCTCTTTGACCTTTTGGGGGTTGAACTCCAGCCTCTCTCCCCAGCACTGTGTGTCTGATAGAATTTCATCTTAATTCTTGAATCTTCCAACTGCTCTTTTTCTTGACCTCTAGGAGTCTCATCCTTTATGTGCACAGCTTAAAAGATGGCCAGTGACTTGAAGAGAATTTGTAGGCAAATTTTAGGAGATTTCTTGACTGCCATTTTCTCATCTCTGAGATTTTGCCTCTTTAGTCCCAACCATTTTGGTAGTCCTGAATCCTAATTTGTCTGTTAATATGCTTAGTCAAATAGCCATTTTCTGTTTGGGTTCAGTTCCACCATGCCAACATTTGGAACATGGTCTTTGTAAAAGAGCCATGGTTTGTAACCCCTCAAGTTCTGCTAGGGTTGGTTGGTTATTCTCTAATACCTTTAAACAGTTGTTTTATAAATGTTGTTTAGCTTCTTTATATAGCTGTTTTCCGTGGGAAGATTAGTCTAATACAAGTTGCTCTATCATGGTGGGATTCAAAAGTCCTGCATTTGGTTTTGGTTTTGGTTTTTATAAGCATTATTTAATAAACTTTAAATAGTTACTTTCTCTCTTTTTTTTAATCTTTTTTTCCCTTCAGATTTTCATACCTCTTAGGAGTTGTATAACCCAGATTTATTATGCAGGGCATTTTTCAGAACTGACCTGTATCATAAGATAAATCTAGCAAAGTAAAAATCTTTTGGTCATACATTCTAGTATAACAAATATTACAGACTTGGTACTTACATTTGAACTAAAAGCATGCATAGCAAAATTAAAATTGTTTCTTTTAGTTTATCCAGTGAAATCATAACTAATATTATGTAAAATGTATACATTCCTAAAGTTGCTGTTTCTAAACCTATTAAATGTTTTTGTGTGAAATATATACTGTTAACATTATGGATATTTGCAGGTCTCGACACAGGCGATTTTCTTATAGCCAATCTAAATCTCGCTCCAAATCACTACCAAGGCGGTCTACCTCAGCAAGGCAGTCAAGAACTCCAAGAAGGAATTCTGGTTCTAGAGGACGGTCAAGGTCCAAGTCGTTACCAAAAAGATCCAAGTCAATAGGAAAATCACAATCAAGTTCACCTCAAAAGCAGACTAGCTCAGGAACCAAATCAAGATCACATGGAAGACATTCTGACTCCATAGCAAGATCCCCTTGTAAATCTCCCAAGGGGTATACCAATTCTGAAGCTAAAGCACAAACAGCAAAACACTCTCATTTTCGATCACATTCCAGATCTCGGAGTTATCATCATAAAAACAGCTGGTGAACAGCAGCAGAAGAGTGCTACATAGTCTTGAATATAAGTCATTAAACCTCTCATTATGCTAAATAAAAATTCTTCAAGGCTTATAGAAAATGTGAGTTACTTTGGGCATGTGCAACAAATAAAGTCTCTCTAGCTTTGGGTTAATAAAGATTTGGTCTCAATTTAAAGGGCCCATACCACAAATTATGATGTGTCTGATGTCACCATTTTATGGACCATTTTTTGTTTACCTTGTGGCAGAATGGTACTTTTCAAAAGAAATGGGTAAAATGAAATTAATGTAGAAAATTCTACTTGGATATTAAGTATTAGTAATACTGATACATTTTACATAAAGATTTTTTACTTTAAAGCACTTTTACTTTCATGTAAAAAATAATGACTGTATAATTGCAAAGGGAAGACTTAAACTATTTGACACCTTATGTCTCTGTTGTATCTTCTCTTTAAACTTGGACCAATTCCTAGTGGCTATTAGTTCATATTACAAAATTCTGACATTCCTGAAAGAAGAATCTATATAGAGATCAAGAATTCAAAAGATACATTCTCTCCTGAGCTCAAAAAAGCTTTTATTTTTACCATGTGGAACAGTATAAAGTTGACATTAAATTACATCCTGTACTGTGTTCATTCACTTCAGAAATATCAAAACATATAAAAAATACTGAATTTTGAATGGTTGGAGACTACTCTAAAACTTGTATACAGCACTCATAATCCAAAAATACTCATATTAAGCCTTATACATTTGAAGAGTAGTGGTACATTTTGTATAAAAATCATATTTTATAACATGATTTCTACATACCTACTTTTCATCTACTGAATTCTTCTTAGAGCTCTAGCTCAAGACTTTAAATTGTGTAGAATAAGTCCTATTATTTTTGAAAGTGTTTAGTAACTTGTAGTAAGGAATTCAAGATTGCATCCTCTATAAAGCTTTGTGGTATTCAGATTTACTTTACACTGCCCTTCATTTTTATAAACCAAATAACTTTATTATTGCTTTTGTAGTTGTTAAAACTGAGAATTTCTTTAAAAATGTGTTTGTAGTTTACGTTTTTCAGAGGGTTTTGGTAGTATTTGTGATAAAATGGTTTTGCATATGATTACTATAGGGAATATATTTATAGAGTTCTACTTGTGTACTTTGTTGAATTATATTGAAAATTAAAAGTTCTTAGTCCATACAGTTAATATTTGTATCTAGAGTGCATAAGAAAAATCTGTCTTCTATTTTTGGCATATAGAAGCCAGTGTTGCTTCTATTTTTTTTTTTTTTAATACAAATTCCATTTTTCTTTGCGTTTTAGACCCTATGTAAGAAACAACTTTACAAAATAATATGCTGGTGATATTTGGACAAGTACCATAAATTCATGTATACTGTACAGTACTTTCTGGATACATTTTCTCTAATCATAGTAGAATTTGTTTCAAAACTGCAACTCTTTGAAGTGTTCAGCTGTAATAAAATTTAGTTATAAAATTACATGGCACTGTTGAAAATCTAAAGGATGGTCCAAAGAAAGAACAAACAAATATTAATAGTAATGTTTTATATTTTCTGAATAAATGTTTGGGTTTATCCACACACATACGCAGTCATTTGAAATGCTAAGTAAGAATTGATTATAGTGTCTTTACTTTTCATTTAATTATATCTTAGTAAAAAGTTAATACAGCAGTTTCTTTTTTCTTGTTTTTATTTTTTTCATATGGCAGTGTTTCTGAACATGCTTATCCTTTGATTTACCTCTGATTTGGTTTTCCATGGTAATCTTTAGTCTTCTTAGGAGGATCCTATTTGATTTGATGGAAAAACTGGAATAATAGTTCAGACTTTTTTGAGCATTGACTTGACACTGCTTTATAAGTTTTATATGATTCACTCATCATCACAACAGCTGTATGAGATAAATACCACTGCAGATAAGGAAAGAGAGATGCAGAGAGGTTCAGTGATTGCATTAGGTCACACAGCCGTTAGATTTTGGGAGTCGTCGGTGGCTGGACTCCACACTGCCTCTCCCTGTTATGCTTTTTGGAAGAAGTCTTTGACAGATAATATGCTAAACTAAGATAATGTTTAGAGGGAAAGGAGAAAATAGAATTAGGAAAATAAATGATTATAAGTGAAAATGGGTTCTGTGTCTTAGTGGAAATCAACACTTGTGCTAGTTCCTTGAGAAATTGTC